>NC_066583.1:594703428-595017493 GCF_024323335.1 Lathyrus oleraceus | reverse complement strand
CGCATCTGCCAGCGTTGACAAATCGATCGGATCAAAGTATATGGTTATGGTGGAGACATCCTCCTTCCCCAAATCAACCTTCTCAAATCCGAGGCTTCCCTCATCCATCATTCTTTGGATAGCCTCCCTCAATACAACACACCCATTAGGAACAACGGTGCATGCAGCACAACAATCATCACAACCCGGGAAGACCCCACTCTTCAACAACTGTCTCTTGACCTCAACCAATGGAGTCTTTAACCGGTCCACATCCGTCACCCATATTCTGCCCTTATCCTCAGAAATTGCATTCACCCCCATCTGACCATGCGCGGGCATGGGATTAGCATTAACATTTGGAGATGGCGCAAAATTGATTGCCTTAGAATCCACCAGGTCCTGGACAACATGCTTAAAAGATTTACAATTCTCCATATTGTGTCCAGGGGCACCATAGTGGAATTCACATTTGGCATTCTCATCATAACTGGCAGGCCTCTGATCGGGTCTCACCGGAGCCAATGTTCTCAGCTGAACCAACCCCAAATCCTTCAACTTCTTCAGCAAGAATGAGTATGTCACAGGTGGCCTATCAAATTGACGATCAGTCATTCGCCCTCTCACCTGATACCCGGCCCTCTGCGGTCTCTGTTGAAATGGCTGTCGTTGTTGTTGCGGTTGTTGTTGTTGTTGTTGTTGATGATGATTATCAGCAGGAATTGTTACCGCAGTAGTGTGCTGGTAGTAACGATCCCTACTTTGTCCCCTCTGGGTATACACAACACTTGTATCACCCTCCTTCTTTCGCTGGCCATTACCAAAGGGTTTCTTCGATCCAGACGATGAAGCATTACCCTGTATCTTCCCCAGCTTCAACCAACTCTCAATTCTTTCCCCAGCCACCACTATATCAGCAAAATTGGTAACCGGGCATCCTACTATTCTTTCTGCAAACGTCCCCTGAAGGGTACCCATAAACAGATCAGACATCTCCCGATCTACCAGCGGAGGTTGGACTCGGGCAGCCAACTCCCTCCATCTCTGTGCGTATTCCTTAAACCCCTCATTAGGCTTCTGAGACATACCCTGCAGCTGGGTACGACTAGGAGCCATGGCAGCATTGAATTGATATTGTTTAAAGAATGCATCTCCAAGATCTTTCCAGCTCTTGATATCTGAAGATTTCAACTTGGTATACCATTCCAGAGACCCACCAGACAGACTGTCCTGGAAGAAGTACATCCAAAGCTTCTAGTCCATTGTATAAGCAGAAATGTTTCGGACAAAAGCCTGGAGATGAGTTTCCGGGCAAGAACTCCCATTATATTTATCAAACGCAGGCGCTTTAAACTTCTGTGGGATCACAATCCCCTCAACTAGCCCCATGTTTGACATATTAACAACCCCAGGAGTAGCATAGCTTTCCAAAGCTCTGATTTTCTCGGCCAACACTTGAATTTCTTTGTTTGGTGGTTGAACACCGTATTGACCAAATTGTTCATTCAGCACGGAGAACTGGTCTTCTTCTCTATCCTCCTCAGCCCCAAAGAAAGGAGGAAACTGACTATCCTCCAGATTATTGACTACAGGACCGGGCCCACCGCCTGCAGCAAAACCAAACCCACCACCGTTGTTGATTACCACACCAGCAGTAGTCGTCTTCTTTCTGGGATCACCACCATCCCTAGAACCGCCAAGACCGTTGTTGGAGACCCCCTCAAGATTATTATCACTGTTAGCAGCCGAAGCCCGCTCGAGCTTTTCCACTTTCTCAACCAGTACCTTCTGCCCCAAGGCGAACTCTTGCATAACATTGATCAGCTCTCCCATCTTCTCTTTTAACTCGAGAATATCTGCGTTGGATGTATCCATCAGTTTGGATTTGTTGCGCCTTGTAGGGTATCTATGCGGACGTGCTACGTGCAAGGGAATGATTCTACGTGCGCGAGCAATGATTCCTGAAACAATCAAGCACGTTAGAAACCGATACCTGCAAAATAGAAGACAAGTTATTATGATTTATGCATGAATGCAATGTCTATCCATGAGGAACACTCTGTCTTTCGATCCTGGTTTCATCGAGACAAATAATAATCTGACAACAATATTCTGACATCAATCATCTGGTTTCACCATACAGAGCAGAGAATTATGATTTAGCAAAGATGTCACCCGACCATGTGTGTGCTATGTGAGTGCATACAGGAAAGCAAATAAAGCTTGAAGATCAATCACTGAATGATAACAACCACTGTATATCAAAAGTGCATTACACGTGCCAGAGTCATACATCAGGTATGATACAAATCAAATTACAATTCTCCAAAATTAGAAAGAAAATACCAGCAAGTGAATTCCGTCAACAGGCCTGACGGTAATCCAACACAATAACAACCAAAGTCTACACCGAAGAAGGTCCTACAGAAGGCTCTGCATTATCAACCATCCTGGTAAACTTCACGGCGAACCTGAGCTCAGTGTTCTCCTGCTGCAATCTCCCCACCTCCTTCTGGTGAATCTTCATCTGACGGAAATAATGATCCCTCTCAGCAAGATAGTGATCTCTCTCAACAATAATCTTCTCTTTCTCCGCTTCCCATTCTATGGTAAGAACTTTGGCTCTAACTTCCCTCTGAGTCTTCACAAGGATCTGCCTCCTCTTCTCATCTTCAATGACTCTCAAAGCTCTAGCCAACTTCTCCTTGGTGATGTCGTGCTCCTTCGTAGATGACTCCAACGCTTGGCTGATCTTGCGGTAATAAGCGATGTCTATCTCAAAGCGCTTCACCTCCATGGCATGTCTCTTATCCTGGTCTTCTATTTTCCCTTTGATTTCCTGATTAGCCATTTAAACTCTAGCAACACTCATCTCCAACTCAGTATTCTCTGCTCGCAGCTGATCCCTCTCCCTCTTCATCGCAAGGAACTCTTCCATACTGACAGAAGAATGGGATTCCTCAATCAACGGATACCAAGGATCACCCATAGGAAATGGTAGATGCGTGAGCTCAATCCTCTTCCTAAGCCAATCATCAAACAGAGGAAAAGACCTGCTATTAACCTTACCAAAAGGAACCTTGCCCTTCCTTTGAATGTCGCGCCACTCATCAGACACTTGCCTCAACTTTGGCTGATTACCCTCAATTGGGAAGTAGAAAGACTCCTGAATCTCGGGCCCAAGGGGAGGACCCTCCAAAACAAATCCCATTTCTCTCCTAAGAAGCACCAAGTTGTAATTAATGCAACCCTGAACTCCTATAAGAGGCACATTGGGAAGACTCCCACAACTGTAAATGAAATCTCGTCCAGCCATACCATTGTGAGTCCAAGCTATGTCCTTGGCTCGCAAACCCATCAACCTGATTGACCACTTGATAGTAGGATCAAGAAAGACAAAGGCACCTCTGGAAGGCAAATACCCCATGAACCATTTGTACAACAGTTGAGCACAACATCTGATCAATCCTCCACGCCGCTTCTCGTTCCGATTATGGACCGAGTAATAAACATCCCCAACCAGGGTAGGAATAGGATTCCTTTGCACAAACAACCGTATGGCATTAATGTCCACACAGTTCTTCTGATTAGGGAACATGATGATCCCATAAATGCTGACAGCAAGCAAAGCACAAACGGCCCTCCAATCACCCAAAGCAGCATGCTCCTTGGCTTTAGCCTCCAAGAAACTCAGATGAAAACCGGGAAACTTTCCCTTCTCCTTCAAACCCCCCTTAGTCACCTCTGGGCTCAAAGAAAGAGCACCAGAAATCTCAACAACATCAGGTTCATCCTTAGTGATATAGAATGGAATCTGGTCTCTGATTTGAGTACCTAAGATGCTGGCATAGTCCTCCATCAAAGGTCCCAACAGGTAATCCGGGGAGAGGAAACATCTCAAACCAGGGTCATAAAACTGGAGAAAAGTATGGATGGCGCTCCTATCATCATCTGTAAGCCTGAAAACCACCTTTAGAATACCCCCATAAGCCTCACGGAACATCCCCACATGGTCAGGTGTAATCAATGCTATCATCTCTTTCAGTGCATCAATCTCTGGGTCAAAGAAACTATAGACGACGTCATCTTTTAAGCCAGTCCTCATATCTGGAACAAAGAAGTCTCTCAACCAAGATCTCAATCAAAAATGTCCCCTGCATATGGATAAACATGTGTTAGATGCGGATAAATGTAAAATGTGAATGATGCTGATGCATGAATGCAATGCACTGTGCCGTCTTCCAAGTCATCTGAACATCCACTGCACTGAGTTACGGTCTCGAAACTGATCACAACCATCTGAGGTACGGAGTAACCGTAAATCCAACTTGAGAGTTCCGAAATAAACGGAACCTGAGGATATACCACCATCATCACCGGAGAACCACTGATCTGATATTAACATGAACCTCTGTACCAACCCAGGGAATCCTGAAATAAATGGATCCCCACTGATAAATACCACGGACAGAACTCCGGCGTCTTAGAAATAAATATCCATAATCCGACTGGACCACAGTCACCATCAGAGAGTCACCAACAGAACATGCATCTGTAGAAATCAACCCTCCCCTCACAGGTGAATTCTAATAAGGTCATCCTAAGGCGAATAATGGTCTCGACAATCGGGCAAGATACTCAACGGGTTTGCCCTTTCGGGTGTGCCGCTGCAGCTCTCATAAGATCGTCTAAACCAAAGATCCGGGAAAGAATGGTCACCGAAGTCAACAACTCAAATGAGGTAACTCAACCAAAATGGATACTCTACAAAGGAAGAGCTCTCTCAAAAGAACCTCGTCCGACTTGTGGTATGTCACGTTGCCAAAAACATGTTGACCTAACATGAGAGGCAACATGAGACCACGCTAATCCTAGGTGTATACTCGGGCCTGGGTTTTAGCCCCACTCAGAACACCCACCCCAAATCAGAGGAACCAAACCTGTACAAAATCCAGCACAATGATAATATGATGCATGCAAACATATATGCAAATAAATACACAGTATAATAATCATAAATGCAATAAATGAAGCAGCACAAGCAACCAAACTATCCTAGAGAGCGCTAGGATTGACTCGCTCAGGGAAGATGGACCAGTCAGAGGTCAACTTCTTTATATCCCCAGCAGAGTCGCCAGCTGTCGCAACGCGAAAAACAACCGGCGGGAAAAAGACACGGAGCCGCCACCGTGCGTTATTTATCCCAAAGGAGGGAAAGGAAACGCTCGAAGTAAACCTGGAAAGGAAATGGTCTTACGACCGGAGATTGCAAGGATCGGGAGTCGGTTACGCAAGGGGAAGGTATTAGCACCCCTCACGTCCGTCATACTCGACGGGATCCACGCTCAGAAGAATAGAATAAGGTTGCTAATAAACTGCTCAAAGAATGCACACACACTGGAATAAACAGGCGAAAGAAGACGAAGGAAGGTGACTCGGCAGGATGTCGCATCCCGGGCCTACGTAGTTTGTCAGAAACAAACATCAGAGTCGACGTAGTTCGGGGAAATGGGGAACGGGCTCGCTAGGATATAGCATCCTATGCCTACGTATCTCATCTGGAATGAGAATCAGAGCTACCATAGTTCGGCTAACGCACGCCGAAAAAAAAACACAACACAAAGACGCTGAGACATCAAAAGAAACACACGAATGGAAACAGACTGCCAATGGCTGGTCTTACGTCCGACTCCGAGCACACAACCACAAACAGGAAACCGAATGCCAATCGCTGGGCTTACATCAGACTCCAAACAAAAGAAACAGGAAACAGATAGCCAATCAATGGTCTTACATCTGACTCCACAAACAAACAACAATAGCAGGAAACGGAATGCCAATCGCTGGGCTTACATCCATCTCCTAACACACACAACAAGGAAGAAGGTTATCAAATTGACAAGCTAACAGGGAGTCTGGTACTCGGACCTAAAAGCTGCCAAGCAAACACCAAGAAGACGCTGAGACGTCAAAGGAAACAAAGAGGTTGAACACACAGACTAAAAGGGAGTCGGGAACTCGGACCTAAAAGCTGTCAAGCAAAACACACGCAAAAAGAAAAAAGGGTGCCCGGAGAGACCTCGCACGATCTCCTGCCTACGTACCTTATCTGGTATGAGGATCAGGGCGACGTAGTTTCCCTTAATAGGGGAGAAACTTTCTCCTAACCAGAGACCAAGGGAATAACAGACTAAAAGGGAGACTGACTCGAGCCTAATAGTCGTCATGCAAATTATAACCCTAGGTTGAGGTCTCTAACAAGAGTTTGACTCACACAGGCAGTGAGTCAACTCAAGTCTATCTCTACGTACGTTCAACTTCCTCGAAAGTTGATCATACGACTCCTACAGAAAGGAAATGAGAAGCAAAAGCAGATAAACATCAAAAATAATCATCACACACTATATGCAAACAAGCGGATCATACAAGGCTGGGCTTTAGTCAAGGGGTCATATCAACCTCGACAAACAAGCCAACACTGGAAAGGGTGTCTGACGCTCTTAACCATTGACATTGACCGTCAGGGTGAGCATATGAAAGGTAATGAGGGTAAGACCTCATAGCTCTTAACCCGGGCCTGGGTGAGCTTCAGATCAATGAAAATGTGGGGGTCTAGAATGGGGGACCCTACTCCACTTGACTGACTCTATATACAAGATCTTAGGTGTTTATTCAAAATGCATCAGCACGTAGTGCGAGCATAATGAAAGACTCAACTGAATAGCAGGGGATTGATTGCTAATCCCTTCTATCTGCCAATCGCCTCTTCACTTAGGAGGTCTTGAAGTACATGGCACAAATATAAACAATCACAGACATTGCCTCTTAAGGAGGTCTTCAGCCAAATGCCTGCCAAACAGAAACGACAGGGCTTCCAGACTACATGGAGTTAGAGAATGATTACCTAGTTGGTATGCCAACCTCAAGCAAAGCAACTCAAGCAATGAGTTAGAGCTACTAAAGTACCTGTAAGAAAGTCAAACAAGTCAATATTCACATTCAGACAAATCCAACAGACAGTCAACAGTATTACAACCAATAAGCACAATGCAAGTCAATCAACTCAAGTGAATTCATCACCAAGGAACCTATAACACAATAAAGGTTAGTGGATAAAGCAAATTTGCATCTCAAGTCATGAGATTGCATCAACCATTAGGACTATAAGCTTGAACCTGAAATGCAAAACTCAAAAGATGAGTACAAACCACTAGCACCAAGGCTAGGGTCAAAGGCAAAGTAAAAAGTCAAAACAACAACCAATATTCAACATGAAGCATATTTATTCACATGAGAGCATGTCCTAAAAAGGACCAAGGTCAAATCATTAAGCAAGGTCACTTCATGAGCAAGATATGGCAAAGGCAATTATAAAACACACAATTGGACATCAAGAATCAAAATTCTATATTAAAACAGAAATGAATCAAATAACCATGGAAACTTTTATGTGCATACAACCTGTCAAATACAAGCATCATGCAAAAAATTATAAACATAAAAGCTCAATTGATATGTCAATGAAAATGAATAAGATCAACATCAAAATGTGTGACACACATTGTCACACCATGCTTCCATGTGTCTAAAACAGAGAGGAAAAATGATAAAAATACACAACCAAGCCTCAAAAATCATGCAACATGTTGGGAATCAGCATACCAAATTTCAAATCAATTGGCCAATGTATGAGCATTTCACAATAGAATTGGTACAACATGTCACATTTGCATACATGTTCACATAATAGTCCACAATAAAAATCCAGAAATGACAAAATCATGAAATCACAACCAAAAAATAATAGACATCCATATGAACATGTAGCAAAAAATTGGAGGTGATTTGGATGCATTTTTAATTTGATATGATTTTTTGAAGTTGGATAAAAAAATATTTGAAATAATGAAGAAAACACATGATGAAATGGAGGGAAATGAAATGTTTGGATTAAATTTGAAAAAATGGAACCGGTGGGAATCGAACTGTGTGTGAATGAAAATGCGCTGAAGAAACAAATAAAAATCACAATGTGCCAGAGCTGGGAATCGAAGGATGTTCAAGAAGCTACAGGCGCGTTTTGTACAAAACGCTGCCGTCTCACTTATTGAGTTGGCATGCCAACTCACAGGTCCATGTACGCGTGGATGAGTCAACGAAAGCGCAACCAATGGATTCGCCACGAAGCATAGGCGTGGCAGCATGTGTGGGCAAAAACCCTAGCCAGCTCAACCAATTGCAGGCGGCGGCGGCAGTGGTGGTTTCCACCGTCTTTTTCATGAAGAAGGTGGTACTACAGTGCACGCTCACAATTTTTTTTGCAGATTTTAATAAAAATGATACCATTGGAACCGTCTCTTCAAGCACAACAAGAATCTAACCTCCATTCATACTAACACTCAACGATCAAAGCGAATCGAACCAAAACATTTTTCATGACAACTTTAAATCAACATAACTCAACCAATACTCAACCAAATTCAATTCTATAACCATCAGAATTCTCAACATGATGAGATCTACCTAAACATGGCAATGGTTTGAAGAATTAAGAGATTCGAAATTGGACCAACCTGAACTTGCAGTGACCAAAACAGTAGATTCAAGCTTCTTCTAGCTCCAGTTCTCCTTCCTCAACCTTGCTATGATGTCTAGAACACGATTTGATGCTTCAATTGGCTTAGATCTTGCTGAAACTCAAAGCTCCATGTTCATGTTCATGTATGGATTTGCTTGATTCTTCACCAATTTCTTCAAATCAATGCTTGATCTCTACCAAATGATGATCAAGGAACAAGAATATGCAATAAAATTCAACTGTTATGTGAAGAATTTTTGAATTTGGATTGAGAGAAAAATTTGGAGGGAAAATGAGATCTAGATCTAGAACTTGTGATTTTGATCCAATTCTGTTATGATTAGCCTTATATACTCCTCCTTAATCATGTTTAAATTGAGTTTAAGCATGGCTAATGAAAGATTAATGAAATATGGGGTGTAATGCAAAAATGGTAAAAGTGTGGTGCATGGCCTAATTCTCACGTGAATAGTAACATGCTAGCATCCAAATCCACTTAAAATCATCTAATAAACACAATGGAAGTGGTATTTTTCATGTATGATCAATAGAATTTGAATTCCCCAATTTCCCTCCAAAATGCATATGAATGGATGCATGATCATGTGAACCTTTTTCATGCAATGAAATGATAGATTTGGAAAATATAGGTCAAGACAAGAAATTTGCAAAAAGAGTGGCTTCATTTGGAGTTTTGAAACAAAAGTTATGGCATTTTGAAGTTCCATGCACCATTGATGATCATTTGCTCATATCTTCTCAACCATTCATCATAAATTCATGAAATAGGACTTTTTGGAAATGGGAGAAAAAGACATTCAACTTTCATGTTGGACATAATTTCATTTGAAGCTTCCTTGATGATGTAAAATCAAGTTGAATTTGAACCAAAATCTTTCCATTTTGGGAAACTTTCAATTACAGGTCACTTTCCATTTTTAGAAACTTTTGATCTGACCTCAAATTCCTCAAGATAAGTGTTTGCAATGACAAATGAACCCCTTTGGGACATGAATGAAGTGTCTCAAACCATCTCTCCACCTCCTAGCCCTCAGTTGACTTTCAGTTGACTTTACAGGTCCTCAGATGACCTAGCCATGCTCTGATCAGCTTGAGCCTCAACCACTTGGCCAATTTGCTTCAAAATGAACCTTGGATCATATAAGCTCAATAGAATGATCATGTGATCCCCATCTCAATAGAATACCTCATCTCCTTGAAAATCCCTGGTTGAAAGAATGGCATTGATTAGGGTTGACCAGAGGTCAAAACCCTAATCCAGAGGAATCTGAGCATGAACAATGAACCCCTTGAGGATGACATAACCATGATGATGATGATGCCCTTGCAATCAAGATAATGCTCAACCTCTGAAGAACCAAGAAAACCCTAATTGAAGCATAAACCCTCAGATGGTTGGTGATCAATTTATGGAGACCCTCAAGCTTAAACCATACACCACTTCCATCTTCTGAAAAAAGATATTGGAGGATGACTTCTGATTTTCATATGATATGCAATATGCAAATGCCTAATGTCCTAAAACATGAAATGCAATATGCTAAACTAGTCCCAAGAAGAGGAGGGCAAATTTTGAGGTGTTACACTTATCACGAACCATCCTTATCTTATCCGTAGTCTCTTGAATAATCTTTGGTCCTAAGATTCTTTCTTCACCAACTTCCGTCCAACACAAAGGTAGTCTACATTTCTGTCCATACAAGGCTTCGTAAGGATCCATCCTGATACTTGCATGATAACTATTGTTGTATGCGAATTCAATCAATGGTAAGAGCTCCTTCCAATTTCCTCCACTTTCAAGTACACAAGCTCTTAACATATGCTCCAATGTCTATATCATCCTCTCAGTTTGACCATCCGTTTGAGAATGATTATGTACTCAAACACAACTTCGATCCCATATCTTGTTGGAATGCCCTCCAAAATCTTGAAGTAAACTTTGGGTCTCTATCGGACACAATACTAGTTAGAACACCATGCAGTCTTACAATCTCTGAAATGAACAAACGTGCAAGATGACTTGCCTTATAAGTAGTTTTCACGGCCAAGAAGTGCACAAACTTAATTAACCGATCCACAATCACCCATATTGAATCATAACCACCTTGTGTCTGAGGTAACCCTACTGCAAAATCCATTGAAATACTATCCCATTTCCAAACTGGAATCTCTAAAGGTCACAATAAACCACCTGGCTTCTGATGTTCGATCTTTACTTGTTGGCACACTGTACATTCCGACACATACTCTGCAATATCCTTTTTCATTCCAAGCCACCAATTTTCCTTCTTTAAGTCTTGATACATCTTCGATGAACCTAGATGCATGGTAAATGCGCTCTTGTGAGCTTCTTCTAAAACATTTCCTTTCAGTTCGACATCGTTTGAACACAAACCCTTTGATTAAAAGAACAACCGCATATGATGATCGAGTGAAACCTGGTTGAGTCAACATTCAAATCTCCCATTATCACACCATTCTGAGTCCAATTAAACTGAAGGTTAAAATCCCGAAACTTCCCCAATCAAGCATACTCTAACATTATCAAATCAACTTTGTGTATCTCTTTCCGACTTAAGGCATCTGCATCTTTATTCGTTTTTCCCGGAGGATACTAATCTCAAAATCAAAGTCCTTCAAATACTCCATCCATCTCCTTTGTCTCATGTTCAACTCTTTCTAGTCAAATAAGTATTTCAAACTCTTATGGTCACTAAACATCTCAAAACATACTCCATACAAGTAGTGTCTCCACACCTTCAATGTAAAAACAACAACAGCTAATTCAAGATCATGAGTTGGATAGTTCTCTTCATGAGTCTTCAACTGACGAGAGGCATATGTTATAACCTGACCACTCTGCATTAACACTCCTCGTAATCCCTTCTTAGAGGCATCACAAAATACTTCATAAGACTTACTAGGATCAGGGATAATTAAGACATGAGTAGTTGTTAGTTTTTCCTTCAAACTCATGAAACTCTGCTCGCACTTCGAATCCCATTTAAAAGAAATTTCCTTTCGGGTAAGTCTAGTCATTGGTAAAGCTAACTGCGAAAACCCCTTTATAAATCTTCGATAGTAACCTGCCAACCCCAAGAAACTTCTGACTTCGGAAGCATTCTTCGATCTTTTCCAATTAATAACTACTTTGGCTTTAGATGGATACACAAACTCCCTTCCTTGTGATATGACATGGCCAAGAAACCTCTCCTCATTCATCCAAAATACACACTCACTTATCTTGGCAAAGAGTTGCTTCTCTTGTAGTACTGACAGAATAATCCTTAGATGTTACCCGTGCTCTTGTGGAGTACGAGAATAAATAAGAATGTCATCAACAGAGATTACCACAACTGGTCCAAGTAAGGTAGAAATATCTAATTCATATAGTCCATGAAATCAGCAGGGCATTCTTCACACGAAAGGCATTACAAGAAACTCATAATGGCCATATCGGGTTCTAAATGTGGTCTTTGGTACATCTGAATTCTTAACTCTGATTTGATGATAGCCCGATCGTAAATCAATATTTGAGAACACACAGGTTCCTTTTAACTGATTTAGAAAATCGTCTATCCTTGGTAGGGGGTACTTGTTCTTAATGGTGACTTTATTCAACTGGCGGGAATCGACACACAACCGTATACTACCATCCTTCTTCTTCACTAGTAACACCGGAGCTCCCCATGGTGAGACACTAGGTCAGATGAAATGCTTGGTTAACAACTCTTCCAATTGATCCTTCAACTCTCTCAACTCGAGTGGCGCCATACGTTACGGAGAAACAGAGATTGGAGCCGTCCCAGGTATCAGATCAATAGAGAATTCCACTTCCCTTTCAGGAGGAAGAGAAGTGACATCTTCAGGGAAAACTTCTGGAAATTCACAAACGATAGGAATTTGTGTAACATTCAGATTGTCGCTAGGTTCCTTGGTGAGAACCAAGAGAACTGACTTTTCCTTCTCAAATAAGAAATTAACCATGCCAACCGTATCTTCCATGATAGTAGTTAATACATCCTTTGGAGTAGCTTCACTAGATGGAATGCTGATTAGCTTCTCTTCACATCCAATAAACACCGAATTGGCGGAAATCCAATCCATCCCCAAGACCACATCAACCTTCTTAAGTGGTAAACAAATAAGATCAATCTGGAAAATTCTACCATTCACCGAAAGCGAACAATTTTCACAAATTAACGATGTTTCAACCACATCATTCATGGCGGTAGTAACCACCATAGGAGGAGACAAAGGAATTTGCTTACAAGCCAAGATGCTTCAAATACTGAATTGATACAAAAGAGTGTGTTTCCCCACAATCAAACAATACAAAACATGGATGATCATTTATGAGACACGTGCCTACAATCAGAGCATTGTTGCTCTTAGCCTTCCTTGCATCCAAAGTATAAACCCGACTGATACTCTTTCCCTGCATCTGAATCTTTTTTTATGGACACTCTCTAACCATGTGACCTTCTCGTTGACACTTAAAACACCTAACTACACCACCTGTACACCTTCTGAAATGAAACTTCTTACATAATTGACATTGCGGAGGATGGTTAGGTTTTGTAGGTTACAATTGCTTTCCTTTGAAAGGTTGAGATTTAGGCCTAAACTGATGACTTGGTCTTCCCTGGTTCTTCTGGATAACTCCACATTCATCCCTCTCCTCTTGAACCTTCTTCAAACTATTCTCAGTCACACAACATTGCTTTACACCCCTACACAGGTAAGGAACCCTCTTTCTATGTTTGGTGTCCCCTCATAAGCCTTCACCGAATTTAATCCATCATGAAACTTAGGAGGATTCATGCGAAAGAAACGCCAGAAATCACCACCTGTATCTTCTTGTGGAGTCACTTGAGGTTGTTTACCACCATACAACTGTTGCATCATTTGCTGCATGAATTGGTTATGTTGTTGCTGCACCTGTTGCACAAACTGAGGCCATTGAAAACCTTCACTACCACTTGGTGGTTCTGAATCTGAATTTTGAGTTCTGGGTCTACCACGACCTCTGTGTCTGCCATCCATGATCCTTAATATCATACAAATAGGATTAAGTTGATCAATCTCAATACTATGAATATAACATCAGGGACAATGATGACAACACACATATGAGGCGGAAAGAAATACTTATAATATTTCATGGCTAGGTCGAGGATACGACCTGCTCTGATACCAATTATAACACCCACATATAATATATGTCTAGAATACATATTATACATAGTGTAATACTGGTACTGAAATACATAAGCGCTGTCATACCCCAAAAATTACCCATCATTTTTCCTAAAAAAAAAAAAAAAAAAAAAAAAAAACGAAAAAAAAAAAAAAACGAAAAAAAAAACGAAAAAAAAAAAAAAAGAAAAAAAAAGAAAAAAAAAATTTAATTAATTAATTAATTAATTAATTAATTAATTAAATAATTAAAATAAATAAATAAATAAAATATAACAAATTATTTTGGACTTGGGTCTCCCTCATTCCAAGCCCATTACCCACAAAATTAGTCTATAAATACTGAAGTTTCAGTAGAGGAAAAGGACGGGGAGTTAGACTTGGAGTTTACACTGGGAGATTCACTGGAGAAAGAAGGAAGAGAAGCAAAATACTCTGAGGTTTCCTTGGAACAAAACCTTGAGGAAAAAGAAAGAGAGAGAACAGAGAAGGACGGATAGAAACTTTGGCATAGGAACCCTGCCAACCCGGAGAATTCAGAGTAAAGAAATCCGGAAAGCAGCCCATCCGTACCGAAGCCACCGCCGCCCAATTCCCGCCGCCTAACTCATTCCGATACCACAAGTGATCAACCCCTTCAACCTTGAATTGGCAAACAGGTTTGCGTATCTCTATTGTTTATACTTTCAATTGGCCATATTTGCATATATAATGCATCATGATTAAATGTTGATATATAATTTGCTTTCGTATGTGAATTTAAATATGCCTGAATACCCTGAATGTTTGACCATGCTGTTCCTGTGATTAAATGCCATAAAAATTCAAGGTTCCTAACATGGGGCTGTTTTCAAATTCAAAATCCGTGGCCGCTCGCTAGCACATCGCTAGGCGAGCCTGGGGCGAATATTCGCCTGGCCTTCGCTAGGCGAAGCAGAGGCGAACGAGACAGTAGCTGACTTTTCTATTCTGTTTTTTTTTATGTTTTATCATAGCCATGCATTATTCATCCTATCCTATTTATTGTTGTGATATTTCTCCGGTGTAATCTTCGATTGCACCCTGATTTGGTGTTCTGACATGTCTCTTTTTTTGAGTTTCGTAAAGGTTCGCATATCCCAGGAAAAGGTTATTGGCTAGGTATTCCACTTTATTTGTGGGATACCCTTGTGGAGTTTCACCCTAAATTAATTTTTAATGTATTAATTTCTAATGTATTAATTTTTTAATATATTATTTTTAATAATTTTAATGTGGAGTTTCATCCTAATTATATAATTAATTGTAAAACTTTGCCTTTGAATAAGTGATCTTGGACCTCTCTTTGTTGCCTTACGATTACGATATTACGGTCATGTCCCGCGAATGTGGGGATACCCTTAGCAAAGACCCTTCGGTTAAATCATCATAAAATAAATTATAGTCCCTCGGATGTTGCCTTCGAATATACAACTTTGTCCCTCGATGACCCTCCGATGTTGCCTACGGTTAAATGATGATAGTCCCTTCGAATGCTAAGGTATCCTCATAACTGTTGCCTTCAATGACCAATCGATGATCCTACGATGACCCTTTTACATCCAAAGGATAAAACTACTTATTTCTCAATAATAAGGACAGTTTTACCCTCATAAGGATAGGAAATGCCCGTAAAGACCTTGGGTCGGTATAACTCTTAATTGCTGGCTCACAACTTAAAACATTTTTTTTGCACCTCACACCTTTCAAAATGCCTTTAGAAAATCATCACTTGGTATACATTCATACTAGAATCATTACCGAGTTATATTTTTCTAAACAATTTTCAAAACTAAAACGGGATAACCACTTTGTATACATTCATACAAGAATCATTACAAAGTTAAATTCTCTTTTCAAAACAATTTTCCAAACAATTCACAAACACTTTTTTAGACAAAAATAATATAAGTGATCGAGCAATTAAGAGCCCATGGATAACCATGGATACAAAGGGTGCTAACACCTTCCCTTTGTATAATGTACCTCCCGAACCCAAAATCTAAATTAAGGTCTTTCCTGTTCTTTTCCACCTTTCCTTATTGGATAAAAGAAAAGTCGGTGGCGACTCTTGCTAACCGCGACATTGCGATTAAAACCACAAAAAGTCCAGTTCACCGTATGACAGAACTGGCGACTCTGTTGGGGAAGATTTAAAAAGAGAGGTTACCTTAAAAACAAGATCACTTATTCAATTTGTCTGATTTATTTTTAAGGGATTGCTTGGGTATGTTATGCTTGAGGGAAAGATCCTACACCCGGATCTAGTGTACCTTAGGTAAGTAGCAAGAGATCATCGCGACTGTCCGGCGTATACTGGAATGGTCAAAATGATGGCTACGGTTAATGTGGCACTTTGGATGTCCTGATGTTCCTCATGTTAGTTGAGTAAATATTTGGCATTCGCGTGGTGCCATAAAAGCATTAACCAGACCTTTAGAACCCTAATTGACTCATCTGGCCATTAGAAAGTAGTGAGATAACTGGCTTCGGTTCCGACTGGAGTTGGTTGAGACTCGATACTACACTCTTTGAGATTGGACTTTAGGGAAGCTTCGGTCAACCACTTGGTGTTGCACTGAAGTGGACTTAAGGAAAGGTCAATGATTTGAGATCCTTCTAGAACCCGGTTACTATTCTAAGACAGGTTGAACCCACCAAACTTCAGTGGGGAGGGTACTTACCTATGGAACTCATGCAAGCCTTAAAACCTAGGAATGATTGTTGTATGACTTGCTTATGCTTGTTATTTGTTTAATATCATAATATCATAACATCATAACATCATAACATCATAACATTATGACATTGCACTAATCACTTCGAGGACTTAGGGATTTAACTTGGCTCTATTTTGTAAGGCTATGGCTCCCAGGAAGACTATCCGGATAAATTTTGTAGTCATCTCTCCTCAACTCAAGGATTTAGTGTCAGAACTTCCTGATCAGGCTCAGTTCGTCAAAAAGCATGGTTCTCTCCTCGATTTGGTTACCACTGGTTTCAAAGAAGATATGATGAGAGTCCTATTCCAGTTCTTCGATCCTAAACATCATTGCTTCACATTCCCAGATTATCAGTTGGTGCCCACATTAGAAGAATTTTCCCAGCTGCTTGGGATACCTATTCTTGATCAAATACCTTTCAGTGGTTTAGAAAAGATTCCGAGGTCCGAAAAAGTTGCCGCAGCATTACACATGACAAAGTCAGATATTGAAGCTAATTGGGTAACAAGAAGTGGAGTTAAGGGTTTACTTGCCAAATTTCTGATGAATAAGGCCCGAGAATTCTTAAAAGTCATGAATGTCCATGCTTTCGAGGAGATTCTAGCATTACTAATCTATGGTTTGGTGTTATTCCCTAATCCAGATCAATTCATAGATATGAATGCTATTCAGATATTTCTCGCTCGTAACCCTGTGCCTACCTTGCTCGGCGACATTCTGCATTCCCTTCACACTCGTACTATGAAGAGGCAAGGGACTCTCATGTGCTGCATACCTTTATTATCCAGGTGGTTTATTTCGCACCTTCCTCAGTCAGTCTTGAAGAATGAGCAAAGTTTGAGATGGTCTCAAAGGATAATGTCGCTCTCCCACTCAGACATCCGTTGGTGTCCTCATTTCAAAGAAAACAATATCATCATTGACCGTTGTGGAGAATTCCCTAATGTACCACTCATGGGGATAAGAGGAGGTATTACTTATAATCCTGCTTTAGCCCTACGTCAGTTTGGTTGTGCTCGAAGAGATGGTCCACATGAAATAATTATACAAGGCACGGTGTTTGACTATGATAATGATTCCCAAGGTCTCCATCAAAGATTTGTGCGAGCTTGGGGCATGGTGAAAAGAAGTACTTTAGGACAGAAAAACTCTATTCCTATGGAACCTTATCTCAGATGGGTCCGCACAAGAGCTCGTGAACTTGTCATGCCATATCTGGCAGTCGGACCACTGATTGTTGAACCAGAAGCTGAAGGAGGTACTCCTCAGATCGTTCCTTATCCAGATATGCCTACCGATGTTGAAGAGTTAAAGAAGTCCTGGATCCAGTTGAGAGAGGAAAGGGATACTTTTGAAGCCCAGTTCTGTGCTACAAGGAAGAAGGTGTTAGAGCTCACCGGCCAGCTTAATGAGGAACGAAGACTCAATACATATCTTCGCCCAAAAAGAAGCCGTCCCTGGGAGACCTGAGCTTTTATTGTATTTTACTTCTTATTATAATGAATATTAATCAAATATTATTAATAAAAGTGGCTTTCTTTTTTGGTAGTTTATGCAAAATTAAATTCCAAAAGTCCTTGAAAACATTTCATACATTGCATAGCATAACATGACATTGCATAACAGGTACTCTAAAAGGATCAGTATTCTCACGGTTTTCCTTCAAACAGAAAAATGGACCTCGAACAAACTGTCAAAGATCTCCAGGCTCAGAATGCTCAACTCCAGGAGATGATCTTGAACTTATCCAAGGGGCAGGAGGAACTGAAGACTCTCTTGCTCAAGAAGAAAAAGGACAAGAAATCTGTGAGGCACATTAACCCGGGAAGAAGGCAGTTTACGAAGATCAATATGACTTTAGCACAAGCACTGCAGGGTATGCTAAAAGTAAATTTAATTACCCTCAGAGATCCTCCTGCAAAACCCAACACTACTTCTCCTCGTTATAATCCCAACGCCAGGTGTGCCTATCACTCCGATAGCCCCGGGCATGATACGAATGATTGCTGGTCGCTGAAGAACAAGATTCAGGATATGATCGACGCTGGGGAATTTGAATTTGATCCTCTGGATATTCCTAATGTCATCACTGCTCCTATGCCCGATCATGACAAGACTGTTAATGCTGTAGAAGATGTGAATAGCGATTGCAACTTGGATAATTGGAAGGCTGAAGACACTATTCCAACTTCCTTTAGTCAGGAGTAATTGTTTGTTGTTTATTCAATGTATCAAATTTGGTTAAATGTTTTGTCATTCTCATAAGCATATTCATATTCAATAAATCAATGGACTTTTTGCATTCAAATATTGCGCTCTTTATCTTTCCTGTCATTTTTCAAATAAGCTATGCTTTCTTGCACACACTCACGTAACAAATTGCGTATCCACATCCACTCTGGATCCTGTTGATAATAGTTCTGCTACTGTTCATTATGACTTCGAAAATCCGATCTACCAAGCCGAAGATGGAAGTGAGGAAGATTGTGAAGTACCTGAAGAACTTGCCAGACTGTTACTGAAAGAAGAAAGGACTGTACAGCCGCATGAGGAGTCAATTGAAACTGTCGATCTGAGTACTAAAAGTAGACAAGAAAGAAGTCAGAAGCCTCTTGGGGCACTTGAATTACATTGCCCGGTTTATATCCTACTTGACTGCTACTTGCAAACCTATCTTCAAATTACTGAGGACAGTCAAGAGATGATGAATGTCAGGAAACTTTTGATAAAATCAAGAAGTGTCTCCAAGAACCTCCAATTCTGACACCACCAGTTGAAGGAAGACCTCTAATCATGTATTTGACCGTGTTAGAAAATCCAATGAGGTGTGTTGGGGCAACATGACGAGTCTGGTCGAAAAGAGCATGCCATATACCGCCTTAGCAAAAGGTACCGACTGTGAAACAAGATACTCATAGCTCGAGAAAGCTTGCTGCGCTTTGGCTTGGGCTGCTCGCCGACTAAGACAGTACATGTTGAATCATACCACTTTATTGATTTCTAAGATGGGTTCTATCAAATATCTATTCGAGAAACTTGTTGTCTCCTGAAAGAGTTATCACTGATAATAGTGCTAATTTGAACAACAAGATGGTTACTGAACTCTACACGCGGTTCAAAATAAAACACTCTAATTCTTCTCCGTACCGGCCAAGGATGAACGGCGCCGTGGAGGCTGCTAACAATGTCCAGAAGCTTATACAAAAGATGACAGTAATGTACAAAGACTGGCATGAGATGTTACCATTTGCTTTTCATGACTATCGCACTTCAGTACGCACTTCGACAGGGGCAGCTCCGTTCTCTTTAGTCTATGGAATGGAAGCCATCTTACCAGTGGAAGTTCAGGTTCCCTCGCTAAGAATCATGAAAGAGGCGGGCTTAGATGAAGAGGAACGGATTCAGACTCGACTCGATCAGATAAATTTGATGGATGAGAAGAGACTTGTGGCTGTATGTCACGGGCAGATATATCAGAAGCGCATGACCAGGGCATTCAACAAAAAGGTCAAGAGACAAGTGTATCAAATTGGCGACTTGGTAATCAAGTGTATCGTGCTACCGCAAACTGATCCCAGAGGCAAATGGACTCCCACGTACAAAGGGCCATTTGTAGTTAAGAAGGTATTCTCTGGTGGAGCCATGATACTTGCTACAGTGGATGGCGAAGATTTCCCGCATCCCGTGAACGCGGACTGATGCGTGTTTTTCGCAAGTGTACGAATCACGTCAAAGTAATATAAAAGATTATCGAATCCACAGAGACCAAGTGTCAATCTATCAAACCTGTTGTTATGGTGTGTATCTAAGGCAACTATTTTTAAGGGTTTTAATAAGGGTGCAATGGTAAATAAAATTATAATTTTAAATAATAAATAAAGACAGGCTCGAATGTAATTCACGCAATCAATGATAATCCAGTACTTGTTAGTGGAACTACTTATGGGCAATGTTTTCTCCTTTGAAAAGAACTAATTTAACAGGAACTGTCGCTTTCGCGTATTCAGAACCGAGTTGTACTCTCTAATCAACCCCTCCTATTGTCACGGATAAAAAGGTGCGTACTGCGTTAGAGTAGTAAACCTATTTTTAAGAAATATAGTATCTTAACTAAGTTGAAAAGTATTTTAACCTGGACTTCTTAGCAAAAAGAGGTTCTTACGAACCAGAGTTTAAACTTCCTAACGCGTCCGAAAATCGTTTTAAAATCTCTTTTCTTTTTAATCTAAAATCTCCTAATAAACTAGACAAAGCGCTTTTGGCTGTTTTTGAAATAGTTAAAAACAATTACTTGAATTGAAAGATAAAATAGCCCTTAGGTGTTTCCACGAACAATTATACTGATTACTGGTTTAATTACGATCCTTACATTCTAACCTTTATAGAATTAGTTAGACATGATAAAGTAAATATTCTTTTTATAGTTTTTCATAAAAGTAATTTAAAGCGAGTGCGGATAATAAACAAAGTAAAGTGCGAGTGCAGGAAATAAACAACGTAAATGTGCGAGTGCAGGAAATAAACAACGTAAATGTGCGAGTGCAGGAAATAAACAACGTAAATGTGCGAGTGCAGGAAATAAACAAAGTAAAGTGCGAGTGCAGGAAATAAACAACGTAAATGTGCGAGTGCAGGAAATAAATAAAAGTAAAATACGAACTTGAATTAAAATGGCGGCAGGATTAACTTCCTCCAGAGTGCTCCAAAACTCGAACCACAGACAGATTACAGACTCGATCACTCGATTGCAGAGGCACCCCGATGTGGAATGGCAACTGCTTTATAACTGATATATGCCTAGAGAATTCTAATTCTGGATGAAGAAAAACGAAAATCTAAGGTCCTATTTATAGTAAAAACTGAAAGCATGAAATGACAGGGACGCCCCTCCACTAAAAAGTGGAGGTTACTGATTTTGGCCTTGTGGCGCCCGCCACAGGCCTATGGCGCCCGCCATGGTCCCTACAGGGGATGATGGAGTGGGGATCGTGGGTCTTGGCGGTTGAGGAGTGGTCTTGAGACGTGGCCACGTCATGGCTAACCCCATGGCGCCCGCCACGGTGGGTGCCGTAAGTGCAAAACGCTGAATTTCTAGGTTTTCGCCCGTTTTCACTCCTTTTTCGCTCCTTTTCCCGATTCAAGCTCCGATTATTATAAAAACCTGAAAACATAAGAAAACAAAGAAATAACAAAGCAAAACAACAATAAAAGCTAAGAATGCATGCGAAATCGGAGTCAGAAATACGGTGAATTTTAGTGTGATCAAATTCTCCCACACTTAAACCTTTGCTTGTCCTCAAGCAAACATTAAAGCTTAAGAAAATATGGTGTCAACACTTGTCTTTGGGCTAAAGGGATTCTAAGTTCAAGTCAGGATGCAGTGACAGATACTAACTAAGTGAACCAAGGGTACCATAGTAACACAAACACAAACTTCAATCCTATATTAACCACTCCATATCATCCCACAATACCTAGGCCTATCTTCTCATCTTTTTGTGTCCTTTTCATTCAGGCGCAATCACATTAAGCCCGTTATCTGTACATGCTTCATAGTAGAGTGACCGGTTAGTGATTCTGATCCATAACATAAGGTTTCTGGCACATAAGCATGTGTAAACCTGTTTTATTTCGCCTAAATGTAGCTGCGGGGGATCGGATCGTAATCCGCCCTACCAAGTTCAGTGCCAGATACCTCTGAACCAACTAACAATAGGTGACTTGCAAATTTTTTTTTTTTTTTTTTTTTTTTTTTTTTTTTTTTTTAAATAGCACTGGATCATTCACTTATGTTCATCGGCCCCCTACGTAGAGCATGCTTAAGCCGGAGCTGACTGCTAAGATAAACTACTTAGGACAATTTTTAAAATGATAGTGAAGGCCAAGGTGGTGGGGTTTAGGAGTGATTCCTATATTCAAGAGGTCTATGGTGCTAAAATGGTTCTGATGTTTCAAAAAGTTGACCTAGGTCACTACATCCTAATCTAAACCTGTCCCAAAGCCCAAAAAACATGTGAAACAACATCATTTTCTTTTTTTAAAAATTTTCTGGT
The DNA here is from genome assembly GCF_024323335.1 of Lathyrus oleraceus. NCBI lineage: Eukaryota > Viridiplantae > Streptophyta > Magnoliopsida > Fabales > Fabaceae > Lathyrus > Lathyrus oleraceus. Next base: position 594,994,922 of record NC_066583.1, on the reverse strand, counting down.
AAGGCTAAGGAAATGGGAAAAAATGAAGATGAACTAAAAAGACACTATACTGGTGACTCGTCAGACTCATGCATTATCTAAGAAAATTAAATTACTGAAAGGAAATAACTGAAAGGAAATAATTAACTAAAAAGGGAAATGACAGAAAGCAATAAAATCCCCTCCCACACTTAGATCGAACATTGTCCCCAATGTTTCGAAATAAGATAAGGGGGGTAACCTGAAAAAGACTACTGAGGAGGGGCACTGGTGCCTTCGCCGTCCTGATGTGATGGTCTGGAACGACGGGATCTACTACGATGCTGGTCCCTCCGGTCGAGTCGTGCTGATAAAGCAGCCTGAGCACTCCGAACCTCTCGAAGGTTACCTAAGATGGAACCCTGAGTGGCCTCGACAAGCTGGTAGTGTTGGCTGTTGAACTCTCTCTGACGGTTCTGCTCTAATGAGATATCGTTCAAGGTACGGCAAACGTTGCTATAGGCACGATCCGAAACCAATCGCGATTGTTGCATGAAGCTCATATTGTCCGTCAGCTGCTGTGAAATAGTAGAGAGAAGGCCATCACGCCTTTCTTCTCTAGCTGTCATATCACGCCACATCTCCTCGGTGACATGGAATCCAGGAGCAGTACCTGCAACAGGGTTAGAGGAAGATGGTGCGGTGTGTGACTGTGAAGGACGATGGGGGGACATGTGAGGGATGGGAGACTGCTCTCTCCGATCATACTCATCATCAGTGTCATGTGCCTCCCCATCGGGAATATTAGGAGGAAGTGGACCCAAAACACGTGGAGCATTAAGATCATAGGTCCAGTTCCTTTCATCACGTACATCAGTACGTCTACTGCATGGTAAAGCAACAGATGGGATAGCTACCCCATGAACCATCAACTCATAACCACCTTCTCTCCTTGCTCGGCACAATTTCATGTCTTTCAGAAATTTTAAATTAATTGTGCGAGGAGGTAGTGGTTCAAGTGTAGCTATCTCATCGTTCAGGCCAAGAGCCCGAGCAATATACGTAACAAGCCCTCCAAAAACAATCGGTCCTGTTTTGTTAGTAAATAAAGTCATATGAGCAAGCATAAACGGGACCGGATTGATGTGGGTTCTAGTGAGGCATCCTTGCAAAAATAGGAGTTCACGAGCATTTACCTTGTTTGGACTTTCCCGGCCAAAAATAGTACATGCCAAAAGAAGTCTAAAAACTCTTATGGCCGGGTTGTGAATGGTCGACGCAAGTATCCCTTCGAAAGAATTAATTGAAGAACTTGAAAGCCTTTGCCAGAAGGTAAATACCTCGGCCGACCACTCCGCATCCAAAGGTGCCTCACAAATTGCACCTTCCCTATGAGGGATTCCTAACAAACCTGCTAGATTGTCGGTACTGAATTCATACTCAATTCCGAACAGTCTAAAAATAACAGTACCAACAGTGCTAGCAGTGTTAGGACTGACAGTGTATATTAAAGAACTCAAAAACTCGGTTGTCAGTCGCTCATAGGTAGGTTCCTGATTAATGAAAATATTATGCAAGCCTAGAAATTCTAATAAATTAAAAACACTATGATAAATACCCAAAGCATACAGACAATTATCGTCGACGTACCTAGTCGAGAGAATTTCTCGACTTTGAAGCCTCTGAATAATTTTCCGTTGCCTTTCGCCCGGTCTTCCATCACGAAGAAGAAATCCGTTGAACTCCATTGTTGAATGCTCCTTAGGTAGTGAAAATGGTAGAAAAAGTGGTTTATGAGGGAATGATAAAGTTTTGATTTTTTTGGTTTTTTGATGGATGAAAATGGAAATGGATGTTGGATATGTTTTATGGATGGTGGGTATTTTGGAAATGAGGGAGCTTTAATGGGGTTCAAGGAGGATTTGGAAGGTTGGAAAAATGGGTTTTTGGTGAAGAAAGGGATGAAAATGGTGGAAATGGGGATTCAGCCCCGTACTTGTTGTTGGTACGGTGTGGCGCCCGCCACAGGGCCTATGGCGCCCGCCACAAGGCCAATTCCTGGGCCTTGTGGTTTTGGATCCTCCTTTTGGGCCTTCTTGCACCTTTGTCTTCCGGGGGGTCTGAATAGCGTTTTTCTTCTTCTTTTCAAGGCTTGAGGCTTGCATATTTTTTGTAAAGACAAAAATGAAAATATTTTTGTCTTATATTTTTTTTTTCTTTGCACGACAAAAAAAAAAATAATTAAAGAAACAAAAGAAAAAGAAAAAGTTAACATTAGTGCATAATATGTATATATATAAGAAATTCAGAGTGCATGAAAATATAAAAGCTGCAGTAAAGTAAAATATGTCTGGAAATGCGATAAATAAAATACTAGGGTAATGCTGTCAGGGTAGAATGAGTCATGTGGTAGGCGTCTTTTCCTGGCTTGATCCACGAAACTCAGCTATCTCCCTCCGAAGCTCTTCAATCGCCTGATGTAGAGCATCGGTCTCTGAGGCATGAGTGAGATCAGAAACCTGCATCTGTAACTCTAAGTCTGCCACTTCCTGCTTGAGCAGGGCAGTCTCCTTACGGAGCTCATAAATCTGTGTTTGTAGGTCAGGTGGCTGCAGAGACAAATTGTTAGACATAACAGTGATCTGGGGAGTAAGAGGTGTAGGAGTGTACTCAGCGGCGGGAGGCGATTTCGGCTCTTCGACAGTCTCTCCATAACCCTCTAGAGCATAACTCCAATTTTCAGGATCATGGACACTGGTCATCAGCTGATCTGGTAATGTGAAATAGTGTATCGCTTCGCCGTCGATCAGCAGTCTAAACATGTTGGGCTCAAAAAAAACCCTCCTCATCAGTCCTCTATCAAGACAAAAATCAATATCCAGGGTGGTGTAGAGGCAGAAGGTCCTGAGGTGCAATAACTTGCGAGACAGACCCAATGCAGTAGCAATCTGTGTAACAATCCCACCGACATGGATGATGCCTACGGATGATCTGGCAACACTAGCCAAGCCCTTTAACAGAAAGTTGCCACAAGCAACAGGGCGAGACTGAGTCGCACAAAACAGTAGGAAAATCTCCTCTTCACTTAGCAGTGTCTCTGTATCTGGAAAACCTAGGAAAGAATGTGCTAGAATCATCTGGAAGTACCTCAATGCAGGGTTGTGGATTACCTGAGAAAACTGGGTAGAAGGATCTTGGCTCCCTCCGCCGGATATTTTAGTCCAAAACTTTTCCACTTCTCTGCTCATAAAATACCCCATCGGTGTATCTGGAATAGCATCAGGAGTAGTCTGGAAACCTAGCAAATCACCAAACTCCTTGTGAGAGAATGAGTAGTCAATCCCGAACAACCTGAAAACAGCGAGTCCATCGGGTCCAGCCCAGGGGTCATAATGAAACGAGCTGAGGAACTCAAGAGTCAAGTTCCTATAAGTGTTGTTCCTGTAGTCAAACTGTTCCCACTGGAGTTGATGGCATAAAAATCTGACGCTTGGCTCTATCCCCAAGGCATCCATGCAGTCATGGTCAGGGTACCTGGTAGGAGCCATAGGGCGTCTCATGTGAACATAGTAACGCTCTCTCTGTGCATCATCTCTAAAGGCCACGTGCATGTCATCAGGGTTCTGCATTCTGTACAAGGTTAGCAAACAAGTCCTGAAAGCACATAAAACATTCAATCGTTAGTCCTGACATAATAATAATAATATAAACAAAATAAAGTAAAAGTAAAAAATAAAAAGTACAAAAAAATAAGAAAAACCATGGGTTGCCTCCCATGCAGCGCTTGTTTAACGTCATTAGCTCGACGACCGATATTTAAACATCATTGGAAGGATATGGTGGATCACTCAGAGTATGGCAGGTGTATGTTGTCGGGATGTCACCTCCTTCGTAGGGCTTCAACCTCTGTCCATTGACGATGAACGGTTTACATGTCTGGTTCTTGATTTCAATAGCACCGGATCTCAGGATCTTAGATACTTCGAAAGGGCCAGTCCATCTCGAACGGAGTTTACCTGGAAAAAGTCGTAACCTAGAATTGAACAGGAGAACAGGATCGCCTATTTTGAAGTCTCTTCTTATGATTCTTTTGTCATGCCAAGCTTTTGTTCTTTCTTTGTATATGATGGCATTTTCGTAGGCAGATTGTCTGAGCTCTTCTAATTTGTGGATGTCAAGGATACGTTTCTCACCAGCTGTCAAGTAATCCAAATTCAAAGTTTTGATGGCCCAATAGGCCTTATGTTCCAATTCAAAAGGTAAGTGACATGATTTTCCATAGACCAGTTGATAAGGGGTTGTTCCTATAGGAGTTTTGAAAGCGGTTCTATAGGCCCATAATGCTTCTTGAAGTTTCTGTGACCAATCCTTTCTAGATATAGAGACAGTCTTCTCGAGGATTTGTTTTATCTCCCTATTAGATACTTCCACTTGTCCATTGGTCTGTGGGTGGTATGGTGTTGCTACTCTATGCTTAACTCCATACTTGCTTAAAAGTTTATCAAATATTCTCGATATGAAGTGCGATCCTCCATCGCTTATGACTAAACGGGGTGTTCCAAACCTGGGAAATATATAATTTTTGAATAATTTGATGACTACTCTGGTGTCGTTTGTGGGTGCGGCGATAGCTTCAATCCATTTAGACACGTAGTCAACAGCTACTAAGATGTACTGATTTCCAAAAGATGGTGGGAACGGTCCCATAAAGTCTATACCCCATACGTCGAAGAGTTCTACTTCTTGGATATTTCTTAACGGCATTTCATTACGTCTTGAAATATTTCCTGTGCGTTGGCATCTATCACACTTGACAATGAAAGCATGGACATCACGCCACATAGTAGGCCAGAATAGGCCAGCTTGAAGAATCTTGGCGTAGGTCTTAGATGTGCTTGCATGTCCACCATAGGGTGCAGAGTGACAATGCTCAATTATATTATTTACCTCTTCTTCTGGAACACAACGGCGGAAAATGCCATCTTTACCTCTCTTGAAAAGAAATGGTTCGTCCCAATAGAAGTTTCTCACATCACTATAGAACTTCTTCTTCCGGTGGTAGTTTAGATCAGGGGGTATGATGTCAGCGGCTAGATAATTAACAAAGTCTGCATACCAAGGTACATCACTTATGGCTAAGGATTTTTGAAAATGCTCATGAGGGTCTGGGTTATCTTCTTCAATGGTTTCTAGTTGGGCTATCAGTCTATCATAGGCAAAATCGTCATTTATGGGAACTGGATCAGGTTTCAGGTATTCTAGCCTAGATAGGTGATCAGCTACCACATTATCAGTGCCTTTCTTATCACGGATATCCAAATCAAACTCTTGCAGTAATAGAATCCATCGAAGTAACCTAGGCTTGGCATCCTTTTTGCTTAGTAAGTAACGAATGGCAGCATGGTCGGTATAAACTATAATCTTGGCTCCTACTAGATAAGATCTAAATTTGTCTATTGCAAAAACTACAGCTAGGAGCTCTTTTTCGGTTGTTGCGTAATTGAGCTGTGCAGCGTCTAGGGTTCTACTGGCATAATAAATCACATGTAACTTCTTATCTTTTCTCTGACCTAGAACGGCTCCAACAGCGTAATCACTGGCGTCACACATTATCTCAAACGGTTCTGACCAATCAGGGGGTTTCATTATAGGTGCTGAAGTCAGAGCTTCCTTCAGAAGATTAAATGCTTCAGTACATTTTTCATCGAAGATAAATTCAGCATCTTTCATTAAAAGACCAGTTAAGGGCTTTGTTATTTTGGAGAAATCTTTGATGAAACGTCGGTAAAATCCGGCATGTCCAAGAAAACTTCTTATCTCCCTGATAGTCTTCGGTGGTTTTAGATTCTCTATGACTTCTATTTTTGCTTTATCTACCTCTATACCTTTTTCGGAAACTATATGTCCTAAAACAATCCCTTCGGTGACCATGAAATGACATTTTTCCCAATTTAGCACAAGGTTTACCTCCACACATCTCTCCAGGATTTTCTCAAGGTTGACAAGACAATTTTTGAAATCTGATCCACAAACTGAGAAATCGTCCATAAATACTTCCATAATTCCATCTAAATAATCAGCAAAGATAGACATCATGCAGCGTTGGAAAGTTGCAGGAGCATTACAAAGTCCAAAAGGCATTCTTCTATAGGCAAAAGTTCCAACTGGGCATGTAAAGGTAGTTTTTTCTTGATCTTCGGGGTGAATAGGTATTTGGAAGAATCCTGAATATCCATCTAAATAACAAAAGTAAGAGTGTCTGGCTAGGCGCTCCAACATTTGATCTATGAATGGTAATGGGAAATGGTCCTTCCTAGTTGCTTTATTTAATTTTCTATAATCTATGCACATACGCCAACCTCCATCGGTTCTTTTTGCTACAGGTTCGCCCTTCTCGTTTTGCACGACTGTGATGCCTCCCTTTTTGGGTACTACATGCACAGGACTTACCCATTTACTGTCCGAGATCTGATATATTATACCTGCCTCTAGTAACTTAAGAACTTCAGTCTTAACTACCGCACTCATTATAGGATTTATTCTACGTTGGTGTTCTCTGGAAGGTTTTGAATCTTCTTCAAGCAAAATCCGATGCATGCATACGGATGGGCTTATTCCTTTTAGATCAGAGATCTTATATCCTAAGGCTGAGGGGTACCTACGTAAAACTTCTAATAATTGATCGGTTTCTTTTTGGTTTAAGGTAGCACTGACTATAACTGGACGATTCATATCTTCATCCAGAAATTCATATCTCAGGTTTTTAGGCAGTTCCTTAAGTTTTACGGTCGGTTTCATAGGGCAAGGCATAGGATCTGGGGTAAGAGATAAACATTCGTGAAGGTTATCATCAATGTAGGGTGTTTTATAATTGTCATCTTCCAAAATAAGGGTTGATGGCAATTTTATAGATTTATTTTCTTCTTCTTGTTCTAATTCCCTAATGCATTCTTCGATGATATCTAAGGCATAACAAGAATCTCCTATCACAGGTGCCATAAGAAATTTTGACAATATAAATTCTATCTTCTCTTCACCTACCTCAAAAGTTAGTTTTCCTTTTTTAACATCTATTACGGCTCCAGCAGTCGATAAGAACGGTCTACCTAGGAGGATTGGTATGTCGTCATCTTCTTTAATGTCCATGACAACAAAATCAGTAGGTATAAACAACTGACCCACCCTAACAGGGACGTCTTCAAGTATGCCTATAGGGTATTTAACGGATCTATCGGCTAATTGAAGCGACATCTTAGTAGGTTGTAATTCTCCTAAGTTTAATCTCTCACAAACTGCTAAAGGCATTAAGCTCACACTAGCTCCTAAGTCTAGAAAAGCTTTTTCGATGACATGATTCCCTAAAATACAAGGAATGGAAAAATTTCCGGGATCTTTATCTTTCTTTGCTAACCTATCTTCGGAAATAGAATTACATTCCACGGGTTTCGGATCTTCAAGTCTACGTTTATTCGTAAGTATGTCTTTGAGAAACTTAGCATAAGAAGGTATTTGGGTGATGGCTTCTGTAAAGGGGATTTCTACGTGAAGTTTTTCTATAACCTTAACGAACTTTTGATATTGATTATCGATTTGGGTTTTCTTTAATCTTTGAGGGTATGGTATTGGTGGTTTGTATGGCGGTGGTGGTACATAGGTTTTATTTTTAGGTTCTTCTCCTTTTTCTTGACTTTCCGGGGTTTCAGGCTTCTCTGGTTCCTTTTCCTCACTCCTCTCAGAAGTTTCAGGCTCACTTAATCTAGGGTTTAAAGGCTCCTTATAAGCGGTTCCACTTTGTAGAGTAATGGCATTAGCTTGCCCTTTCGGGTTTTGTTGAGGTTGTCCAGGGAACTGTCCTCCAGGGGTAGTCTGTGGGGCTTGGTTTAACGCTACCTGAGAGATCTGGGTTTCAAGCATCTTATTATGAGTAATGATTTGATCAACCTTGGTTCCTAACTGGGTAATTAGTTCGTTAACATGGACGCTTTGGTTCATGAACTCTTTGTTTTTCTGTTTTTGAGCAACGATGAAATCTTTTACAATTTCTTCAAAGCTCGGGTTTGGCGGTACAGGTTGCATAGGTTGATTTGTTCTAGGGGCTTGGTAACCTTGTTGTCTCGGAGGTGCGGTATTTTGAATAGGGTTATTATTTTTGTAGGAGAAGTTTGGGTGATTCCTCCATCCAGGGTTATATGTGTTAGAAAATGGGTTCCCTTGGGTATAGTTCACTTGCTCAGTGTTGGTTTCATTTAACAGATTGCATTCGGCGGATTGGTGTCCTTGCGTTCCACATATCTCACAATTCGGCGAAACTGCGGCTACAGTATTCGGAGTTGTACACATATGTTCGACTCTAAGGGCCAACGCGTCCATTTTAGCCTGCATCATGTCTATAGAGCTTAGCTCATGTATTCCTCCTTGGGCTTCCTTCTTTTCCACTGTCGCTCGTTCTACTCCCCATGATTGATGGTTTTGGGCCATATCCTCGATAAGGGCACTAGCTTCAGGGTAAGGTTTATTCATCAGTGCGCCACCAGCGGCAGCGTCGATGGTCATCTTAGTGTTATAATGAAGTCCATTATAGAAGGTTTGGATGATTAGCCAATTCTCTAAGCCATGGTGTGGGCATGCTCTTAATAGTTCTTTATATCTCTCCCAGGCTTCGAACAACGACTCTCCTTGGAGTTGGGTAAATCTAGTTATAAGGTTTCGAAGAAGAGCGGTCTTACTTGGGGGAAAATATCTAGCAAGAAAAACTTTCCTAAGGTCATCCCAAGTTGTTATTGAATTGGGTGGAAGGGAATCTAACCATGATAGAGCTTTATCTCTGAGGGAAAAGGGAAATAATCTTAAGCGTATCGCCTCAGGAGAAGCTCCATTGGTTTTAAAGGTGTCTGCTAACTGAAGAAAGTTTTTTAAATGTTGGTTTGGGTTATCAGTAGCGAGACCTGAGAATTGTCTCTGTTGCACTAATTGCAGCAGGGATGGTTTAAGTTCAAAATTATTGGCTGGGATAACGGGGTTTACTATACTGGAACTAGGTTCCTCGTTTGATGGTTGGGCGAAGTCCTTAAGAGGTCTTCGGTTTTGTTCTTCGGCCATAGCTATCCTATTCCTATGGAAAAATAAACGTGCGCGAGCGTAACGTTCAGGTTCAGCTAGAGGGTCTACTAAACTTCCGGCACTGCGAGTCTTTCGCATTGACCGGTGGGTAACAACCTTAGTCTAAACGGTATAACTACAGGGTAATGAAATTTGACGAAATTGGTCCCCGGCAACGGCGCCAAAAACTTGATGCGTGTTTTTCGCAAGTGTACGAATCACGTCAAAGTAATATAAAAGATTATCGAATCCACAGAGACCAAGTGTCAATCTATCAAACCTGTTGTTATGGTGTGTATCTAAGGCAACTATTTTTAAGGGTTTTAATAAGGGTGCAATGGTAAATAAAATTATAATTTTAAATAATAAATAAAGACAGGCTCGAATGTAATTCACGCAATCAATGATAATCCAGTACTTGTTAGTGGAACTACTTATGGGCAATGTTTTCTCCTTTGAAAAGAACTAATTTAACAGGAACTGTCGCTTTCGCGTATTCAGAACCGAGTTGTACTCTCTAATCAACCCCTCCTATTGTCACGGATAAAAAGGTGCGTACTGCGTTAGAGTAGTAAACCTATTTTTAAGAAATATAGTATCTTAACTAAGTTGAAAAGTATTTTAACCTGGACTTCTTAGCAAAAAGAGGTTCTTACGAACCAGAGTTTAAACTTCCTAACGCGTCCGAAAATCGTTTTAAAATCTCTTTTCTTTTTAATCTAAAATCTCCTAATAAACTAGACAAAGCGCTTTTGGCTGTTTTTGAAATAGTTAAAAACAATTACTTGAATTGAAAGATAAAATAGCCCTTAGGTGTTTCCACGAACAATTATACTGATTACTGGTTTAATTACGATCCTTACATTCTAACCTTTATAGAATTAGTTAGACATGATAAAGTAAATATTCTTTTTATAGTTTTTCATAAAAGTAATTTAAAGCGAGTGCGGATAATAAACAAAGTAAAGTGCGAGTGCAGGAAATAAACAACGTAAATGTGCGAGTGCAGGAAATAAACAACGTAAATGTGCGAGTGCAGGAAATAAACAACGTAAATGTGCGAGTGCAGGAAATAAACAAAGTAAAGTGCGAGTGCAGGAAATAAACAACGTAAATGTGCGAGTGCAGGAAATAAATAAAAGTAAAATACGAACTTGAATTAAAATGGCGGCAGGATTAACTTCCTCCAGAGTGCTCCAAAACTCGAACCACAGACAGATTACAGACTCGATCACTCGATTGCAGAGGCACCCCGATGTGGAATGGCAACTGCTTTATAACTGATATATGCCTAGAGAATTCTAATTCTGGATGAAGAAAAACGAAAATCTAAGGTCCTATTTATAGTAAAAACTGAAAGCATGAAATGACAGGGACGCCCCTCCACTAAAAAGTGGAGGTTACTGATTTTGGCCTTGTGGCGCCCGCCACAGGCCTATGGCGCCCGCCATGGTCCCTACAGGGGATGATGGAGTGGGGATCGTGGGTCTTGGCGGTTGAGGAGTGGTCTTGAGACGTGGCCACGTCATGGCTAACCCCATGGCGCCCGCCACGGTGGGTGCCGTAAGTGCAAAACGCTGAATTTCTAGGTTTTCGCCCGTTTTCACTCCTTTTTCGCTCCTTTTCCCGATTCAAGCTCCGATTATTATAAAAACCTGAAAACATAAGAAAACAAAGAAATAACAAAGCAAAACAACAATAAAAGCTAAGAATGCATGCGAAATCGGAGTCAGAAATACGGTGAATTTTAGTGTGATCACGGACATAGTTAAAAAATACTACGCATGAAAAAGACCCGCTAGATCGACGTATCTAGGCAAAAGTAAGGGCATCCCGGCGAACCAAAAGGGTTCGGGCAAAAATTAGGGATATATATAAAAAAATGTACACCCGGCAAGTCGAAAACCTGAAAAGGTGGCTTGGGCAAAAAAGGGTATCCTGGTGGGCTGAAAACCTGAAAAGGCGGTCCAGGCAAAAATTAGGGATTAAAGCGTATGACTATGTCCCGTTCTCAGTCAACTTTCATCCAAGTTCAAGGGACTGACCAAGCCAATCACTTCTATCCGACAGCAGGGGATGAGATGCTTGAAGACATAATGGCAGTAGTAGACTTAAAATCAATAGGACTTTTTCTGCATAGCTTTCTCTTTGTTTTTGACAATTTCCTCTTACTAGGATTTCTGTCTCCTTGTACACAATTTGCCTGTTTATAGGCCTTCTTTCAAAAATCAATACAACCCTCTTTCAAAAAAAGATGCTTTTGTTTTTACTTTTCTGTTTTGGTTGCGTAAATGTCCATTGATTTAATTTGAATTAATATGTGCATTTGAATATGATCAATGTTTATCAAAAATACGTACATAGAATAGCAATAGCAATTACTACAAGACTTCGGGATCGAGGATAAGGTCTAATCATGCTTCCAATGAATCCACTACCAATTCTCTTCCCCAGCAAGCCTGTTTTTCCCCAGAAGAAGTTGGCAGTATTCCCCGGCACAGCCAGCTATTCCCCAACAGAGGTCGGCATCATCAGACAGATTGATCATCTCATCCATCCCCAGCCAGGCTCTGTTGAATATCTCTACCATCAGACAGAAATCAGAACCCCCAGCCGAGAGAGGGTCCTCAACACGAATATCTCCAATCAGTAGATGGGGATTTATTTTCCCCACTAGAGTCCCCAAGCAGAACTTCTCATACGCATAACTCATTCATTACATCATTTCACAGCATACGCATGCATACAACATTCGCATTTATTTTCGAAAGCATAAAACATCTCATGCATCATGACATAGCATAAAGCTAACTTTTCTTTGCAGGTTAATTATCCTCCTGATATAGCCAAAGTAAAAGGCTCATTCAGGCAGACGCCTTTATCAATCACAGACAAGATTCAGATACATATTCCAGATGCAATTCATGGGAACATTCATTCTGACAACACTTCGATATCCTCCTAGCGATGGCATCTTTAAGCCTATCCCAGACATTTATTGCAAGTACAACGTATACAGATACAGCCTAACATACGGTTCATTCTGATTCAGCTCAACATATGACTCCTTCAACTCAGATACGATCTAGCATACGATCCATTCTGACCTTCGACAACTCAGAGACGGTCTAATGTATGATCTATTCTGACCTTCTTCAACTCAGATACGATCTAGCATACGATCCATTCTGACCCTCAACAACTCAGATACGATCTAGCGTACGATCCATTCTGACCTTCTTCAACTCAGATACGATCTAACGGACGATCCATTCTGACCCTCAACGACTCAGATACGATCTAGCGTACGATCCATTCTGACCTTCTTCAACTCAAGTACAGTCTAATGCACGACCAAGTTAGACCTTCATCTGACCAGATGCTACCTTCGGACAGGTACATTTCTGGATGGTAGTCTAGTATACGACTACTCCCTTTCTCAGATGCTACCTTCGGACAGGTACATTTCTGAATGGTAGTCTAGTATACGACTACTCCCTTTCTCAGATGCTACCTTCGGACAGGTACATTTCTGAATGGTAGTCTAGTATACGGCTACTCCCTTTCCCAAATGCTACCTTCGGACAGGTACATTTCTGGATGGTAGTCCAGTATACGGCTACTCCCTTTCCCAGATGCTATCTTCGGACAGGTACATTTCTGGATGGTAGTCCAGTATACGGCTACTCCCTTTCCCAGATGCTACCTTCGGACAGGTACATTTCTGGATGGTAGTCTAGTATACGGCTACTCCCTTTCCCAGATGCTACCTTCGGACAGGTACATTTCTGGATGGTAGTCCAGTATACGGCTACTCCCTTTCCCAGATGCTACCTTCGGACAGGTACATTTCTGGATGGTAGTCCAGTATACGGCTACTCCCTTTCCCAGATGCTACCTTCGGACAGGTACATTTCTGGATGGTAGTCCAGTATACGGCTACTCCCTTTCCCAGATGCTACCTTCGGACAGGTACATTTCTGGATGGTAGTCCAGTATACAGCTACTCCCTTACTCAGATGCTACCTTCGGACAGGTACATTTCTGAATGGTAGTCTAGTATACGGCTACTCCCTTACTCAGATGCTACCTAGTGCACGGTACATTTCTGAAGTGTAGTCTAGTGTACGACTACTCCCTTTTACCATCAGATTCAGCCTACTGGACGGCTCATTCTTCAACTCAGATTCGATTTAATGTACGATCCATTCTGAGCTCCAGCAACTCCAATGCGGTCTAACGTACGACCCATTCGGATCCTCAACTACTCAGATGCTACCTAGTGTACGGTACATTTCTGAAATGTAGTCTAGTGTACGACCACCCCTTTCATCATCAGATTCAGCCTAACGGACGGCTCTCTCTTCAACTCAGATACGATCTAGCGTATGGTCCATTCTGATCCTTTATCCCCAACAGCATATGACACACTCCGACTCCCCAGCGAAGTCGGCAGCCTAATGGATGACTCATTATTCGGTCTAATGTACGACCCAGTGTGGCACCCATGTCTTCAAATTGGCCTAATGTACGGCTCGATCTGAAGCTTTCGTCATCAAACCTCCTGGATGGCATCTTTAAGCCCATCTCCATCAAGACCAACTGTCGATTCTCAAGTGCAAATTTTTGGGGCATTCTAGTGTTCAATAATCTTCCACCTCCAGACCACGAATGGCATACACGCCATCCTAACTCTCTCGGTTCAAGAATATTGAACAGGGGCAGCTGTCATACCCCAAAAATTACCCATCATTTTTCCTAAAAAAAAAAAAAAAAAAAAAAAAAAAAAGAAAAGAAAAGAAAAAAAAAAAGAAAAGAAAAAAAAAACGAAAAAAAAAAAAGAAAAAAAAAAAAAAAAAAAAAATTTAATTAATTAATTAATTAATTAATTAATTAATTAAATAATTAAAATAAATAAATAAATAAAATATAACAAATTATTTTGGACTTGGGTCTCCCTCATTCCAAGCCTATTACCCACAAAATTAGTCTATAAATACTGAAGTTTCAGTAGAGGAAAAGGACGGGGAGTTAGACTTGGAGTTTACACTGGGAGATTCACTGGAGAAAGAAGGAAGAGAAGCAAAATACTCTGAGGTTTCCTTGGAACAAAACCTTGAGGAAAAAGAAAGAAAGAGAACAGAGAAGGACGGATAGAAACTTTGGCATAGGAACCCTGCCAACCCGGAGAATTCAGAGTAAAGAAATCCGGAAAGCAGCCCATCCGCACCGAAGCCACCGCCGCCCAATTCCCGCCGCCTAACTCATTCCGATACCACAAGTGATCAACCCCTTCAACCTTGAATTGGCAAACAGGTTTGCGTATCTCTATTGTTTATACTTTCAATTGGCCATATTTGCATATATAATGCATCATGATTAAATGTTGATATATAATTTGCTTTCGTATGTGAATTTAAATATGCCTGAATACCCTGAATGTTTGACCATGCTGTTCCTGTGATTAAATGCCATAAAAATTCAAGGTTCCTAACATGGGGCTGTTTTCAAATTCAAAATCCGTGGCCGCTCGCTAGCACATCGCTAGGCGAGCCTGGGGCGAATATTCGCCTGGCCTTCGCTAGGCGAAGCAGAGGCGAACGAGACAGTAGCTGACTTTTCTATTCTGTTTTTTTTTATGTTTTATCATAGCCATGCATTATTCATCCTATCCTATTTATTGTTGTGATATTTCTCCGGTGTAATCTTCGATTGCACCCTGATTTGGTGTTCTGACATGTCTCTTTTTTTGAGTTTCGTAAAGGTTCGCATATCCCAGGAAAAGGTTATTGGCTAGGTATTCCACTTTATTTGTGGGATACCCTTGTGGAGTTTCACCCTAAATTAATTTTTAATGTATTAATTTCTAATGTATTAATTTTTTAATATATTATTTTTAATAATTTTAATGTGGAGTTTCATCCTAATTATATAATTAATTGTAAAACTTTGCCTTTGAATAAGTGATCTTGGACCTCTCTTTGTTGCCTTACGATTACGATATTACGGTCATGTCCCGCGAATGTGGGGATACCCTTAGCAAAGACCCTTCGGTTAAATCATCATAAAATAAATTATAGTCCCTCGGATGTTGCCTTCGAATATACAACTTTGTCCCTCGATGACCCTCCGATGTTGCCTACGGTTAAATGATGATAGTCCCTTCGAATGCTAAGGTATCCTCATAACTGTTGCCTTCAATGACCAATCGATGACCCTACGATGACCCTTTTACATCCAAAGGATAAAACTACTTATTTCTCAATAATAAGGACAGTTTTACCCTCATAAGGATAGGAAATGCCCGTAAAGACCTTGGGTCGGTATAACTCTTAATTGCTGGCTCACAACTTAAAACATTTTTTTTGCACCTCACACCTTTCAAAATGCCTTTAGAAAATCATCACTTGGTATACATTCATACTAGAATCATTACCGAGTTATATTTTTCTAAACAATTTTCAAAACTAAAACGGGATAACCACTTTGTATACATTCATACAAGAATCATTACAAAGTTAAATTCTCTTTTCAAAACAATTTTCCAAACAATTCACAAACACTTTTTTAGACAAAAATAATATAAGTGATCGAGCAATTAAGAGCCCATGGATAACCATGGATACAAAGGGTGCTAACACCTTCCCTTTGTATAATGTACCTCCCGAACCCAAAATCTAAATTAAGGTCTTTCCTGTTCTTTTCCACCTTTCCTTATTGGATAAAAGAAAAGTCGGTGGCGACTCTTGCTAACCGCGACATTGCGATTAAAACCACAAAAAGTCCAGTTCACCGTATGACAAGCGCCTAGCAGCAACAGTGTGTATATTACATGCCTAAAAGAAGACACTACATGGCACAAAATATACACAAAGGTGCCCAAAATAAAACTAGGAACTAGATCATTGTAGAATGATCTCAAAAATATCTACACAGCGGAGAAGCCATCCAAAACACCAGGTAAGCAAGATATCACTCTATCTTGTCCTTACCCTTCGCCTGATCGGAACTACCTGAAAAATAATCAACAACATGGGGTGAGATAATAATCCCAGTGGGTTCCCTATCTTATGGGTCCACTCGGCTCTACAAGGTTTTCTAGTAAACATCCATCTTAAGTCAACAAGGGAAAGAAGACTTAAGTTATGGGAAAAAATCTCGCAATGTATGGCAACATGCTCCTGAGTTCTCGCAACTCAAGTAAGATCACTATTCAGATTCACGAAACATCAATCCCTGAGAGGACCTACGTTTAGGGCAAGCCCAGTTCATGCATGCTCGTATGATTCGACTTTCGCGGTGGATATCGGGTCCTCTGTGAGTCTCAAGCTCAATCCAAGCGATTGTCACATGTATGGGCCTCTAACCCACTTAGGGTATCTTTCACCGTATGGGCCTCTAACCCACTTTGTATCCACCTATCCCCCATGTCCGCCATGGTTGGGGCTCAAACCCAATTGAGGCACGAATCATTGGTGTCACATTCTATTGCTTACTCATCAAAGCATATAAAATAGGGATGTACACCACCAAGGGCAAAACATTCTGAATACGTGATCGGTTCCATAAAACATAACTAGA
Organism: Lathyrus oleraceus; assembly: GCF_024323335.1. Lineage (NCBI taxonomy): Eukaryota > Viridiplantae > Streptophyta > Magnoliopsida > Fabales > Fabaceae > Lathyrus > Lathyrus oleraceus. Next base: position 594,978,284 of record NC_066583.1, on the reverse strand, counting down.
TTCATCAATCACTGATGACTTCATTCACCACTATAAAAGCAATAACATTGCATGTTCCATACAAAGCGTCTCACTCTCAACTATAGCAACCATTCATTTACAACCTTCACATAAACATCGTACGAATAAATGTCGCCTTCTAATGTTATCTAAGTTATAAGTCTAACTTATGACCTAAGAATGATCACTAGGTTAACTCACTAGATTCAATATGCAATTCTCACATTTAACATTGATTCAACACAAGTATAAAATAACATATGATTAATGGTTGATGAAATGCACTTAGAAACATTTAAGAAATGAATTTTGAAGTTTTTGGTATGAGCCAATCGATTGGTTGGGGAAGCCCAATCGATTGGTTTGTCTCACATTTTTGTTTTTCAAAGAATGCAGAGGATCAATCGATTGATCCCGAGTGTCAATCGATTGGTCCTACAAAAGTTTTGTTTTCTTCAAAACAGAAAGATAATACAATCGATTGTAGGAATGTATCAATCGATTGGTTTTCATCAAAATCTCATATCTTCCAACTTTGGGTGTGTAACCAATCGATTGGCTTGGAGAAAAATCCCAGGACCAATCGATTGGTTCCTGTTATGTCCTAAAAAATTCCTTCTGTAACATTTGGATTTCCACCTGCATAAACTTGTTTCCTTTCTAATGGTTAAACCCACTTGTTTCCTTTCTAATATACATATCACGGGCTTCAAGTTTATAACCACAACCATAATCAATCATTTAGTCACAGTATTCATGAAGAGTATATCAAAACACTTGTTCATGGAAATCATCATAATCAAGAGAAAATATTCATCATATAGCATGGATTCTTATAATTAATTTATAATTCTACAACCTTAATATCTAGAAATATTAGGGTTTATAACTAGAACCCACCTTAGGAATGGAAGAGGGGAAGTTGTTGAGGATGAGATGTTGATATGAAGATGATGCTGGTGATTCCAAGCTCTTGATTTCTCCAAGCTTTTCTTCTTCTTCTTCTCACAAGTTCTCCTTAGATTTTCCCAAGTCTTCTTTTTCCTCTGATAACTTCTACTGATAGCTAGATATTATAAGGCAAGTGGAGTTCTAACACGTGGTGGTGAATAAGCCATAGGGTTAGAAACAAGTGGCCATGAGTGGTCTTGGAAGGTAAATGGATAAGATTTGTGGATAGAAACAAATATGATAGTAGAAACAAATATCCCAAGTATCACTAGAAAATGTCACCGTACCTTAAGGTGTTCCTTAGTTACTCTATCTCTCATCAATCTGTCCTTTTGTGTGTGACCCTGTAGGTTTTCGCGACATTAACAATTATATTAAATCACATATTTAACATAATAAATGGTGAGCACTATCTAGCAACACATCACTGCTACCCAAGACACGAAAATGTCATGTGATCTGACAAATCCTTTTGTGATAATACTTATGTTTATAATTACCCTTTTGCCCCTATGTCTATATTGAACACAAGGCATAGACCGTGTCATCTTTGCCCAGTTCAATATTGGGCCCATAGACATTTATCCTGTCACGCAGGATGGGAAAATTCCATCTAGGTCACTCATGTCCCTCAGCATGCTTCGTGGAGTACCCATCAACTGTCTTTATGGTCATCCAGTTACGAACAATGTTTGATTAGCAATAAGGCATTCGACTCTACATCTAGGGTACATATTGGTTTCAGGTCAAAGGGTGGTATACACCATTATCACCATGAGAATAACTTATGGCACTTAGCATAACATTCTATATAGTATTCTCATACCGGGTCAATCCAGTATAAATATTACTCTCAATATTCATACTTATGTTTAAGACTTGATAACTCCTTATCCATGATCTGTGAGATGTGATCATCAGTCTATATACATAATAGTGTTAATGCTTTAATTTTATCCCACTTCACAACAAAGCTCGACTACGGATACTTTAAGAATAATGTCCTTATGTTTAATGAGATCTCATGATTAAGTCACACTTGATACATTAAACGGACTAGCTATTCTAGGGACTTTATTAAACAAACGTAATAAAGAAAAAGCCTTTTATTATTAATAAATAATTCGATACAAGTACCAAAAGTATTGGCCTCTAGGGCTTACACCAACAATCTCCCACTAGCACTAGAGCCAATCGGGCATACCCCTAATGCCCATAGATCCAGTATGGCCATCTAGCTTCTGCTACGCAAGAGGCTTTGTCAGTGGGTCAACAATATTGTCAAGTGTAGGTACTCTGCATATTTTTATATCTCCTCTATCTATTATCTCTCGAATGAGGTGATAATGCCTAAGTATGTGTTTGAATCATTGGTAAGATCTAGGCTCCTTAGCTTGTGCGATAGCACCATTGTTATCATAATAGAGACGACTGGGATCCACAATGCTAGGAACTATGCCAAGTTCACTAATGAACTTTTTGATTCAAACAACTTCCTTTGCTGCACTTGAGGCAGCAATATACTCGGCCTTAGTTGTAGAATCATCAATTGTATCTTACTTTGAACTTTTCCAGCTCACAGTGACACCATTTAAGCAAAACACATAACCAGATTGCGATCTAAAGTCATCCTTATCTATCTGGAAGCTAGCATCTGCTAGACGGTGTGGCTAGTGATCGAGAGGGGGGGGGGGGGGTGAATAAATCACCTCTTTTAAAATAAACGGATTTAAAATTTTATCAGAGTTATTGAAACTTAGCAGAAAATTTCAGTCCCGAATCGACTTCCGTCTATTCTGAACCGCTACTAGAAAACCGGACACGCGAATTTATTGCTGGATTTGAATTAGAACGATCGAGATTATTAACACCAGAATCTTATCAAATTGAATGCACTTATCACTAAATCCTAATTCCAATGAATAAAACTCAGCTGACAGTTTTGTCAAACAATTGGTGTGTATGTGATCAATGATGAACAATGGTGGACTTTAGTTAAAGAAGTTTTCTTCCAACTATTGTATCGCGAAAAGTACAGTCACAACACACTAACTGAAATTACAAAACAGTTGAAAACGTAAAGAGAGATAAGGAAAGAATACGATACACAAAGATTTGGTAAGGAAGTTCCCCACTGTCGTCCTCGCGTGTGGGTACGTCTCCCTCTCAATTTCAAATGAAATTGAGAACTGTAATTATCAATAATGCCGAATTCGTTGATACAAGGTTACAATACAAAGACAGAATTCTAAATCCCAAGAACTTCTTCTTGTATGAAACCTCCACTTGATCTGAGCTCGATCAAGAATTTCCTGCAAGAAATTGCAAACAATTCACCGGTTCCACGACCTGTTTACGAAATCACCCAATTTCCAAACCCTACGCTACGGCTGAATCTGTTCTGCAAACGTAACTAACAAACCCGCAAGAACACTCCAGTTCTTGAAGGACAAACCGTTTGGTTTTTCCTTGAAACCCCCTTCAACCTTCAACTCAGCTAGATCCTCGATCGTTCCACTGAACACCTCAGCTAGATCCTTGATCGTACCACTGAACGTTATCTCGTTGATCCTTTAATCCAAAGAACAAGAATGATTATGTGTTGATGTTCTTGAAGAAAAGAGATTGAGAAGATGAAGAAGATGAAGTCTCTTTTAGGTTTCTAACTGCTCAAAAACAATTGCTGCTACACACTCCTTTGATCTTGTGTTCAACTGTTTTTCTCTTCTGAATTTGTGCCTTTGCACTGCTGTCACAATACTTCTTATATATGAAAGACAAAAGCTGTTAGTAGACAAAACAGACTTATGCATTGATACAAAAGGTTATGCATCGATGCATACTGTAACTTTGATTAATTTTAGAGAATTAATGTAAGCATGTATCGATGCAAAGCTCGTATGTATCGATACATAGAGCATTTTAACTAAGCATGTATCGATACAAGACTCGTATGGATCGATACATAGAGCATTTTAACTGACCATGTATCGATACAAGACTCGTATGGATCGATACATACTGAAGCAAAAACGTTTTGTGATTTACAACAAATTTATGGATCGATGCATATGAACATGTATTGATACATACTGACACAAAATAGTTTTTATGAGTTCTTTTAAGAGATGTATCAATGTGGATCTTTATGTATAGACATGAAACAATAGTATAGGCTAAAAACACAAATGAATCATGTAAAATAATGCACAACCAACAATTAGACAATGATCACACAATTTGCTATCATTCAAAACTTATTCAAAGTAAAGAATTTGCTCACAAACTCCCCCTTTTTGATGATGGCAAATTTTTAGCAGGATGTGTGATTCTCCCCCTGAGTTTGTGCATATCTGTCAACATCTGCATTTCTCCCCCTTTGTCAACATCAAAAAGAAGAAAAAAACAGTTTTATCAAGGCAACATGTTGTAGCAGGGCATAACAAAAATGATAAAGAAGCTAACAATCACAAAGAAGGAAGCTTAAAAAGTAAATAATCACTCACAAAGAATGACAAATGTGGGCAATAACATCAGAAGTAAACAGAAAGTAATAAGCATTTAAGTAGTAGGAAGTGTTTGAAAATTACATAAGCCAAGACATATATTGTACAACTAATCTAGAAAAAACTTAAGCAATATATAATGAAATGCAGTGAGATGAAATGGTGATGGTTTAATGTGGATTATAGCCACCACAGGACTCTTCGTCATCTCTAGCATGATCTCTGAAGCTTGGCGGAGGCGGAGGAGGAGGCATTGCATCTGGATTGTGGCCCATGAAGGTGTAGTGCCGGAGTCGGTCCTGAACTTCAACACTTCTGAATCTGTCCATAATACCAGGATTGGCACGGCAGTCGTCCATAAAACCAGACATTTCATTGTAGAAGACTTGGTGCCACTTAACCAATTCCATGTGCCAAGAGTGTTGGTTATGGTACATCCATGTATGATTGTCATGCCACTCACGATGCTCCTTATGCCACTCACTTTGTTATAAGTGCCAGGACCGTGCCTCTTCATGACGTTCTTGGTTGGCAAGCTCCATCTGTTGAAGCATTTGAGTGAGATGCGCAGTGGATGTTGAAGATGAAGTACCGCCGGAGAACGGAGGAGCCGTTGGTTCAGGTACATAGTTGGTTGGAGACCACCTTTGTGGCACCCAATCACCCTAACCAGCATTGTCATCAGCTGCAGGCACATCTGCTTCGTTCACATTATGCATTTCTTCATCAGGTTGGTCTTCAACTACATGAATGCGTTAGGAAGGCACATCAAAATTGTAGATTCTTGTTTTGGATTTCCTTTCAAAGAAATAGAAACATTGACGGTCCTTGTCCCACCGATATCCCATATGAGATAAAGTGGAAGAGTCAAACTCTTGAGCAGCAGATGGTGATATGAGAGGAACTAAAGGGATTGCAACATTCCAAAACTTAAGAATTTTCATGATTTGAGACGCATAACCAAGAGAAACGTTCTTGGCACTGTTACGCACGAAAAAGAGGCACTTCACAAAGTAATTTGCCCAATTCAATGGAACCTTATTTTGAAGAATATACAGGAGATGAATGCTTGCCCTATCTAACCTAGAATGTCCACTGTTTGCTGGACGCAGAATGTGCGAGATAATCCAATGGAGTATACGAGGAATTTTCTTTATCATACCAGACGTAACATGTTCATCCTCACCCAGCGGTCTGTCCAGTTTCAAGATAGATGGAGTAAACTCCTTCAGGTTAAATTCAGTGTCAAACTTCAAGTCATGCCAAGTCTTGAAATTATGCGACGAAAGTGGAATTTGAAACACTATTTCCCAATCACCAGCTTCAAAAGTATAGGTTCTGACCCCAATAGAACACTTAAACATATATCCTTTGCCAGATTGTAAGCCAGCATAAAATGCACGGATAAAATCCTCATGGTAATCATCATTCGTAGACAAAAATGACCCAAGTTTTTGTGCATGAAGGAGTTCAACCACATCATTAAGATGCAGATGAATAGCATCATGTTTATCGAAAACATGGGGTTTCATAACTAACCTTGTCTTGAAGGAATCCTCAAACTCAGTAGCAATAGCAGGATGAAGCAAATCTAAGGCATTTGGAGGAATTTCTGGTAACTGCTGGGAAGTGCCAACCGGTTCCTTTCCTTTTCCTTTTCCCTTTGCTCTAGCTGGAATGGTTCTTGGAGGCATGGTGATAAAATATTGAAGAAAAGTGAGATGAATTTAGGGTTTTGGAAAGAATGATGATGAAGGAAATTAGGGTTAGCCGCAGGTTTTAGGAGGTATGGGAACTGCTGATACCAAGTTTGTGAAGAGATGTGATAAGAGTTGCTGATGTGTCGATCCATGAGTGAGAAAGAAATGCATTTAATCCAAATATCAATCAATATGTGTCGATGCAGATGGCCATGGATCGATCCATGTCATGCATTTTTGTTTTTAAAGGGTCTATGTATCGATACAAACGATGGATGGATCGATACACACTGAACCACTTTTGACAGATTTGAAATGAAGAAGACATGGATCGATACATACATGTTTGTATCGATACATACTGATGCCAAACCAAATTTTAATTAATTTTTATGCAGTATGGATATGCATTATGAAGTATGTCATGATAATTATGCCCAAGTATGATTCACAAATTAGATTTTAATGTTCAAACAATATATGCAAAGAAATTCACATAAACGAGAGTGAGGAATTTTGTTCTAACATACACAATCACATAGTTCTAAAAGAGATATAGAAAGGAGTGATATTACCTCTGTTGTTGTAACCTTGTGAGGAATAAGTGAAATCTAAAGCAAATCTCATCAACCAAGGTGAGGCATGATATAAATAAGAACAAACATGCTTAAGACAACAATGGAGAGAGATCTAAGATCCCTAATTCGCGACGAATGTTGAAGAATGGTTCCGTTGCCAAAGGTTTAGTGAAAATATCAGCAAGCTGATTTTTAGAATCAACATGCTCAAATACAACGTCTTCTTTTTCAACATGATCGCGAAGAAAGTGATGTCTAATCTCTATGTGTTTAGTGCGTGAGTGTAAAACAAGATTTTTAGTAAGGTTGATGGCACTAGTGTTGTCACATTTTATTGGAATACGTTTGAGTTGAATGTTAAAGTCTTGTAGTTGTTGCTTTAGCCACAAAATCTGAGCGCAACAGCTACCGGCTGCAACGTACTCAGCCTCTGTAGTTGACAAAGCCACAGATACCTGCTTTTTGCTATGCCAACTTACTAAGGAGTTTGAAAACAAGTGACATGTACCACTCATGCTTTTCCTATCTGATTTGCAGCCAGCAAAATCAGAATCGGAGTAACCTACTAAGCTACAATCACATCCTTTGGAATACCAAAGCCCATATTTAGATGTTCCATGAAGATATCTAAATATACGCTTAACAACTTTTAGGTGTGATTCCTTAGGATTTGATTGATATCGTGCACACATACAAACACTAAACATGATGTCAGGTCTAGAAGCAGAAAGATACAGAAGAGATCCAATCATACCTCTGAACTTTTTGACATCTACACTCTTACCATGCTCATCTTTATCTAGATTTCCGTTGGTAGGCATAGGGGTGTCAATTGATTTTGAGTCGTTCATTCCAAAGCGCTTGAGTAGTTCTTTGCAGTACTTTGTTTGACATACTGCTGTACCCTCATCAAGTTGCTTTATCTGAAGACCTAGGAAGTAATTCAGCTCCCCCATAAGACTCATCTCAAATTCACCCTGCATAACCTTAGAAAATTCTTCGACCAAGTGTATGTTAGTTGAACCAAAAATTATATCGTCTACATAAACTTGAACTAAAAGAATGTGCTTTCCCTTGTGTTTAATAAAGAGAGTATTATCCACTTTACCTCTTGAATATCCATGATCAATTAGAAATTTGCTAAGCATTTCATACCAAACCCGAGGGGCTTGTTTAAGACCATACAAAGCTCGTTTTAATTTGTAAACATAATCTGGATTTTCAGCGTTCTCAAAACCAGGAGGTTGTGAGACATATACCTCTTCATTTATGACACCATTTAGAAACGCACTCTTTACGTCCATTTGGTAAAGCTTAAAATCATTAGAACACGCATAGGCAAGCAAGAGACGTATAACTTCAAGGCGAGCAACTGGAGCATAAGTTTCCTCATAGTCTATGCCCTCCTCTTGGTTATACCCTTGTGCTACTAAACGTGCCTTGTTCCTAGTTATCACTCCGTTTTCATCAAGCTTATTTCTAAAAACCCATTTAGTACCTATGATATGATGATCTCGCGGACGAGGGGCAAGTTCCCAAACGTCATTTCTTTTAAATTGATTAAGCTCTTCTTGCATGGCCATTAGCCAACATTCATCAATCAAGGCCTCTTTGGCATTTTTAGGTTCTACTTGTGAAACAAACGCGAAGTGAGAACAAAAATTACTTATCTTAGAACGAGTCATTACTCCCTTTGAAATATCTCCCAAGATGTTGTCAATAGGATGGTCTTTTGAAGATTTCCAAGCTGGTGGAAGATCATTCACTTCAGCTGTCCTTTCTTCCTCATCTTCTTCATGACTAGTATCTTCCTCCTTCTCAAGGGCAACTGTTCTGGACTGATCAGTTTTCGTAACAACTTCCTTGAGTATGTCTTCTGTAGATACACCTGCGTCATCAAAAGAAATACCTTTTCCGACACTTTTCGGATAAGACTCATCAAAAGAAACATGGACAGATTCTTCAACAGTAAGTAAACGCTTATTATATACTCTATATGCTTTACTTGATTGTGAGTATCCAAGAAAGATACCTTCATCCGCTTTTGCATCAAACTTCCCAATATTTTCCTTACCATTATTCAAAATAAAACACTTACAACCGAATACGTGAAGATGTGACAAGTTTGGATTTCTTCCTTTTAAAAGCTCATAAGGGGTTTTATTTAAAATAGGACGAATTAAGATCCTGTTTAAAACATAACAAGCTGTGCTAACTGAAGGTGAGAAAAACAAGAAAGGGGGGGTTTGAATTGTTTAGAAAAATAAACGCTTTTCAAAATGAAAATCACACAAGGATTTTATACTGGTTCGCTTATAACACAAAGCTACTCCAGTCCACCCGGCCAAGGTGATTTCGCCTTCAACAAGGACTTAATCCACTAATCTTGAAAGATTACAAACAACGCCTAAGAGAAAAAATCTCTTAGTCCTCTCAAGTTTACAGACTACACTAAGTCACTTGAGGAAATCAACAAACAATAAAAGAAAGATTTATGTCATCTAGAGTGCTTCTAAGAAAGCAAGTATTACAATATTAAGAACAAGAGTTTTTCACGTTATAAGCAAAAACTTCGTGAAGATCTTAGAGAGCAAGAAGGTTTTCTTGTGTTGATGTTTCAGTATGATTTTGGCTTGTTGGCTTACTGATTTCTTAGTTTCTTCAAGGTTGATTGCAGCCTATTTATATACTCGTTGAAGTAGTAGTTGAAACTGGTGGATATTGAGATGAAGTTACGCCATCACATAATTAGCTAATGCAGGATGACTTTTTCTTCTTGAAATGACTACTTACCACAAGTAGTATTTTCTTTATTGAGATTGGAGATTAACGTCTCTTTCTCAATTAGGAAATCCATTTGAAAATCTTTACTTGTCTTCAACGTTACTCTTTCATGATTAGCAAATCCATAATCAGAGTATTTGTATTTCTGGAGAACCTTGGAATCTTGCTTCTGATGTTGATCTAAATAGATTCTTCAGATAGCGTTGTTCAGAGTCAGAGGTTCTAGGACTTACTTCTTGTTCAGATGCTTCTGATACTTGTTGTTTAGTTCAGAGTTAGACTTTCTTGAGCTTGTTTCTACTTCAGAGCTTCTGATCATTTGATAATATGCTTCTGATCTGATACTCTATCTGATGACATCATCAGATTTCTTACTTCTTTCTTTAGAACCCTGCACACTTAGAAACTTTTCGTTAGGGTGCCATTTTTGGTTTCATCCTTTGTTATCATCAAAATCAAGGAATCTGTTGTAGAACAATTTTTGTTCTTACAATCTCCCCCTTTTTGATGATGACAAAACAACTTAAATTAGCAGATGAAACATGAATAAAATTAGATCAGATAGACAGAAGCTCCCCCTGAGATAATGCTAGGGAGTTTCAGAAGTTCTTACCAGAGTTTCTTAAGTAAAGAGGTTTCTGAAGTTCTCTGCAATTTCTTAAGTCCAAGTTAGATAATTTTATTTATATGAAAAATATGTTGCAAAATGCTTAAGGTTTTAGACAATATTTTCATCAGAGCTAATAATTACTTCTCCCCCTTTTTGTCAGAATCAAAAAGACATAGTAAAAAAGTAAAGAGAAAATAAATAAAGAGAAAAACTTGAAATTCATAGATAGAAGCACAAAGGCAACAAACAAAACATCAGATTCAAAAGGAACAAGAAAAAACATCAGATCCAAAAGAAGACAGAAGCAAAAAAATAGGCAAGCAAAAATAAATCCTAAGTGCCTAAGGGTTCGGAGGCGGAGGCATTCTCTGAAGCAGCATAGCAAGCATGTTCTGGATGTTTTCGTTGACAGTATCTTGCTTGTCCATTCTGGCCCGGAGTTCATTCTGATCTTGCTTGAGTTCTTTCAGAGTCTGAAGAACCGTAGGGATCACAGAAGAGGACTCCCCCAGAGTCAGAGCCTGCTGAGCTTCAGCTTCTGCAGCAGCTTGTGCTTCTGCATCTGCCAGAGCCTTGGCTTCAGCTTCCTTAGCAAGTCTTTCTTCTTCTAGCCTTTTTGCTTCTTCTTCAGCTTCCTTGGCCAACCTCTCTTCTTCTAGCCTTCTGGCTTCAGCTTCTCTGGCAAGTCTCTCCTGGAGTCTTGCCTCAGCATCTCTGATGTAGTCATTTCTGACTTGTTCAGAGATACTCTTCAGCCTAAAAGACTCAGATGTCATCCAGCCAATGACTCTGTTCCAGTGTGTCCTTAAAGATTTAGGATCATCACTGATTTCAGAGTTAGTGACCAGAGAATCGACCTTTTGAACTGAAGCCTCTGCAATCATCATGATGGCTTCCTTAAGGGTAGGTTTAGAAAGTTCAGGTTCAGGTTCTGGTTCAGAGGTATGAGGTGGAGGGCTGAGGTTCAAGGTTTGAGGTTCAGATTCTGACTCAGGTTGGGGTTCAGATTCTGCTTCTGGTGAAGGTTCAGATGTTTGGGATGAAGCATAAAGTGGGTTTAAATCTAAAGGTTCGGATTCTGGTTCTGGTTCAGCGGAGATAATTGGTGGGTTGATAACAGAAGTGGGATGGTCAGAGGGTTGGTTTTCAGAAGGTATGGTGGTTGTTTGTTGTGGTGGAGGTGAAGTTGCTTCAGATTGTGTTTGTGTTTGTTGTGAAGCAAGTTGATGAGCATAAATTGTGGCTATGGTTGGGGATTCAGGGTCAGAAAATTCAGGGTCAGATGAGAGGGAAACATATGGGGGTGATTCTGGTGCTGAGGATGATGAAGATGAAGTGCTTTGGTGGGTTTGTTTAGGTTCAGAGGGAGGTATGAATGTACGGGCTATATTTAGAACTGGTGTAGGTTGGGAGGTTCTGGTGATTGAGGGTGAAATATCATAGGTGGTATAAATGGGTTGAGAGGAGAGAGGGTTAGAGGAAGCCATCATAAATTCAGAGGAAACAGGAGGAACAGACTTACCAGTTGAGATATTCAGAGGCGCTGAAGATTTGCTTCCAGAAGTTTCTCCGAGTCTGACCTTCTTTGCCTGAGATGCTACCTTCTTTTCAGAAAGACCTCTCTTGTATCTGACGAAGTCTTCTTCAGAGTCCAGACAGTCATCGAGGCTGAATTCAGAGACGTCAACACCTTCTTCCAGCAGACGATGAAGATAGATAGCTACAGCGTCTCTGGGTTCATTCTTGAAGAATCTGGCAAGGCCATGAGGCATCTTCCTCTGATCTTTCAAACTATCCCAGGTTGTTTCCAGAGTTGGCCTGACTTGAATTTTCTTGATAATCCCCATACTCTTGAGGTTTCTGGCATTCAGAGGCTTCCCCACATCAATTGCCAGATCATCCATCAGTTTTGTCTTTTCCAGCTCGTCTACCAGTCCATGCTCAATGAAGACGTCAGATAGCAATCTTCCCAGAGGAATGTAGGATCTGGGCTTCATGTTGTTCCTGGTTTCTCTGACTGAATCTCTCAGATATCTGAAGAGGAGAGCAGGGAGGCAGATCTTTATACCCTTCTGAATGCAGTACAGAATGCATTTCTGGTCTGCATTGATGTAGTCAGAAGAGTTAGAGGCTGGACGATGGTGAATTGTTCCCAGAATAATCTTCAGCCACACTCTGAGGTTCTGGTGTAGCTCTTTGTTTTTAGAAGGGTTTCCTTCAACGTTGGGCTTGAAGATTGTTGGGTTGATGACTTCAGTGATGCGCTTTGACCTAGGAGGAATGTTGTAAATCCTTTTTCCTCCACTTTGCTCCATATTCAACCAGGAAGCAATAGACGCTTCAGTAATAACAATCTTCACCCCCAGAACATATGAGACGATGAAGTTGTCATCTGCATCAGCATGTCTCCAGAACTCCTTGATAAGAAGTGGGTAAATAGGACCATAAAGTCTCTGGAAATAGTTTTCCCACCCTTGTTGACGAAGTTCTCCAGTTAGATCAACGCCATTTCTTCTTAGATTGTCGAAATCAACCAACGATTCACACAGCACGTCCAAACCTTCAAAAGGAGTTGAAAGGTTGATATGGCGTTCACGGTCAAGAACGTGGGGTTCTTTGTAGACAGGGGTGATAGTGACGCCTGTAACGGTTGGAGTTTGAGTGTTTGAGGTTTGGGGATTAGAACTTGATTCCATCTGTTGAGAGAAGTTAAAAACTTCTTGTTGTTGAGCATCCATGAAGAAGAAGAAGATGAAGATTGAAGAAGAACTTGCAGAGAATGCTTCGAAAGAGGGTTTAGGGTTTTAGAGTGAGTGAGAGTGATAAGTGTGTGAAATGTGAGAAAAGTGTTTATATACCCTAAGTTCAAACACATGCAAAACGACACACATTCCAGCGTTAGCACAAAAATCAAAATAACACGTTTGGGGGGAAAAATGATTACAGCTAATAAATGAATGTCTAATCCCAACAGTACGCACACTGCTCTAGGAGATTTCAAACGTTCTGACCTTTGATTTCTTTTGACAGCTGTCTAGAAGTTCTAGGGTTAGACGTTTAGAGCTCCACGTGTTGATGTATCTGATCTTCAGGAATACCAAAGGATTGGTTTCTGAAGATTTCTAACTCAGATATCTTCTTAACTTGGTAGAAGTATCAGAGTCATAGGCAGAAGTACATTTGTTTACATCAGAGTCACATTTTACATTTTCAGAGCCATACTTCATTCAGGACAATTTTTAATGTTCAGATGTTCTAAGATAAAAAGAAATCTATCTTCAGCTAGAGGCTTAGTAAAGATATCTGCCCATTGATGTTCTGTATCAATGAACTTCAATGTTACTATCCCTTTCTGAACATAGTCTCTGATAAAATGATGTTTTATTTCTATGTGTTTGGCTCTGGAATGTAGAATGGGATTCTTACGTAAACAAATAGCAGCAGTATTATCACAAAAGATAGGAATGTTACTCTCAAAAATTTGTAGATCTTCTAGCTGATGCTTCATCCAGAGCATCTGAGTTGTGCACAGTGATGCTGAGATGTATTCTGCTTCTGCAGTTGATAGAGCAATAGTTGACTGTCTTTTGCTAGCCCAGGAGATTAGATTGTTTCCCAGAAGCTGGCAATTCCCAGATGTGCTTTTTCGTTCTATTCTATCTCCTGCATAATCTGCATCACAATAACCCGAGAGTCTATACTCTGATGTTTTCTCATACATCAGGCCCAGGTTAGGAGTTCCTTTCAGATACTTAAGAATTCTTTTAACTGCTGTTAAATGAGATTCTCTAGGATCTGATTGGAATCTGGCACAAAGACAGACACTAAAGAGAATATCAGGACGAGTAGCAGTCAGATAGAGAAGAGAGCCTATCATACCTCGATAGAGCTTCTGACAAACCTTGTTGCTTACCTCTTCCTTTTCCAGAATGCAAGTTGGGTGCATGGGAGTTTTTGCAGAGTTGCATTCAGTCATATCAAACTTCTTCAGAACGTCTTTAATATATTTACTTTGATGGACGTACGTGACTTCTGGAGTTTGATTAATTTGAATTCCCAGAAAGAACTTTAGTTCTTGCATTAAACTCATCTCAAATTCTGCCTGCATTAACTTAGAAAATTCTTGGCAAACAGAGATATTAGCAGAACCAAAAATAATATCATCAACATAAATCTGGCATATCATGAGATCATTATTAAGGTTTTTACAGAAGAGTGTAGAATCAACTTTCCCTCTGATAAAATTTTGTTCCAGAAGAAAATTGCTTAAACGTTCATACCAAGCTCTGGGAGCTTGTTTAAGTCCATATAAGGATTTCTTAAGTTTAAAAACATGTTCTGGAAAGTTTGAATTTTCAAAACCTGGAGGTTGATTGACAAACACTTCTTCTGAAATGTAACCATTAAGAAATGCACTCTTGACATCCATTTGGTATAATTTGATAGAATGATTAATAGCAAAAGATACAAGAAGACGAATAGATTCTAACCTCGCGACTGGAGCAAAGGTTTCATTATAGTCAATACCTTCTTGTTGACTGTAACCTTGAGCTACCAGTCGAGCTTTGTTTCTGACAACTTCTCCTTTCTCGTTCAGCTTGTTTCTGAAAACCCATCTGGTTCCAATGACATGAGTGCCTCTGGGTTTAGGAACGAGATCCCAGATATCATTCTTTGAGAATTGATCCAATTCTTCTTGCATAGCTGCCACCCAGTCGTTATCCTGAAGTGCTTCATCACAAGACGTAGGCTCAATCAGAGACACTAGTCCCAGAGGAATATCTTCAGCAGTTCTGAAGGTAGATCTGGTTCTGACAGGTTCGTCCTTGTTTCCCAGAATCAAATCTTCAGATACATTGATACGACTTTTGACTTTCTTTGGGATTTCTGGAGATTTTATTTCTTCAGAGTTCTGAGTGACAGTTGCTTCTGGAGTTTTATCAGACTCTACAAGAGTGATTTCCAAATCTGCAAACTTTTCAACTAGCTTTGACTTTTCAGGGTCAAGCTTATCATCAAATCTGACATGAATTGATTCTTCCACAATTTTGGTTTCTGTGTTGTATACTCTGTAGCCTTTAGAGCGTTCTGAGTATCCTAACATAATACCTTTCTGTGCTTTGGAATCAAACTTGTTCAGATGTTCTTTAGTATTTAATATAAAGCAAGAGCATCCAAAAGGATGAAAATATGAGATGTTGGGTTTTCTTCCTTTACACAATTCATAGGGAGTCTTTTCTAGAATAGGTCTTATAGAGATTCTATTCTGAATGTAACACGCTGTATTTACAGCTTCTGCCCAAAAGTGCTTAGCTACATTAGTTTCATTGATCATGGTTCTGGCCATCTCTTGGAGTGTCCTATTCTTCCTCTCTACAACTCTATTTTGTTGTGGAGTTCTAGGGCAGGAGAAATCATGGGATATTCCATTAGAATCAAATAATTCTTCAAAATCTTTATTTTCAAATTCTCCACCATGATCACTTCTGACTCTAATAATTTTAGAGTCAAATTCTTTTTGCACTTTGGAACAGAAACTGGTGAATACAGAGTGAGACTCACTCTTGTGCTTTAGGAATTTTACCCATGTCCAGCGACTGTAATCATCAACAATGACTAGTCCATACTTCTTTCCATTAACTGATGCTGTTTTCACAGAACCAAATAAGTCAATGTGAAGAAGCTCCAGAGGCTTAGAGGTAGAAACAACATTTTTCTTTTTAAAAGATGTTTTTGAAAATTTTCCTTTCTGACAAGCTTCACACAGAGCATCTGAAGAAAACTTCAGTTTAGGTAGGCCTCTGACTAACTCGAGTTTAGTTAGCTGAGAAAGTTTCCTCATGCTAATGTGGCCCAAGCGTCTATGCCATACCCATTGCTCTTCGTGAACTGACATTAGACATTTAACATTTTGATTTTTTAAATCAGAAAGATTTATTTTGTAAATGTTGTTTTTCCTCTTGCCTGTGAAAAGGACAGAGCCATCGTTCTGATTAATGGCTTTACATGTTTTTTGATTGAAGATTACATCATAACCGTTATCACTTAATTGACTTATGGATAACAAGTTATGCATTAATCCTTCTACATAAAGAACATCAGATATAGAGGGAAGAGTACCATTACCAATAGTTTCGGAGCATCTAATCCTTCCTTTCTGATCTCCTCCGAAGCCTACAAATCCAGCGTCTTTAAGTTCCAGACTTTGGAACATAGACTTTCTTCCCGTCATGTGTCGCGAGCATCCAGAGTCCAGGTACCATGACTGGTGTCTGAACTTTGCTGCATAGGATATCTGCAACATAGATAATCTTATCTTTCGGTACCCAGAATCTCTTGGGTCCTTTTAGATTAGTTTTCCCAGAGTTTCTTATAACTTTGGGTCTTCTAGCATTTTTAAATTTGTGTTCTTGTGTGTGTGTGTAGTGATATGAAAAAGGAGATTTAATTTGATCACTTGTAGAAGTTTTATCTTCCTTAGGATCATACCCAATTCCCCTTTTATTGTTCTGACTTACTCCATAAATCATGGATGCCATAATACTCCTATCTATCCCATTCTTCAGAAATTCTTGAAAGGCTTCTTCATATTTATAAATAATTTTATTTGAAGTTTGTGGTGCTTGAGACAACGCTTCTTCTAATTCTGAGCTTTTTGTTTTTGCTTCATCTCTTTCTAACATTAAAGATTTGATTGTATCTTCTTGTGATAGAATTGTTATCTCAAGTTCACTACACTCTTCAAATTTAGCTTTAAGACAGCCTTTAATATTTTTAAACTTTTGTTTTAATTTCTGGTAAGAGGTAAGAGTTTCTGACAAACATGATTCTAAGTCAGATCGAGAAAGTTCAGAAAATACCTCTTCAGATTCTTCATCTGAGCTGCTGGATGTGGTAGCCATAAGTGCTACGTTGGCCTGTTCATCAGAATCAGATTCTGATGATCCAGATTCACTGTCATCCCAGGTAGCCAACAGTCCTTTCTTTGTTCTGAAGATGTTTTTCTTGAAGCTTTCTTTTCTAGGGTTGTCCTTCTTTAGCTTAGGGCATTCATTCCTGTAATGACCTGTTTCTTTACATTCATAACAGGTAATATCTTTGTTAGCTTTACCTTTTGAAGTTGACTCTGATCGATCCCCTCTGGGTCTTGATCTTCTGAAGTTGTTGTTGTTCCTCTTTTTCCAGAGTTGCTTGACTCTTCTGGTTAGTAGGGACAACTCTTCTTCATCATCAGAGTCTTCTGGTTCAGAATCGTCAGTATCTTCAGCTTCTGCCTGGAGAGCTTTGGTTCTGTCAGGTTTCCGTCTTTCAGATCTGGACTTTAGCGCTACTGACTTGTTCTTTTTCTGAGGCTCATCCTCCTCTAGTTCTATCTCATGGCTTCTGAGAGAACTAACAAGTTCTTCAAGGCTGATATTGTTCAGATCCTTTGACAGCTTCAGAGCAGTAACCATAGGTCTCCATTTCTTTGGCAGACTTCTGACTATCTTCTTAACATGATCTGCAGTTTTGTATCCTTTGTCTAACACTTTAAGACCTGCAATAAGAGTTTGAAATCTGAAAAACATAGCTTCTATAGCTTCGTCATCTTCCATTTTGAAAGCTTCATATTTCTGGATAAGCGCCAGAGCCTTCGTCTCCTTGACTTGGGAGTTTCCTTCATGGGTCATCTTCAGAGAGTCAAGTATATCTTTGGCTGTCTCTCTGTTGGTGATCTTTTCATATTCGTTGTATGATATAGCATTTAGAAGTATTGTTCTGGCCTTGTGGTGATTTTTGAAGACACGTTTCTGATCTTCTGACATCTTACTTCTGGGAACTTCAGCTCCATTTAAGACTGGAGGTGTGTATCCATCTGTGACAATGTCCCAGAGGTCAGCATCATAACCCAGAAAGAAACTTTCGATTCTATCTTTCCAGTAGTCAAATTTCTCTCCATCAAAAACAGGAGGCTTGGCATTGTAAGAATCTCTTTCATTTGAGTGGGCCATTGTTTTTCTCGTACTGGATCTCTCTACACGGTTAAGTGTTTGATTAGAAAATCAATAACAGAGCCGGAGCTCTGATACCAATTGAAGGTGAGAAAAACAAGAAAGGGGGGGTTTGAATTGTTTAGAAAAATAAGCGCTTTTCAAAATGAAAATCACACAAGGATTTTATACTGGTTCGCTTATAACACAAAGCTACTCCAGTCCACCTGGCCAAGGTGATTTCGCCTTCAACAAGGACTTAATCCACTAATCTTGAAAGATTACAAACAACGCCTAAGAGAAAAAATCTCTTAGTCCTCTCAAGTTTACAGACTACACTAAGTCACTTGAGGAAATCAACAAACAATAAAAGAAAGATTTATGTAATCTAGAGTGCTTCTAAGAAAGCAAGTATTACAATATTAAGAACAAGAGTTTTTCACGTTATAAGCAAAAGCTTCGTGAAGATCTTAGAGAGCAAGAAGATTTTCTTGTGTTGATGTTTCAGTATGATTTTGGCTTGTTGGCTTACTGATTTCTTAGTTTCTTCAAGGTTGATTGCAGCCTATTTATATACTCGTTGAAGTAGTAGTTGAAACTGGTGGATATTGAGATGAAGTTACGCCATCACATAATTAGCTAATGCAGGATGACTTTTTCTTCTTGAAATGACTACTTACCACAAGTAGTATTTTCTTTATTGAGATTGGAGATTAACGTCTCTTTCTCAATTAGGAAATCCATTTGAAAATCTTTACTTGTCTTCAACGTTACTCTTTCATGATTAGCAAATCCATAATCAGAGTATTTGTATTTCTGGAGAACCTTGGAATCTTGCTTCTGATGTTGATCTAAATAGATTCTTCAGATAGCGTTGTTCAGAGTCAGAGGTTCTAGGACTTACTTCTTGTTCAGATGCTTCTGATACTTGTTGTTTAGTTCAGAGTTAGACTTTCTTGAGCTTGTTTCTACTTCAGAGCTTCTGATCATTTGATAATATGCTTCTGATCTGATACTCTATCTGATGACATCATCAGATTTCTTACTTCTTTCTTTAGAACCCTGCACACTTAGAAACTTTTCGTTAGGGTGCCATTTTTGGTTTCATCCTTTGTTATCATCAAAATCAAGGAATCTGTTGTAGAACAATTTTTGTTCTTACACTAACTGCATCAGCCCAAAAGTATTTTGGTAATCCACCCTCATTTAGCATTGTTCTTGCCAACTCCTCTAAAACACGATTTTTACGCTCCACAACGCCATTTTGTTGTGGAGTTCGAGGAGCTGAAAAGTTATGCTCAATACCATACTTGTCACAGTACTTATCAAAGTGATAGTTTTGAAATTCACCACCATGATCGCTACGAATTGTAACTATTTTGGAATTCATTTTGTTTTGGGACAGATTTCCAAAATTCTTAAAAGCAGAAAAAGTTTCATCTTTGCTATGAAGGAATATAGTCCAAGTAAATCTAGAATAGTCATCAACAATTATAAAACCATAATAATTTCCACCTAAGCTCTTTGTCCTAGAAGGTCCAAAGAGATCCATATGGAGAAGCTCAAGGGGTCGTGAAGTAGAAATTACACTTTTAGATTTAAAAGAGACCCTCGTTTGCTTTCCCATTTGGCACGCGTCACATAGGTGGTCTTTTGAAAATTTTATTTTTGGAAGACCGACTACTAGATCCTTAGATACAACCTTATTAAGCAAATCGAAATTAACATGCGCTAAACGTCTATGCCAAATCCAAGAATCATCATTCAAGGTAACTAGACATTTAGTACTTGTTAAAGATACATCAAAAAGGTCAAACATATAGATATTGTTTACTCTTACACCCTTAAACACAACATTCTGTTCAGCATGTTCAATTATGCAGCAAGTTTTTGTGAAAGAAACTTTATAACCCTTGTCACACAATTGACTTATGCTTAACAAATTGTGTTTAAGTCCCTCTACTAAATAGACATCAGAAATGGTAGTGGTAGAGGGATTACCTACACTACCTTTGCCAAGTATAACTCCTTTGTTATTGTCTCCATAAGTAACATATCCCTTCTTCTTTGCTTTGAAGTCTATAAAAAGCGATATGTCACCGGTCATGTGCCTTGAGCAACCGCTATCAAGAAACCATCTCCTATCTACGGAAGCAAGGCACTCATCCTACAATATCAAAACAGAGAAGTTGGTACCCAATTTTCATTGGGTCCAAGTGGGTAAGTGCTAACATGGTTGCCTTTTGGCTTCCATTGATAAATACCTTTAGGAACAAGAAATCTCCTAAACTTGCATTTCTCAATGGTATGGCCAGCACGACAACAATAATGACATAAACCATGATGATGTGTTTGTTTATTCTTGTTCATTAAATCCTTTGGAATAAAAGAGTATTTTGCATATGGTGGATTTAATGACTTCTTAAACAACCTAGAGTCAACAGCATAAGTAACCTTAGGTTGTAAAGCTTTTTCCAATTTGACCTTGAGAGTGTTTACCTCTTTTTGCCAAATATAACAAGCTTCACAATACCTAACTTTACTACATCCATCAATGTCAATATTTTTTGAATTTTCTGCAATACTAGCTTTTAACCATTCTAAATCTTTTTCAGCTTTGTATACTTTACCTTCCAGAAATGAAAAAAATTTGTTTATCGGAAGATAATCTTTTAAAAGCATCTACAGCTTCGTTATGCAGATTTTCAAAAGCTATTTTCAGTTCAGAAAAAGTCATAGAAGAGAAATTATTATAGTAGGCTTGTTTTACCTTTCTATCATTGATTTTCTTCTTGTGGTAGGACAAATTTTTGGTGTGCGCCATAAGGCACAAATTTGCGGTTTCATCACTATCACTTGAACTTTGTGTGCTTGATGAATCACTATCACTTTCCCATGCAATGTAAGCTCTTCTTTGTTTGTTGTACCCTTTTGTTGGAGCTTTTCCTTGATCCTTATACTTCATAGGACAGTCTGTTTTATAATGTCTAGATTTACCACAATTAAACCAAGATCCTCTTCCTCTACTCTTCTTATTCTCTTCCTGTTTTGAATCTGTAGATTGTCTTTGAAACTTCATGAGGTTTTTGTCGGAATGCTTGACTCCGTTCTTTCGAATGAATCTATTATATCTCCTTACAAAAAGTGCCATTTCCTCATCATCCGAATCTTTGTCACTACTAGAATCATTGTCACTTTGCTCTTTTCGTGAGGACTTAGAGCTAGAGGCCACAAGAGCTATTGGCTTCTTCTCTCCCTCTTTGTCTCTCTTCTTCTCCTTTTCCTTCTTACTTTTGTTCTCAAACTTTTCAAGACTTTCTAATGCTTGCTGATGTTCTTCCAGCTTTCTAAACAGAGTTGTAATCGTAAGTGTCGTTAGATCGTTGGCTTCCTTAATAGCTGTTACTTTAGGTTGCCATTCCCTTCTAAAACACCTCAGAATTTTATTAGTAGCTATTTCATTGGAAAAAGGTTTTCCAAGTGCATTCAAACGATTAGTGAGATGAGTGAATCTCTTTTGCATGTCGGAGATAGATTCTCCTTGTTTCATGCGAAAGAGCTCAAACTCTTGATTGAGTGTGTTAATACGGGACTGTTTTACTTCAGTAGTACCCTCATGGGCAACTTCTAAAGCATCCCACATTTCTTTAGTTATCGTGCAATGGGATACCCGATAATACTCATCAACACCAAGTGCTGAAATTAGCATATTTCGAGCTCTCCAATCACACGACCACTTTTTCTCATCTTTCTCATTCCAATCAGCTTCTGGTTTAGGAACTATGGCGCCAGCCGCATTTGTCATAGTAATTTGAAAAGGACCATTTTCAATGGCAGCCCATACTAGCCTATCAACAAAATTTATATGAACTCGCATGCAGTCTTTCCAATAGCCATAATTTTCATCGTTGAAAATCGGCGCTCTATTATACGCCCCCTTTGGTTCAGAATCCATATCGTTATAGGCAGCCACAGAGCACCAGCGAACCAGGCTCTGATACCACTTATTAGACGGTGTGGCTAGTGATCGAGAGGGGGGGTGAATAGATCACCTCTTTTAAAATAAGCGGATTTAAAATTTTATCAGAGTTATTGAAACTTAGCGGAAAATTCCAGTCCCGAATCGACTTCCGTCTATTCTGAACCGCTACTAGAAAACCGGACACGCAAATTTATTGCTGGATTTGAATTAGAACGATCGAGATTATTAACACCAGAATCTTATCAAATTGAATGCACTTATCACTAAATCCTAATTCCAATGAATAAAACTCAGCTGACAGTTTTGTCAAACAATTGGTGTGTATGTGATCAATGATGAACAATGGTGGACTTTAGTCAAAGAAGTTTTCTTGCCACTATTGTATCGCGAAAAGTACAGTCATAACACACTAACTAAAATTACAAAACGGTTGAAAACGTAAAGAGAGATAAGGAAAGAATACGATACGCAGAGATTTGGTAAGGAAGTTCCCCACTGTCGTCCTCGCGTGTGGGTACGTCTCCCTCTCAATTTCAAATGAAATTGAGAACTGTAATTATCAATAATGCCGAATTCGTTGATACAAGGTTACAATACAAAGACAGAATTCTAAATCCCAAGAACTTCTTCTTGTATGAAACCTCCACTTGATCTGAGCTCGATCAAGAATTTCCTGCAAGAAATTGCAAACAATTCACCGGTTCCACGACCTGTTTGCGAAATCACCCAATTTCCAAACCCTACGCTACGGCTGAATCTGTTCTGCAAACGTGACTAACAAACCCGCAAGAACACTCCAGTTCTTGAAGGACAAACCGATTGGTTTTTCCTCGAAACCCCCTTCAACCTTCAACTCAGCTAGATCCTCGATCGTTCCACTGAACACCTCAGCTAGATCCTTGATCGTACCACTGAACGTTATCTCGTTGATCCTTTAATCCAAAGAACAAGAATGATTATGTGTTGATGTTCTTGAAGAAAAGAGATTGAGAAAATGAAGAAGATGAAGTCTCTTTCAGGTTTCTAACTGCTAAAAAACAATTGCTGCTACACACTCCTTTGATCTTGTGTTCAACTGTTTTTCTCTTCTGAATTCGTGCCTTTGCACTGCTGTCACAATACTTCTTATATATGAAAGATAGAAGCTGTTAGTAGAAAAAACAGACTTATGCATTGATACAAAAGGTTATGCATCGATGCATACTGTAACTTTGATTAATTTTAGAGAATTAATGTAAGCATGTATCGATGCAAAGCTCGTATGTATCGATACATAGAGCATTTTAACTAAGCATGTATCGATACAAGACTCGTATGGATCGATACATAGAGCATTTTAACTGACCATGTATCGATACAAGACTCGTATGGATCAATACATACTGAAGCAAAAACGTTTTGTGATTTACAACAAATTTATGGATCGATGCATATGAACATGTATTGATACATACTGACACAAAATAGTTTTTATGAGTTCTTTTAAGAGATGTATCAATGTGGATCTTTATGTATAGACATGAAACAATAGTATAGGCTAAAAACACAAATGAATCATGTAAAATAATGCACAACCAACAATTAGACAATGATCACACAATTTGCTATCATTCAAAACTTATTCAAAGTAAAGAATTTGCTCACAGCATCGGTGTATCCAATTACAGCAAGCTCTTCATGACCTTCATATATAAAGAATGAGTCCTTAGTCCTTCTCAAATACTTAAGGATATTCTTGACAGCTACCCAATGAGCATCACCGGGATCAGATTGGTACCTACTCGTTGCACTTAATGCATACGGGACATCTGGTCGAGTATATAACAAGGCATACATGATTGATCCTATTGCATATACATATGGAATCTAATTCATGTGATCCCTTTCTTCCTTAGTTGAAGAGGATTGTGTTTTTGATAGACACAAGCCATGTTGCATAAGTATGAATCCTTTCTTGGAATCATGCATATTAAAGCATCTCAACACTTTGTCTATGTATGTATTTTGACTTAGGCTAAGCAGTTTTTGTGATCTATCTCTATAGATCCTGATTCCTAATATATAGGCTGCTTCACCTAGGTCCTTCATAGAAAAGCATTTCCCCAACCAAGACTTTACTTGTTGCAGGATAGGGACATCGTTTCCAATGAGTAATATGTCATCTACATATAATACCAGGAAAACGATCATGCTCCCACTAACCTTCTTGTGGACACAAGGCTCATCTTCGTTCTTGATGAATCCATATTGTTTTACTGTTTCATCAAAACGAATATTTCAGCTTTTGGAAGCTTGCTTCAATCCATAGACTGATCTTTGTAACTTACATATCTTTTGGGCTTCTTCTGGTATGTAAAACCCTTCAGCCTGTGTCATGTACACATCCTCAAGAAGATTCCCATTAAGGAAAGCAGTTTTGACATCCATCTGCCATATTTCATAATCATGATATGCAGCGATAGCAAGTAAAATTTGAACAGATTTAAGCATTGCAACTGGTGAAAAGGTTTCATCATAGTCAACCCCATGAATTTGTTTATATCCTTTTGCAACCAGTCTTGCCTTATAGGTATGTACCTTACCATCCATGTCAGTCTTCTTTTTGAAGACCCACTTGCATCCTATAGGGTTAACTCCTACAGGAGGCTCTACCAAGGTCTAAACTTGGTTTGTGTACATGGAATCCATTTCAGATTTCATGGCTTCTAGCCACTTCTCAGACTCGGGACCAGTTATGGCCTCTTGGTAGGTCACAAGCTCATCTTGATCCATGAGTAATACATCACCTTGATCAGTTATGAGATATCCATATCTCTCAGGTAGGTGACGTATCCTACTCGACCTGCGCTGGTCTTGTTCTACTTGAGCAGGTTGCTCTTCCATAACTACTTGTGTTTCCTGCTCTAATTCCCCCATAGGTGTATCAATGCTTTGTGATTCTTGAATTTCTTCAAGCTCTAGTTTCCTCCCACTGATTCCTTTGGAAATAATATCCTTTTCTAGGAAATCTCCAATTCGAGCGACAAACACTTTGCCCTCAAAAGGATTGTAGATCATTTGTCAGATTTGGGCTCAAGCTTAGTTGAAATTTGTCGTTTCACATAAACTTCGCAACCCCAAATCTTCATGTAAGACATATGTGGTTTCTTACCACTCCATATCTCATATGGTGTCTTCTTGACCTTTTTGGATGGAACACGGTTAAGTGTGTAAGCTGCTGTCAATAGTGCATGTCCCCAAAAGGAGTTTGGAAGATCGGTGTGACTCATCATGGATTGGACCATGTCTAACAAGGTTCGATTTCTTCTCTCAGATACACCGTTTCATTGGGGTGTTCCAAGAGGAGTAAGTTGGGATAGGATCCCACACTCTTTCAGATGGTCGTCAAACTCTAGGCTTAAATACTCACCACCTCGATCTGACCGAAGAGTTTTAATATTCTTACCTAGTTGGTTTTGTACTTCATTCTTGAATTCCTTGAACTTTTCAAAGGACTTTGATTTGTGTTTCATTAAATACACATAACCATATCTACTGAAATCATCAGTAAATATGATGAAGTACTGAAAACCTCCTCTGGCTGGTATGTTCAGTGGTCCACATACATCAGTATGTATGAGGTCCAAAAGATCATTAGCTCTTTCACCTTTTCCTGTGAATGGAGACTTTGTCATCTTTCCAATTAAACAAGATCTGCATGTCTCATATGATTCATAATCAAAAGAGTCCAAGAGTCCATCTTTATGGAGTTTGGAAATGCGTTTCTCATTTATGTGGCCTAATCGACAATGCTAAAGGTAAGTTGGATTTAACTCATTAGGTTTCATCCTTTTAGTATTAATGTTATAAATAGGCATTTCAAGATCAAGGACATATAGTCCATTGTTCATTTGTGCAGTAGCATAGAATATATCATTCAAATAAATGGAGCAACAATTGTTCTTTATTATAAATGAAAAACCAAACTTGTCTAAACAAGAAATGGAAATAATATTCCTGCTAATTGCAGGTACATAATAACAGTTCTCTAACTGAATTATTAAACCACTAGGTAAAGTCAATACATAAGTTCTCACGGCTAAAGCAACAACCTTTGCTCCATTCCCAACTCGTAGGTCAACTTCACCTTTTGCCAAATCTCTACTCCTTTTTAGCCCCTGCACATTGGTACAAATGTGAGAACCGCATCCAATATCTAATACCCATGATGCAGAAGTAGATAAATTAATTTCAATAACAAAAATACCTGAAGTTGAAGTCTCTATTCCATTCTTCTTATCTTCCAAATACTTTGGGCAGTTTCTCTTCCAATGTCCGGTCTTACCGCAATGGAAGCAGGTGCCTTCCTTTGCTATGCCTCCGCTAGGCTTCAAAGCAGGAGCAATGGGTTTGGGTTTGGCAACTTCCTTGCCTTTCCCTTTATCACCCTACTTGGTGGGTCTTTTGTTCTGTCTCTTTCCATTTCTGATCATCAGAATGGACTTCCCTTTTGACTTCAGATTCTGCTCAGCAATTCTTAACATGGCTAGTAGTTCAGGAAGAGATTTGTCCATATCATTCATATTGAAACTAAGGACAAATTGACTGAATCTATCTGGCAACGATTGCATGATCAAATCAGTCGCAAGTTCCTTTCCGAGGGGAAAACCCAACCTCTCAAGGTTCTCCACATACCCAATCATCTTGAGCACATGGGGGCCTACATGGGCTCCCTCATCTAACTTTCCTTGAAAAGGGGCTTTTGAAACTTCAAACCTTTCATGCCTTGCTTTCTCTTGATAGAGCATCTTCAGGTGTTCGATCATATCGAACGCTGCCATGTTCTCATGTTGCTTTTGTAACTCTGAGTTCATGGTAGCTAGCATGAGGCAAGCAGTTTCATTGGCATCATCGAAATGCTTCTTATAAGCATCTCTTTCTGCCTTAGGTGTAGAACTAGGAGGTTCCTCTTCAGGAACATGTTTCTCTAAGACATACAACTTTCTATCATGTTTGAGGACAATCCTCAGATTTCGGTGCCAATCCAGAAAATTTGTCCCAGACAATTTTTCTTTGTCAATGATTGATCGCAAAATGTTATTAAAGGTGTTTGTTGTCATTGTAATCTACATGAAAATAATGAAAATATAAGTATCAATAACATATTTAATTAGGCCTTTAATTAAATATGCTCCCACTATTTTACTCAAAACAAATGACCCTCACCATTTGATTTGGAAAATCCCGTTGGAAGATTTTCTAGTGGGTTGAGATCCACATTTCACTTTGTTTTAAGTCCGCGTAGGCGGATTACACAAAACTAGGTTATTTAGGTAGGAACTCCTTCCAATTGTATCTAATACAACTCTCGAATATTTTAGTTGGGTGAATAACTCCTTATTCCAATCCATCACATGGATCATTTCCAACTCTTGCTTCTAAACATATATAATCTTAATATAATTTGTTTAGTTATGTTTGACCCATTATTTTAGCAATTAGATATTACAATTATCCCATCTCACCTTACTAATATAGAATATGCACCTAACGTAGGCGAAACCTACGTTATTCGGTACTAGTCTTGATGAGTGCTAAAACTTGGAAAGCATAAACTTAATATTTAATTTGAGGGAATTTGAAATTGTTCTGATCTCACAGGCTTATTTATCATATAAATCGTCTCTCACATGCATCAACATACATTCACATGCATCAACATACATAATGAAACAGTTATGGCCCATAGCACAATTGTTCTCCCAAGCCAATGAGAGAACCTAAGTTAACCTAATAACGATCTAAGCTTCTCCAAGCAAGATCTTCAAGGTTGTCCTCCTTTGATATTGTATTCTTCTCTTTCTTCATAACATTACATTACATAAAAGAAACTCGTTTTACATACGAGGGAGTGAGATGAGAAAATAAGTTACATTAAGAGATTAAAATAGAGGCACGACACGCAGGTCGTATTTTAAAATCCCAAAACAAAATAAAGGAAAACTAAGGCCATAACCGATCACCACAAGACAATAATAATAAATGCATTATTATTAATTTAAATTCTGTTAATTAATTAAAACCAACCCTTGTACCGTCATGAACCCTAATGCACCAATTTCAGACTGTCAAACACACCTCGATTGTTAATTCAATATGATTGATCAACACGTCATTGCTTCACCATACTAATGTCGGATCAAGAAGCAAATGACCATTGATGGCTCAAAAGAAAACAACCATTAAGTGTTTGAATGAACGAAACAGAAACAGTATATCATATATACCGTATTTTGCATCAGGATTACTTATATCATATATATAACTTGATTGTTCTCAATTGCGTAACCTATGGACGATCGATGTATCGCTGCTTCACCATACTAACGTCAGATTATGAAGCATAGTCAACACCAATCATCCAAATCGTACACACATGATGCCAAATCTAATTACTCGTTTATTCTTTGACTCATTCTGTCTTTTAATCGTATTAATACAGAAAATATAGAAAATAAAAAACTATCAGATGCATGGTTTCGTAAGTGGCTCTGATACCACTGAAGGAGAAAAGTGATCCAAAACGCAGCGGAATTTAAAAAATTTATCCTTTAGTGATCCTTACGAATGGGCATGATCAGTGATAGAATTGTTACCTCTTGTGGCAATTGAAACCTTTGATGCAGATCTATGGAGCGATCACGAACGTTGAATGGTGACAATGCCTATACTCAGCCCACATGAATAGATTCCTTAAATCTTTGTGCTAGCTGCTACGAATGAAGGCTTTGAGTGTGAGAGAGAGAGAGAGAGACGAAATTGCAATTGCACAAATGCTTCTGCACAAGGGTTCTATTTATAGAACCACTTGTGTGGGCTGCAAGCTAAAAAGCCCACTTAAGTGTATGTGGCCCATATCTTATGATATGCCAAAATCACTTAAGCGTGTGGTATCTTACCATATTTTGTATTCTACTTAAGTACATTGTACCTTACGATGTTCTACAATTCACTTAGGTGCACCATACCTTACGGTGTTCCTTAGTTACTCTATCTCTCATCAATCCGTCCTTTTGTGTGTGACCCTGTAGGTTTTCGCGACATTAGCAATTATATTAAATCACGTATTTAACATAATAAACAGTGAGCGGTATCTAGCAACACATCACTACTACCCAAGACACGAAAATATCATGTGATCTGACAAATCCCTTTGTGATAATACTTATGTGTATAATTACCATTTTTCCCTTATGTCTATATTGAACACAAGGCATAGACTGTGTCATCCTTGTCCAGTTCAATATTGGGCCCGTAGACATTTATCCTGTTACGCAGGATGGGAAAATTCCATCTAGGTCACTCATGTCCCTCAACATGCTTCGTGGAGTACCCATCAACTGTCTTTATGGTCATCCAGTTACGTACAATGTTTGATCAACAATAAGGCACTCGACTCTACATCTAGGGTACATAGTGGTTTTAGGTCAAAGGGTGGTATACACCATTATCACCATGAGAATAACTTATGACACTTAGCATAACATTCTATATAATATTCTCATAGAGGGTCAATCCAATATAAATATTATTCTCAATAATCATACTTATGTTTAAGACTTGATAACTCCTTATCCATGACCCATGAGATGTGATCATCAGTCTATATACATAATAGTCTTAATGCTTTAATGTTATTCCACTTCACAACAAAGCTCGACTACGGATACTTTAAGAATAATGTCCTTATGTTTAATGATATCTCATGATTAAGTCACACTTGATACATTAAACGGACTAGCTATTCTAGGGACTTTATTAAACAAACATAATAAAGAAAAATCCTTTTATTATTAATAAATAATTCGATACAAGTACCAAAAGTATTGGCCTCTAGGGCTTACACCAACATTTTCTTATTTTTCTTCTCACAAGTTCTCTATTTCCTTTCCATGTTCTCCTTAGATTTTCCCAAGTCTTCTTTTTCCTCTGATAACTTCTACTGATATCTAGATATTACAAGGCAAGTGGAGTTATAACATGTGGTGGTGAATAAGCCATAGGGTTAGAAACAAGTGGCCATGAGTGGTCTTGGAAGGTAAATGGATAAGATTTATGGATAGAAACCAATCTGATAGTAGAAATAAATATCCCAAGTATCACTAACCATAATATTTGTTCTACTAGAGCAATTGACCCACTATTAGTGTTACCAAAATGTCCCAATTAATAAAAGGTCAGTCCCCAACAAAAATTAATTAAGTCAATCTGAATTCACCATTCACTTTGTTTATCCCAATTGATAACTTTTAGAGCACATAGGAACTCAATTGATTTCAATTAATAGGAATTTGAGTATTTAAGGAAATATGCGGTATTATAGATTCAATCATGTATCATTTGTAATCTTTTCTTGTTTGTTATATGTAGTTCATTTGTAAAACTTGTATGGTCTTCGGGTGATAATTATAATTAAATAAGCATGCATGTTTTGCTTAAATCCATTCGTGTTCACTCATATTTTATTTTATCAGTATCATACTATTGTTCAAATAAAATCAAAAGAGAATGATACAATTAAGAATACACAAGATTGTTGCCTGTATGCTTTTGAATAAAATTGTGCTGATGATGTAAGGCATTGTTCAAATCCCTAAACACCGGAGATATAAGGAAGTTAATCCATAGTTACCCCCTTTGGGCCTTGAAGTAGGAGTTTCTTTTTTTATACATAAAACCCTCATGTTTAACCAGGGGCAAGGTTACTCTTCAGTTAGTTTGACTTTGCGTTCAAAATTCAAAAGGAGAATATCTCGCCAAGTGATCAATCATATCATATCCCCCTCAAGAGGATGAAATCACCAATTCAGAATGGTTATCCCCTACCAAGAAAAGGAGTGAGATAGTCATGAATCTTTTAATAAATTAAGAAAGCAGATATCACAAGATTTACTCCGATACAAAAAAAAGAGAAATAAAAAAATCAAAAGAAAATGAAAAGCCCGCTAAGTCAAAAGCTTGAAAACAAGATTGACTTAGGAAAAACTGGGGCATCCCGGTGGGCTACAGTCCCAAAGGATCAGCCTAGGAAAAAATGGGGGTAAACAAAACAAAATAATTAGGGGATCAATATCAAAATCCTCAGTAAAAGCAAATCTCTGTGACTGCAAACAAAAGCAAAAGGTGAGTGGTTGTCGCTCCCAACTCTCAGTGGGTTCCATAACCATCATGGCTAATATTCAAAATCCTTTTCTAAAAGATGAACGTTTGTTTTAAGCTAACTGAACGTATGACTGGAGAACATCATGGAGAATGAGTGGGTTAGAATAGGTTTTGAGCCTTATATCCTCTCTTTCTGAACTCGTGAACCATGCCACATTACAACCCTCAAAAGACCTAATTGAAGAATGATTTATTTTGAAAGCATACTACGGTAAGACCGCATTAAGATGACTCATAAAGATTTGCTTGTCATCTGCATTGATACTGATATGGCATTCTAAACAGTGATTCGTTCATTATATGTCACAATCTTAGTGAACACACTTGAGTTTCAAAACTTGCATGAGCATGACATTATAATTATCATTTTTAAAATGAGAATTTTACATTCGAACAGTCATTTGACATCAAGAAAGCTTACATATTAGGAAGGTTGAACAAATTTCTGACACCCCATAGCTCAGATCTCTTCAAGAGTCCGTCAATATGGGGAAACCACGTCGAGATTCTACAAATCTCTCTAAGTCCGCCAGACAGGGGCAAGTTATTCCAAGGCTCATATTGGGGCAAGCTACCCCGAGAGCACGAGAAGTCAATCATTCCCAAGATGGTTAATCAAGAGGATACCGTTTCAAGACACTGGGGCAAGCCAGTTTGAAATATTCAGATGTTGAGACTACTCCATAATTGGTAACTTGGGTAATTGGTTCAGATACCCAGTACATTGGGGGCAAAGGCAGGCTATGCAGGTACAAGCTCTCTCCATGTTTCAGACATAAACCAGAGGTATGACAACAATTTTTAGCTTGAAGTAGGTATCAGAGAATCACGTATGGATGACCATTATCCTAGCCCAAGATTCCAACCTCCCTTTATATGAGCATATGACTTAACCATGGCATAAATCATCATCATGCATAAACCACGTCATTTCACTCATGCATATCATTTATAAAGCATAACATGAAACCGTGCAAATGAAAAAGCTAAAAATCCAGTTTTATTGAGTAACCCAAATTCTAACCTTACTTGACTCTCATCACATTACATCCATTCCCAATGGGTAAATTCTTGGATACGTTAGTATTTAATCCTCTTCTACCTTGAATACCTGAAAAGCTTCTGCAATCCTTGTATTCAAGTTCAAGAAGATAAAATAGGGGCAACTGTTGTACCTCAGAATTTGCCCTCCCTTTTTACTTCTCATATGACTTATGGCTCGAGACTCATTCATATTTCATTCACGTGCATCATTCATTCTTGATTAACACTTGCTAACAGAAATTATAGATTCAAGGTTTATGGTTGGTAAAAGCAAGGCCTTTGCTTGAAGATTGTGGTATTAGACACCTTATGGGCTGAAACCCTAATTCTTGACTTTGCTCCTATGGGATCTTGTGTTTGGCCTTCTGCATAATTAACCTGACTTATGAACCCTAACAGTGGGTCCATGGTTTGAGGTGTTGCCTGTGGAGCTTTGGGCTTTGTTTGAAATCCTAATCAGGGATAGTTGGTATTCAGGTGCTTTGATAGTTTGGCTTTCTGATCTACAGCTCATCAAAACCCTATTCCTTGCCTTTGAGGTTTGTCAACCCTATGGTTTGCATTGAGGTAGTGGAAACCCTGGTTGTGGTTCATGGCATTGATGCGCCACTTGAGTTGACTTCTCACCTGGCTTGAGGTTCTTGATTTGATACACGACTTTGAACTTTGACCTAGTAAACCCTAATTCATGGTGTTATGTGATCGATTCAAGGCATGTTTGTATTAATGTTTCAGTTACCTCATGGTCTCATGATCCATTTGATCTGAG
The DNA here is from genome assembly GCF_024323335.1 of Lathyrus oleraceus. Classification (NCBI taxonomy): domain Eukaryota; kingdom Viridiplantae; phylum Streptophyta; class Magnoliopsida; order Fabales; family Fabaceae; genus Lathyrus; species Lathyrus oleraceus. The sequence goes on along the minus strand of NC_066583.1, from coordinate 594,945,189 downwards.
TCTTATTTCATTCCCACTTCATCCATTACTTTCATGGTTTTATTAAAATGTCGATTCATTCATGCTTTGATTTATAGTCCCATTGATACAATTTCATTGTCCATTTGATCGAGTCATTCCATGACCCACTAATTCCATTTCATTCATTCAAACATGTTCAAAAGTGCATTGAAAGCTTTTGTTTCAAGTTGATTTCATATGGCACAAGAAAGAAAGCTAAGCCATTATGCCTCACACATGAGCCCATGCATCAAAACTAAGGAAAAAACCATTTTTTCATGATGGTAATCGATTACCATGTTTGGGTAATTGATTACCCTGCTTCCAGTAGCCAAAAAAACCATTTTTTCATGATGGTAATCGATTACCATGTTTGGGTAATCGATTACACTGCTCCCAGTAGCCAAAAAAACCCATTTTTCATGATGTTAATCGATTACCATGTCTAGGGTAATTAATTACACTTGATGTCAGTAGCCAAAATGCTGTATTTTCAGTAGTAATGCAGTATCCTTTGCACTACAAACCAATCCCAATGTTTGCATCAATACACATTAAAGTCTTTACATAATTATACAGCAATCAACCATATCATTCATGCATTAAACCAAGCTCTTAACACTTCAATTCACCAAACTTCTCAACATTCGTGAGTTACTCATAGCAGTCCCAAGCTAACTCCAAACCACTTCAACTAACTCCAAGCCTCATTTAACCAATTCCAAACCTCACAAAACTAACTCCTAACCTCCATTTGATCCAAATCTATAACCTATATAAACACATCACTCTCATTACACCAGAAAAAAGAGCTCATAACTTGATCATTCTCTCAAATTACTCATTGCAAATTCAACTTTTCTCCTCTCACTTCATCTTCTCTAATTCCTCTCCCTACACCAAATCTTAAATCACCATTGGAGAAAGCTTCACATTGAAGTTTGTTATCAATTAATCCAAACCTCTTGCATTCAACAATCATCCCTACATTCATATAATCAACATCAATAACAACAATTCAATTTAGAATTTTTTAGAGTTGATTCTTGAAGAGGAGGAGTTCATAATAGAAGTAGAAGGTTAAAGGTTCAAAGTAGCATACCTCTGGTTTTCACTTCATCTTTTTCATCTTCATCACCTTCAAATTTCAGCAAGTTCCAAGACAATCCTCCATCTTGCAGGTCGACGATTTTTTATCCTTGCTTGTTTGCTGAATTTTTGATACCACGATGTAGCTTATGTAGTGGAGAATCAAAACCTCAAGGTTTGGTGGTTTGATTCTCCTTCATTCCTATTTAATTTTAGATTTTGTGCTTAGGGTTCTTGACTTTAATGACTTAATTTCCAGTGATTAACTTATAGTTAGAATAGATGAGAGATTAGGATAGAAAAGGTTGAGAGGAGTAGGAAAGTAGTGTATTTTCTTGATTCAGGCCAACTCCGCCACCTCCGGCGCGGTGGTGCCGGAGCTCTGGTGGTGGTCCCTTTTTGACATGAAAATTGGAAGTTGATGTGTATAGAAGACAAAGTGAGCTTGCTGATTTTTCTCTCATTTCCTTTGCAAATTCTGCTGGGCTTAGCCATTAAGCCTAATATTTTCCTTTCTACACCCTTGTTTCAATAGATGCTAGCCATATTGGATACAACAACACTTCTTTGTATTTGGGCTTATTCTGTTAGGCCCAAATCCCCTATTGCCGAACTCTGCACTCTATGTTCAGATTCTGCACCTCTTTCCTTGGGGTTGTTGATTGATCTTAGGATTATTAGATTAGGATTTTTAGAATTTTGAGTTTGGATTAATATTAGAATTTTCAGAAACGTTGATAATTAGTTTTAATTAGATTTTTAGGAAATTAGAACTAATTAGAATAAAATAGAATTAATTGATTTTCATGAGTAGGATTTAATTCAATATCAATATTCTTGTAAAATATCCATTTTTCCCCTTTAGGGTTTATTTTACCATTTTGAGCCATATAAATGCATGTTCCTTTTAGGACTAGAATTTGACTTAGAGTTTTAAACAGTTTTACCAAATGCATGCTCCCTTAGGAATTTTGACTTAGAATTTTTAATCAAGTTTTGGACTAACCAAAGCATGTTCCCCTTAGGAATAACCTTTGAATTTAACTCTAACCATTAGATTAGGATTAGTCATAGAGTTTAAGCTAATTCGAACCCTCCAAATCAAATTGATCAAAAGCATTTTTGATCAATTAAATCCGTTGATCATGTATAACCCCAATCATTCAAGTGATCAAAAGTCGCTTGATCACTTGGTAGGATTAATTCTAACATTGTGGATCTCCAAGCTTCAAGACCAATATTTCATGCAAGATATCCCAGTCACATCAAGCAGCGGGTTATACAAGATAAATCAAAGGTCAACACTTGGTAAAGACGATTCAAATTGAACGATACGAGCCTTAAGTAATAAGGAATGATGAGGCGGAGTTTCTCCTACCCTTGTCTAGAGTGACTTTGCGTATGGGGCGTAGGCCCTAGCTATTCAAAGTGACCGCCCTTATTCATAGACTTTAGTGCAATACGAATCGAGTAAACTACCAAGTATTCTTCATACAAAGCAATATCAACTCAAGGAGCAACAATGAGGATTCTTCTCCAACAACTTGTCAGTTATGAGAAGTACCATGCGCCACAAGCCTTAAGCAATGAGGAATGATGAGACGGAGTTTCTTCTACTCTCGTCTAGAGTGACTTTGCGTACGAGGCATATGCCATAACTATTCAAAGCACCCGTCCTTGTTCATAGACTTTAGTGTAATTTGAATCATGCAATTGACAAGTTTTCTTCAAGCAAGCATCATATCATTCAATACTTTAACAGTGAAGCACCATAGCACATCAATCATTTTCTCCTCGGTGGATCTTTAATCACTCTCTCTTTAACATTTAGATATCCTTTGGATCAATTCACTTGTGATCAAATCTTGAAATACTAATCACTTCATTCAATCAGTGTTTGCCTTATCGGTCCTCTTGTGCTTTGGCAAACCTTTATTCATTGTGAGCCTTATCAGACCTCTTGTGCTTAGGCCCACCCTATTCAATCAGTGTTTTCCTTACCAATCCTCTTGTGCTTTGGCAAACCCCTCATTCATTGTTCGTCTTACAATACCTCTAGTGCTTAGACAAATCTCCTGCCTTGTAAATCCTCTCGTGTGTAGGACAATCATTTTTTATTCGTTGTTCGTCTTATAAGACCTCTAGTGCTTAGACAAATCTCCTGCCTTATAAATTCTCTCGTGTGTAGGCTATTCATTTCTTATTCGTTGTTCGTATTGTAAGACCTCTCGTGCTTAGAAGAATCTCTTGCCTTGTCAATCCTCTCGTGTATAGGCCAATCATATCTCATTTGTCCTTATGGTTGATCGCCATTATTAGTTAGCACCACACTCTTACTTTTTAAGCAACCTATCTTGCCTCTTGACAATCATCTTGCTTTCATCCCTTGTGGGCTGAACTACGAAAGCTCTGATTTCCTTATTGCACTATAAGGATACATAGGCAGGAGAATTCAGATTCTTCACGAGCTACCCTATTTATTAACCTTTAATTCTTCATTCATTCAATCAATACCATCTTTTTGAGATCAACTATACTTCTCCCTGGACTTCATGTACATCCTTTTAGGACGATATAATGGCAGTCCACCTCATGAATCAAAAGTGTTTGGGTCATTGTTAGATGCCCAAAAGTGCTTATTTGCGATATCATATGTGGGCATCTTTCACTCTTTTGCCTTGCTAAAATTGTCAAAATAACATTTGTTTTACATGGAATGCGTTACATTGATAAACAAGCTTGGTGCCTTTGATATGTGTGTTATTGTGCAGGAAAGGCATGAATTAATTGATAATAAAGACACAAGAGAATTGGCAAAGGAACCAAAGAAAAGGAGCATTTCATCTGCCTGCTCGCTAGGCGAGGCTGTGGCGAAGAATGGGTTCGCTAGGCGAGCTCCTGGCGAACAGCTCCAGTAAATTAGCAAATTAATTCGCTAGGCGAGCTCAAGGCGAAGTTTGCAGCGAATTCATTCTGTTTTGGTGAAAAGTGCAGCCAACACTCACTCGCTAGGCGAGGCTCTAGCGAGTCCCCAGCGAGCATTCCAGTAGCGAAACTTCTCAACCTCGCTGGGGCGAGCTTGAAGCGTTTCCTTCGCTAGGCGAAGGTATGTTCGCTAGGCGAACATGACAGTTCACCAACGCCCTGTTTTCTCTGGGCGCAGGGGCCTTTTGTGCTCATATTTGACCTTCACTAGGCGAGCCATTCTGCTCGCCTAGCGAACATGACAGTTCTGCACTTGTCTATAAGTAGCAGGTGCCACTTTTGGGCACCATACCTCATTTTTACCAACTTTTCCTTTTTTTTTGTACTTTCTTCTAGATATTTTACAGCATTGTTTTGTGGGAGCTTTTATGCCCTAATTTCATTTCTCTTCATCTAGCAACCATCTTCCACAAAAAGAAGGTGGATTCCCATCCAACCTCGATTATTCGACTTGGATGTTGATCAACCCTCTTTCCTTACTTGCCGACCAAGCTACCATGAAAATGAGTAGCTAAGTCTTCCATTTGTCAAGGTTAGATGTAGGTGATTGCTAGCTTTGTGTGTAAATGTAAGGATCCTCATATGTAAACTCTTTAACGGTAAATGTATGATGAAAACTTTGTTTCTATTTAAAACCCTTTGTGTTGGTATTTGATCGAGAGATGTTTACCGATTCTTGACCTAGGTTTTCATCCAAACTTGTTTGTTAGCTAGAGATAGTAACGAATGATTTTGTTCACCATAAGGTTGAACCAAAGAGTTGTCATTTTGATAGATTGTGTTCGAGAGAAACAATGGATCAAAATGGCAAAACTCACAATGGGTGTTCGAGAGAAACGCATTGAGAGGACCTTGTGAAATAATTTATCATCTAAAGGAGTTTATAAGATTGTTGACCGAGCAAATACATGCAAAGCAATGTAGTCATTGAAACCTAACTTTGACAATATTTCTCATATTAATCAAAACATAACTTTTTCCGCAATTAATTACTTTGTATGCAAGATAACTTGATTAAAACCAAAACCCTAGTGTTACATTAAGTTAAGATTAATTCAACCATTGAATGGCAGTGATATCTTACAATCTCTGTGGATACGATAACAAAAACCCGACACGAAATATACATTTCAACAAAATGGCGCCGTTGCCGGGGATTGTAAATTGATATTGCGAGCATCGCAATGGTTGTTTAAGTTTTAGCTTGTGAATTTTTGACTTGTGCTTGTAATTTGTTTGGTTTAGTGTGCAACTTACGTTTTATGCGAGGGCAAATCCCTGTGGACGAACTTCTTTTTGATCCTGAGATCGAGAGAACCGCAAGGAGGCTCAATAGCAAAACGAGACGTAGGAGGCAACAGGCTAGGCAACGCCAAGAGCAAGGAGAAAGTTCTTCGACCACAAATCACCACCCATTCATACCAAACATGGAGCCACAACCACCACCACCTATTTCTACTCCATGTATCAACAGTCCAAGGAACACCGCTCAGTTTGCCAACCACACAGGAAGGCAAGCTGAGATGAAGACGGGAACTCTGAATTTATTATATGGGAGTCCATTCACCGGAATGGACCATGAAGACCCATTTGCTTTTCTCACAAAATTTTATGAGATAGCATTGGCTGCCGGAGTGGATCAGGCTGAGGAGCTTCCGTTGTTCAGACGATTGTTTCCCCACGCTTTGCTCGGTAAAGCAAAGGATTGGTATCTTGATCAAACACCTGTCGTAATGACCGACTGGAATGTGTTAGAAGAGAAATTCATTGAAAGATTTTTCTCTCATAACCGATTCATGGAATCAAAGACGGCCATCTCGGTGTTTTCTCAAGGAACCAGTGAATCTTTAAATGAAGCGTGGGAGAGATTCAAGTCCATGCTTAGGAAATGCAAAGGGCATGGATTTGATGAATTAACTCAAATCCATATCTTCAGAAATGGACTTCAACCAAACTGTAAGACGTTGTTGGATGCCACCTCGGGTGGCTCGTTGATGTCAAAAAGTGCCGAAGAAGCCACAAACATTATCAACCGTATGGCTTTGAATGATCTTCAAAGTCAAAGTCGTGGAAATTCTTTGAAGAAGGCGGGAGTGCTTGAGTTAGGGACGAATGATGCCATACTTGCCCAAAACAAGCTCATCTCACAACAAGTGGAACTCTTAACGCAACAAATAAAAGAGTTAAGAGAACCGTCAAAAGCTAAACAAATAGCTTGTTGTGAACTTTGTAAAGGTGAACATGACACCGGATTTTGTCCACCTCCCGGTTTTGACGAAGTAAATTACATGGCCAATCAACGGGACTATCAACCAAGACAACAACAACCTTATCAACCGCACCCTCAACAACAAAAACAACAACAATTCCAAGGGAACCAAGGGTTCCAACCTAGAAGCAACTATTATCATAACCAAGGTTATGGAGGTGGTTCTTCTAGCCGTCAAAACCCTCCCCAAAATCCGTATCAATCTCAACCACCGCCGGTAGTCAATTCTAAATTGGAAGAGACATTGACGCAATTCATGCAAATGTCAATGGCCAATCAAAAGAGTAATGACGCGGCCATAAAAAATCTTGAAACTCAAGTTGGGCAACTTGCCAAGCAACTAGCTGAACAACAAACCGGTCCTTCTTTCTCGGCTAATACGCAAACAAATCCTAAGGAGCATTGTAAGGCGATTATGACGAGAAGTGGGAGGGAGTTGGGTAGTGAAAATGAAAAAAGAGTTGAGAGTGAACAAAGAGAGAAAGAGAAGGAGATTGAGGAGGAAATAGTGGAAGAAAATGTTGATGGTGAAGTAGGAGTGTGGAGTGATGAGGAAGTAGTTGAAAAGAATAAAAATAATGGTGAAGTTGAAAAAGAAAAAGGTGTGGAGATTGAGGAAAATAAAAGTGATGAGGTAATAAGGGAGGTAGTGAAGAAGCCTAGATGGAAAAGTGCTAGAATTGCAAAGGGAAAGGAGGTAGTGAGCGCTACTCCGGTCCAAACTCTTCCTTACCCTCATGCTCCTTCCAAAAGGGAAAATGAACGGCATTACGCCCGGTTCATGGATATTTTTAAGCAATTACAAATTAACATTCCGTTTGCTGAAGCTTTGGAACAAATGCCAAAGTATGCCAAATTCATGAAGGACATACTGACCAAAAAGCGGAGGTATACGGAACCGGAGACCATCGTCCTTGATGCGAGCTGTAGTGCCATCATTCAAAGGACGCTTCCTAAGAAAGAGGTTGATCCGGGAAGAGTTACATTGCCGGTTAAGATTGGTGACGTTTATGTCGGGAAGGGACTTATTGACTTGGGGTCGAGCATAAATCTTATACCTTTGTCAATTATCAAGAGGCTTGGCAACATCGAGATTAAGTCCATCCGAATGACATTACAATTGGCGGATAAGTCGACGACCCATCCTCATGGCGTAGCCCAAGATGTGTTGGTGAAGGTCGACAAATTCTTTTTCCCGGTGGATTTTATTGTAATTGATATGGAGGAAGATGATGATGCTCCGCTCATATTGGGACGACCATTCATGAAGACCGCAAGAATGATGATTGATGTTGATGACGGTTTAATGAAGGTGCATGTTCAAAATGAGGAGGTCACATTTGATCTATTCGAGGCGATGAAGCATTCCAAGGACAGAAATGATAGCTTTCGCATCGATGTGATCGAAGACGCTATTATGGAAGTTTCAAAGCATATCCACGAGATATCTCCTATGGAGTTAGCTCTCGACGACTCATTGGAGGTTTTCACTGTTGAGGAGGAGCTAGCTCTTGAGGAATGCTTAAAGGAACTTGATAGCTTGGAAGACCTACAACCGTGGGAAGTAGAGGAAGAAAATTTGAAGAAGGAGGTAATTGACGAGAAAGTGCCAATTGAATTAAAAGAGTTACCTTCGACTTTGAAATATGTGTTTCTAGATGAGACCGAGGCAAAGCCGGTCATCATAAGCAACCTTTTGACAAAAGAAGAAGAAGCCCGTCTAATCATTGTGCTAAAAACCAATCAAGAAGCTATGGGTTGGACTCTTTCCGATCTAAAAGGAATTAGTCCATCCTATTGTATGCACAAGATTTTGATGGAGGAGGATTTCAAGCCGGTGGCTCAACCACAACGCCGCTTAAATCCTACGATGAAAGAGGTTGTAAGAAAAGAAGTTGTGAAGCTTTTGGATGCGGGAATGATTTACCCGATCTCGGATAGTCCGTGGGTTAGTCTCGTGCACGTGGTTCCGAAGAAGGGTGGAATGACCGTAATCCGTAATGACAAAGACGAATTGATCCCGACTAAAGTTGCAACGGGGTGGAGAATGTGTATAGATTATAGACGGTTGAATACCGCAACTCGTAAGGACCATTTTCCACTCCCATTTATGGATCAAATGCTTGAAAGACTATCGGGCCAACAATACTACTGTTTTTTAGACGGCTACTCCGGGTACAACCAAATTGCGGTTGACCCGGTTGATCATGAGAAGACGGCTTTCACGTGTCCGTTTGGAGTGTTCGCATACAGAAAAATGCCTTTTGGGCTTTGCAATGCGCCGACGACATTCCAACGATGTGTCCAAGCTATTTTTGCCGATCTGATAGAGAAAACAATGGAAGTCTTCATGGATGACTTCTCGGTGTTTGGTGGGATGTTTAGTCTATGCTTGGCAAATTTGAAGACGGTGTTGGAAAGGTGTGTGAAGACTAATTTGGTGCTAAATTGGGAAAAGTGTCACTTCATGGTAACCGAGGGGATCGTGCTAGGCCACAAAGTCTCAAAAAGGGGGCTTGAAGTGGATAGAGCTAAGGTTGATGTAATTGAAAAATTACCCCCTCCGGTGAATGTGAAGGGCATCCGTAGTTTTTTGGGGCACGCGGGGTTCTACCGGCGCTTCATCAAGGACTTCTCAAAGGTGGCAAAGCCTTTGAGCAATTTGCTCGCCAAAGATCAGGTATTTCTCTTCACCGAAGAGTGTTTGCAAGCTTTCGAGGTTTTAAAAGAAAAATTGGTTACCGCTCCAATAATAGTCGCTCCCGATTGGAATGAAAATTTTGAACTAATGTGTGACGCGAGTGACTATGCCGTTGGAGCGGTACTTGGCCAAAGAAAGGACAAAACTTTTCATGCTATACATTATGCGAGTAAGGTTCTTAACGAGGCTCAAATAAATTATGCCACAACGGAAAAAGAACTACTCGCAATAGTGTATGCGCTAGAAAAGTTTAGGTCCTATCTTATAGGGTCGAAAGTCGTTGTCTACACCGACCACGCGGCGATTAAATATCTGCTAACCAAGCCGGATTCGAAGCAAAGGCTCATCCGTTGGATCCTCTTGTTACAAGAATTCGATGTCGAAATCAAAGACAAGAAGGGGTCGGAAAACTTGGTAGCGGATCATTTATCCCGCTTGGTGAATGTCGAGGTTACCGCATCTGAAAAGGAAATCCGGGAAGAATTTCCTGATGAAAAATTGTTTAAGGTTCAAGTTAGGCCGTGGTTTGCAGACTTTGCAAACCACAAGGCTAGTGGTTTTGTGCCGGCCGACCTAACTTCGAACCAAAAGAGGAAGTTCCTTTCGGATGCGAAGTATTATGTTTGGGATGACCCATACTTGTTTAAGTTGGGTAGCGATAACCTGTTAAGGAGATGCGTAACTGGTGATGAAGCCCAGAGCATCCTTTGGCATTGTCACAACTCGCCTTATGGCGGACATTATAATGGGGTTAGAACGGCCACTAAAATTCTTCAATCGGGATTTTATTGGCCAACTATTTTCAAAGACGCACATACCCATGCGCAAAGTTGTGACAGTTGCCAAAGAAGTGGTGGGATAGGTAAGAGAGATGAGATGCCTCTCCAAAATATCCAAGAAGTGGAAGTGTTCGATTGTTGGGGCATAGATTTTGTTGGACCTTTCCCACCCTCTTACGGGAATGAGTACATGCTTGTAGCTGTTGATTATGTCTCTAAGTGGGTTGAGGCGATTGCCTCACCTCGGGCGGATGCCAAAACGGTGATAAAATTTTTAAAGAAAAACATCTTTTCCCGTTTTGGAACCCCCCGAGTGTTGATAAGTGACGGGGGGTCACACTTTTGCAATGCACCTTTGGAAACAATTCTAAAACATTATGGTGTGTCGCATAGGGTGACAACTCCGTACCACCCTCAGGCTAACGGGCAAGCGGAGGTCTCTAATCGAGAGATTAAGAGAATCCTAGAAAAAACCGTGTCCAATTCTAAAAAAGAGTGGTCCCAAAAATTGGACGAAGCATTATGGGCCTACCGTACGGCCTTTAAAGCTCCAATTGGCCTAACTCCGTTTCAATTGGTATTTGGTAAAACTTGCCATTTGCCGGTTGAATTGGAGCACAAGGCCTTGTGGGCCCTAAAATTTTTAAATTTTGAACATGAGTTGGCCGGTAACAAAAGGAAAGTACAACTACTTGAGTTGGAGGAGATGCGCAATGCCGCATACCACTCAAGTTGGTTGTACAAGGAAAAAGCAAAGAAGTATCATGACAAGAAGATCCGTACCAAAGAATTTGTGCCCGGACAATTGGTCCTATTGTTCAACTCCCGGTTGAAGTTGTTTCCCGGGAAGTTGAAATCAAAATGGTCCGGGCCATTTCGAGTGAAAGAAGTAAAAGAGTACGGGGCCATTATCATTGAAGACATGGACGAGAAAGATAGTTGGACCGTGAATGGCCAACGATTGAAAGTGTATCTCGGCGGTCATGTGGATCGCGAGAGTTGTGCTCAGCCGCTCGATGCTCCTCTGTGAGCATCGCACCGTCGAGCTTAGCCGACGTTAAACAAGCGCTAGTTGGGAGGCACCCCAACATTGTATGTATTTCCTGTTTTATGTTTTCTGTTGTATTGAGTACCCTGTGCTGAAATCAAGCTGGATGACTTGCAAGTGCTGCATATGCAAATGCACTTGCTGTCATGCTCGCTTGCAGCTCGCTAGGCGAGTCTGCAGCGAGCGCGCTCGCTGGCTGCTCGCTAGGCGAGGCAGTAGCGAGCGCACCAGTACTGTTCTATAAATTTCTCAGCAGGGCATTTTGCCCCAAACCCTCAAAAATATTCAGAGTTGTTCTGCTGAGAAAATTTTGCGAAACTTCTCTAACTCCCGCATTTGCATCGCTATCACCAACCCTCGCTCCTTCCGTCCGATTGCAAACTCTTCTCATTTCAATTTTTCCGAATCCGTGTAATTAAGATGGAGTCTAGATCTGGAGCTGGTAAGAAAAGAAAGGGAGCTGCAACTACTTCCAGGACCGTGCCGATTCAATTCGATACCGACAAGTTTGTCGGTCCAAAACAGGCGGCACGGTACATCGCTTTGGAGAAGCGAAAAATACTTCCTGAGAGGCGTTTTCTGATCAACCCACAGGGCACTTACAGAACTTTCGCCGGGTTGATAGACGCCAAGAAGTGGGATAGGTTGATAAGTCCCTTAGAGCATTACGACATTGCTACAGTGCGGGAGTTCTATGCTAACGCACTGCCCGACGACGACGAGCCCTTCACTTGGGTTTCTAGAGTTGCCGGGCGTGAAATTCCATTTGACAGGGATGCTATCAACCGAATCCTAGGGGAACCGCTCCAGCTGGGAGCTGATCAGAGAGACCAGTACCACACCGACCTCAGACTTCATAAAGATGTCCCTGCCATTACCGCCGACCTGCTTTTGCCTGGGAGATCGGTTGAGCCGAACCCATCTGGGGTTCCTGTGAGATATCACCGGGAGGACATGACTCCCATGGCTCAGCTGATCCTACTCTTGGTTTTGACCAACATCCAGCCCAAATCACACACCTCTACTGTGCCGATCCCAGTGGCACATTTAGTCCATTCCATCCTCACAAATGTCGAGATAGATGTCGCGAGGATAATCGCCAATGAGCTGAAGACCGTGGTTGAGAGCGGGCTTAAGTCAGGGGCACGTGTTAATTGTCCCTTGGCCTTCCCGTGTTTGATTATGAGCTTATGTGTTCAGGCTAGGGTGAGACTTCCGTCTCGTGGGCAGGTTCGAATCCCGGCACCTATTGATGATAGGTATGTGGCTAAGTATTGTAGAGCTAAGACTTCTGGTGGCAGTGCAGCCTCAGGAAGTACTCGGGCTGCTGATGGTCCTAGTGCTTCTTCTCCCGGACTTGATCCGTACCTGAGGGCTGTTTGTGACTACAGTTTTGAGTGGATGGCAGCATCCCAACGAGCTATGATTGATATGCACAACAGTATGCAGAGGTTGGAGCTGCAAGGTAATGACCCCTCCGGTGCTCGAGCATTGTTAGCGCGTGAGCAGTTTATGCTTAACGCTAATTGGCCTGTGGACAGGCCAGTCTATGGTGAGGGGGTGGACGCTGAAGCTGAGAATGATGATGATGATGTTGATGATGAGGCTACCGGTTCTGAGGCCGGTAGCGAGGAGGAGTCCTGAGCCCTTTGTGGGTTAAGTTTTTGTATTTGTATTTCAGTTTTTATTATGTCATTTCCATTTGTATTTTCGAATTTTGTATTTTGACCATGGGTTGTACTATTGGGGTGTTTTGTCCCCCACGAACAAATTTTTATTTTCAGTTAATGTTATTTAATTATGTTTTTAATTTTGTGTGTTTAATAAATTTTTGGTTGAATGAGTGGCAAACCCTTCTAGATTGGTTGCTCCTCAAGAAGTACCCAATGAAGGTGCATCCGAGCTTGGATGGCAATGATAAAATTGACAAGTGAATGAAGCTAAGGTACATGGTTACCGTCGGCTAGAATTTTAGAATGCATTAGGAACTTTACTCTTTTTAGTAAATTGAATATTGTCTTTTTGCAACATAATTGAATGAATGCTTCATCTAGAACTTAAAACCACAAATTGTGAGGAAACCTCCATTGTTCACTTAAATGCTGGATTCTAATAAGTTTTGTTGATTCATGTGATTCATTATTTGTCTTTTATTATTGTGAAATTGTGGAAGCAATTAGAAATGATCAAGGCACTTGTTTTCTTTCGAGCACAACTACATCCAAAAACAACTTACCTGTGAGCAGAGAGAGTATTTGTTAACCCCTTTGAGCCTAAACAGTTGAATCTCGGCTTGAAATAAAGCGAGATCTCAAAAATCTTTTTTTTACAACCCGAAAAATCTTGTTTATTGTTCTTTTGCCGTAAAAAGTTAAGAGAATTCACTTAGGGTGTGGAAGAAATAAGTTGGGGAGAACGAAAAAGAATTGGTAAATATCACAACTCTTGAAAAAGATAAGAAAAACCGAGCAAGCATAGAAAAATATATGTATAGAAAATATAGAAAAGAAACATCTGTTTTGTATATTTGATGTGAAAGAAAAGAACAAAAATAGAAAGAATGAAAAAAAATGCTTGCTTGGAAGAAAAATAGTGAAAAATAAAAGTGGAGTTGTGGAATATGTGTTGTGAAGGTTACAAATAAGAAACAAAGGAAACAAAGTCGAGTAGTGTGAATAATACTGTGAATGTCTCTTTTGCATCGGCACTTTCGTTTCAATGGCCTTAGAAATGACCCTTGTTTGTTAACCTAACCAAGCTTCAACCGAAAAGCCCTTAGTGATCTTTTTGCTTCCACAGTAGCATTTTTAATTGATTAGACATTGTATGAATCTGTTTGATTTCTTCATTATTTGTTAGAGAGTGAGATTAGTCCCGCGGTTGCAAACGCGCAAAATCTTCATTCCTTATTCAAAGAGGAGAGATAGGATGATTCATTCAGAATAGTATTGTTGTAGATAGATAAATATTTTGCATTGCTATTTAAGTTTAAGTTCCTAGGTATTATTTTATTCGAACCGTTGGGAACTTGTATATGCGAATTTCGCTTGTGTTTGAGCCGTTTATCCAACTTCGGAGAAACCGTTTCTTAATGCAAATCCTATTGTCTTTCAAGAGGCATACTTTGCTTGAGGACAAGCAAGAATCTAGTTGGGGAGAGTTGTTAGATGCCCAAAAGTGCTTATTTGAGCTATCATATGTGGGCATCTTTCACTCTTTTGCCTTGCTAAAATTGTCAAAATCACATTTGTTTTACATGGAATGCGTTACATTGATAAACAAGCTTGGTGCCTTTGATGTGTGTGTTATTATGCAGGAAAGGCATGAATTAATTGATAATAAAGACACAAGAGAATTGGCAAAGGAACCAAAGAAAAGGAGCATTTCATCTGCCTGCTCGCTAGGCGAGGCTGTGGCGAAGAATGGGTTCGCTAGGCGAGCTCCTGGCGAACAGCTCCAGTAAATTAGCAAATTAATTCGCTAGGCGAGCTCAAGGCGAAGTTTGCAGCGAATTCATTCTGTTTTGGTGAAAAGTGCAGCCAACACTCACTCGCTAGGCGAGGCTCTAGCGAGTCCCCAGCGAGCATTCCAGTAGCAAAACTTCTCAACCTCGCTGGGGCGAGCTTGAAGCGTTTCCTTCGCTAGGCGAAGGTATGTTCGCTAGGCGAACATGACAGTTCACCAACGCCCTGTTTTCTCTGGGCGCAGGGGCCTTTTGTGCTCATATTTGACCTTCGCTAGGCGAGCCATTCTGCTCGCCTAGCGAACATGACAGTTCTGCACTTGTCTATAAGTAGCAGGTGCCACTTTTGGGCACCATACCTCATTTTTACCAACTTTTCCTTTTTTTTTGTACTTTCTTCTAGATATTTTACAGCATTGTTTTGTGGGAGCTTTTATGCCCTAATTTCATTTCTCTTCATCTAGCAACCATCTTCCACAAAAAGAAGGTGGATTCCCATCCAACCTCGATTATTCGACTTGGATGTTGATCAACCCTCTTTCCTTACTTGCCGACCAAGCTACCATGAAAATGAGTAGCTAAGTCTTCCATTTGTCAAGGTTAGATGTAGGTGATTGCTAGCTTTGTGTGTAAATGTAAGGATCCTCATATGTAAACTCTTTAACGGTAAATATATGATGAAAACTTTGTTTCTATTTAAAACCCTTTGTGTTGGTATTTGATCGAGAGATGTTTACCGATTCTTGACCTAGGTTTTCATCCAAACTTGTTTGTTAGCTAGAGATAGTAACGAATGATTTTGTTCACCATAAGGTTGAACCAAAGAGTTGTCATTTTGATAGATTGTGTTCGAGAGAAACAATGGATCAAAATGGCAAAACTCACAATGGGTGTTCGAGAGAAACGCATTGAGAGGACCTTGTGAAATAATTTATCATCTAAAGGAGTTTATAAGATTGTTGACCGAGCAAATACATGCAAAGCAATGTAGTCATTGAAACCTAACTTTGACAATATTTCTCATATTAATCAAAACATAACTTTTTCCGCAATTAATTACTTTGTATGCAAGATAACTTGATTAAAACCAAAACCCTAGTGTTACATTAAGTTAAGATTAATTCAACCATTGAACGACAGTGATATCTTACAATCTCTGTGGATACGATAACAAAAACCCGACACGAAATATACATTTCAACAGTCATCCCCAAACATTTAATTCATTCTTTTTTTTCAAAGACACCAATTTGCTCTTAGATTCAGAGTATATCTCCTTCATGGATCCAAGATACTATTCTTCTTTGATCTCAAACTGTTTGTTCCCCCAGCCAGTGATATATTGTTCCTTGTACACAACAATACATTCTTTTGGGCCCCACATATACCCTTTTAGAACGATATAACGGCAGTCCATCTTGTGAATCAAGAGTTGTTTGGATCGTACCCAGACATTTAATTCACTTTGGTTTTGGCTATATCATATAGTGGCAGCGCGACTAGTCCACATATCGGTTAATGCCAGTTTTACTATTTGGTTCCAAGTTCTTTCCATTTATGGGTTCCCTTGATACCGTTCTGTTGGTGCAAGTTATACTTTTCATCACTATCAATTCCTCATTTGTTCTCGCGGTTCTACGAACTACGATTGCTCTGACTTTCTCATTGCATAATGAGAATACGTAGGCACGAGGATGAGATTCATTGGCGAGCATAATCCTAATTATTCCTTCTTCCGCCTTAGGGCACCATTCATATCTTTCACGATCCATTATCTACCTTCTATCATAAACCGCTCACCCTAGTAACATACTATTTCTTTGAGACCGAAATACAATTTTCTTTGGAATTCCATATACACCCTTTTAGGACGATATAGCGGCAGTCCCCATTTGTCCCAAGAGTTGTTTGGCTCGTACCCAAACATTTAGTTCCTTCTTTTTTTGGCTAAGATGTCGTTTCCCTCTATGGTACAAATCCCATCTTTCCTATGAGTTCCAATACACCGTCACTTTTGGTTTCAAATCATACCTCTTTAGTCATTTGTTACCAAATATTTAATTCTGTGACCTTGGTCACTTCATTCAATTCATCTCCATGATAAACTCAAATTCTACCTTCAATCACTTCATGTGATATATCAGTTATCTTTGAGACAAATACACTACCTTTTCGAGCTCCATCTTGCGTCACCTTGTGAACCAAAAGCTGTTTGCATCATACCCAAACACTTAATTCACCTTATTTTCGGCTATACCGTATAGTGGCAGCCCGACTAGTCCATATATTGGTCAACACTAGTTTTACTCTTGGGTTCATATTTCACCCCTTGTTGGAGTTCAAATCATAATCCTTTGGTTTAGACCACACCTTGATGGCATTTCTTTTCACCTCCCATCACTAGTTCTATGAACTACGGAGCTCTGAATTCCTCATTTCACTATGAGGATACGTAGGCATGAGGGCCTCAATCCTCACCAAGCACTTTATCTATTTCTTTCCTTTTCCCTTATTCTTTCACGAGTAATCTTTAGATATAACACCAATTCGAGCGAGAACAATCAAAACGGTTCCCATAGAGTACCATGGATGTAAGGGGTGCTAGTACCTTCCCCTTGCATAACCGACTTCCTTACCCAACATATCTCTTTCCCCCGGGTTTTATCGATGTTTTCCCTTTACTTCGGGAATAAATAAAGTTCGATGGCGACTTTATTATTTGTTCAAGCATGTGATACGTTCGGTCATATTTCCGCTAGCTTCAGTGTGTTTCTAAAGTGTTTGCTTTAATATTCTTTATTTACTTATTTACAGGAGGTGTTACATTAAAATGGGCAAAAGACCTAAGAAAAGGTTTTTATAATTGTACTCACTAGAGTTCAGAACTCTATGCCTACGTACCTCCACATTAGGCGAGAGATCAGAGTACCGTAGTTCTTCTTGAAAATGTTGGTCGGTTAGTTGTTTTTATCCCTTGAAAAATCTCACACATCGGGGACGGAGAAGCGTTTTTAGAAAATGCCTCAATACACTAGGGTAGAGGTCTAACGGTTTGAAGTGAAGTTGAACTGATTTTAACCTTTTATCCCTTGCAAAAGTCTTATTTTAATTTAAGAAAATAAAATAAGAGTCATAATTATGTGATAATCCATTATCCCAATTTTTATCCCGATTTAACCCTTGAAAACCCCTTCGTTTTATCCCCAAATCGTATCTAATGTCTTTATCTCATTTTAATCTGAAAATATCATTTAATTTAATAAAAAAACATATAAAATATGATATAATAATATAATAAATTAAATTAAAGGTAATAAATTAAATTGAATGTCATAAGATATATCCTTTTTCCTGATTTTTATCCCATGTTACAACTCCTTAAGCCCCTAAGTATCATTCCTGATTTTATCCCATAATTCATGATTTTATTAACCCTAATGCAAATGATAAAAACCCAATCAATTGAAATATTATCAACACACTTAATTAATTAAATAAACATGTCACAAATTTAAAATAACAAAGATTTAATTTTATTGGTTTTATTTGAATTAACATTTTTAATAGATACATATTAATTAATAATTAACTAAGTAATTTAATTAATTGAAAGTTAAATGAAAACTTAATAATTAATTAAGGGATTAATTTATTATTTATTAAATGAAAAATTAATAATTAATTAAGTGATTAATTAATTTAAAAAATGGAAAAAAACTCATAATTAATTAAGTAATTAATTAATTAAATGATTAAATGAACAATTAATAATTAGTTAGGTGATTAAGAAATTAAAAGATTAATTTATAATTAATTAAGTGATTAAAAGATTAAATGGAAAATTTATAATTAATTAAGTAATTAATTAAAAGATTAAATCTATAAATCAAATTTTAATTAATTGAGTGATTAATCTACTTTTAATATATAAAAGTTAATTACCACCATAATTACTTAATTACTCTAATTACAATCCATAATTCAGCTACTTTCATGTTCCTATAAATAATTTCGTACTAAGCTCTATTTATACTACTAAAAAATATTACCGTTATTTTATTGTTGTTGCAATCTTATCATTCCAAAATGAAATCAATATTCTGAAATCAAATTAATTATTATTGTAGTTTTTTTGCCAAATATTATCGTTACTTGATTTTCTTTAAATGACAAAATGAATATTTAATTGTATAATTATATGTTATTAAATTATAACTTTAAAATTAAAAATAACTATTTAATATAGTTGATTAATATTAATTGAGTAATTTAATATTATTGTTAATTTACCTACCAATTAATTATTATTAATGTTATTATTATTATTGATATTTACCCGTCATATATGATAAGAATATTTTTAAATTTTAAATAGTATATTTATTATTTGATTTGATTTGATTTAATTGAGATTCAAACTCTATAAATTAAAATCGGTTACTTATTATGAACAATAATATAGGGTCATTCCAATGTCAATCTATTATTAATTGAATTTTACATAGATGTGATTTTAGAATAACACGCTGGCATATTGAATCTTATACCGCTGTTATCTTTGCACTAACATATTTTATCCTTTCAACAGAATAATTATAGTAAATACGTACATTCTATATACCGAATTATAATAAAAATGTATTAAAATCAAAAGCAATAAAACTGTTTACAATATAGGTGCTGACCCTATATTTATTATAATTCATTTTATATCTGACAATTAATTTTTTATATTGCAAGCAAACATTATCTACATCTGGTGAAAATGATCCAGAATCAATCATTCTAATGACTCCGGCTAAGGATGTTGTAATTGCTGACAAGGGTGAAGAAGTTGATTTTGAAGCGTCTGGCGCTACGCAATTATCAGGCACCAAACCATCCAAGAAATTAAAGATAGAACCATCTTCTTAATTAGAATTTTCGGAAATTTGATATTGAAATATATTTTATGAACTTTTTAGCACCAGAATAAGTTTAAGTATGAAGTTGTTAAGAACATGATATGTTTTGGTTGTAGGATGTGTTCTTACTTTTTTGAAGTGTTTATTTTGTGGGATTACAATTGACATTTATATTTCATGTATGGTTTAAAGGATGATAATGAGTATTTAATTCATGTGTGTGAAATTATTCAAAATCCTATGTTGTTATGTTGAACATTGTGTTTTGTGTGTTCTTTCAACTACAAAATTTATATGAGTATCATATCTTCAAATGTTAATAAGTATTTTAGATTGATAACAAAATACGTTGTCATCTTATGAAATATGTGTATACGACTAAATTATAAATAGATTATTGCATGTCATGTTTGGTTTCAGCATGCGTAATGGTGTTAGAAATTAAAAAAACAATTACATAAAAATTTATTATGAAATCCTTCAAAACTAATTATAGAAAACACATAGAAACACATTTTTTTACAATTTTTTTCAAAGTCTAATACATATGTTAAAATTGCAGGTAGTTCAGAAATGTTGGAGCAATGTTTGAATCTTGCATTCAACTGAATTAAGGATTTATAAAAAAAAACAAGGTATAATTATCATATACAATGAATTGTCTTTTGATTGGTAATGGAAAATCTACATTGTTTGTTTGAAATGATTAAGTTAAGCATGCAACTATACTTTTTACCAATCTCACGTCATCATATATAGTATTATAACTCAACATATTTAAATTATTTATTTGCCAAAATATAGTTGGGGGTTGAAATGAATAATTATGTCCACTGCCTCCTTTCTATTGGCTAGGTCAGTGGAGTATTAAAATAATTCAGCCGTAAGATAATTAATGTTATGCATGATTTGTAATAAATCAATAAGAATATCAATTCTTTATACATTTAGTTGTACAAGAAAATGATTGTAAATAATTAAAGTGGGCTAAGAAAATGGGTCCCACTAAATCCCACTATATATTATATAAAGTATAATTAAAAAATTGATTCAAATATATCAAAATACATTAAAAGAGAGTTTTTCATTGGGTAAGGTGATGTATGATATGAGTAATTTCCAATGGGTGAATTATTTTATGGATTTGGGATAAAAAGAGAATTTTGAAATCTTGAATTATGGTGTGGATTTGGAATAAGAGGTGGATTTCCAAAATATGAGGTGTTTTGTTGATTTGGGATACAAAGAGGACTTCCATCATTTTGCATAAAATTGGAGCATGTGTTATGTTGATTGAGGTTCATTTTCAAATGAAATGTGTACACAAAAAAATTAAAATTAAATAAAATAAATTGGTCAAATTTAGACTAGATGTGAGTGAAAAATGTGATAAAATAAATTACCTATTTATACTACTAAAAAATATTACCGTTATTTTATTGTTGTTGCAATCTTATCATTCCAAAATGAAATCAATATCCTGAAATCAAATTAGTTATTATTGTAGTTTTTTAAGGTTGCGGGCAGGTTTTTAATCATCACTTCCTAAAAGGTTGCGGGCATGTTTTGTATAAACCCAATTTTTTAAGGACCAAAGAATTGTACGAAGTTAAATCATTTTTGTTGCTGGACTTATTTCTCACAATTTTAACTAAAATTGTGAACCTTTTGTTTCAATATCTTTTGTTGCATTAAACCTTACTGTATCAATTGCAATTAATTTCAACATTTGGTAGTATTCATTACTATATTTTAAAACAAATGAGGTTCTGGTATTTCTTTTACATGGTTTATGTATTTTGGTTAAATAATCATTTATTATGAAGATTAATATTTGCGCTTTTATACCTCAAATTAGTAACAGATTGGAAAATTTCATCCATTACTAAATAAATATATTTTTATTTCTTATGTCCAAAATCTCAATGATAAATGGAATGTTTATTCATAACATTAACAATGAAATGTTTATTATATATCAATACATCAATAAATTGTAAAAATATTTTTGTATTATATTTTTTGATTATTTCCTTAATATAGTATACAAAAAAATTAAGCAAATTATATTACTATAAATTAATAATGTTTTACTTTATTATGTCCCAAACTGGAAAAAGTTATTTGTGGAAATTTTTTGAACCCATTTATTGATCATTTAACATCCATTACATTAAAAAAACTCTTATGCAATAAATTTGTGTACGTTGATCCAACCATATATATATATATATATATATATAGACAAAAAATATATTATATTTTATTTTTTTTAAAATAAATTATTGCACTTGCGCGACCCGTGCGAACGCACGGGTCCTTTACTAGTTAATTAAAAAACGAAAGGAGGGGGTGCGTCTGAAAAGGAATAAGCAAATGGGCCAACATTGGGGGGTGCAAACAACAAGGGAAGGAGTTCATTAAGACTCTAAGGTTGATTAGTGAGCTAGGGTCCATGGTGAGGGAGAGTCAACAGTTGACTCTCTATGCATCATCTGGTCATGATTTAAGGGGGAGGATCACACGAAGCCCCTACCTTTGATTAGGTTGACTGGTCAAAGTATGCAGGTCAAGAGGTCTAGATCCAAAGTTAATAGGGTACTATCGTATGCCCCCGCGTATGAGATCTTTGGTTGACCGGGGTGGTCAATCGATCTGGATCTCCTCGAAGTGCCACTTGGCACGCATCCATGTGATCCTAGGGGGTATATTAATACGCTCCCATCATAATATCTAATTTTACATTTTCTTTCTCTATATTCTCTCTATTATCTCAACCCTCTCTCCCTCCGGCCACCTTATGTTCTTCACCCCCACCATCCAAACCACCACTTCCTCTAGTTTTTCAGTTGAACTTCAACCGGAAAATTCAAACCATCAAACGAGTTTCCAGAACCCTCTCCTTATTCCTTCAACCTGGGTTCTCCAGATGAACCCTAGGGTTCTTCAGATGAACCCTAACTCATCCAAAGCCCAGAAACCCTTGACATTCAAGAACCCTAATTGGGTTCTCACGAACCCTAAGAACCCTAAGGGTTCTGGGAAGAACCCCGCCCTTACCTAGATGAAACCTAACCCTATGTAGGTAGAACCCTAACCCCAACCTGAAGAACCATAGGGTTCATATGATGAACCCTAACCCTAATTTCCTAGAAACCCCAAAATCAAACACAATTCGAATCCACAACATATCCATACAAACAACAATTCCACGTAATAATGAGATTGCAACAACCAACTTGCGGAATGAAGCTTTATTCCGGCGATGAGGTAAGATCTGTTCCCTTCTTCTTCTTTTTTTATTCGATTGCTCCTCATTCTCTTTCTGACTTCTTCTATTCTCTTTTTTATGCAAGGTCTTTCCGGTGATGGAGGCTGAGCTTAGAGAGTTTAGGGTTGTGAAACCCTAAATCTACTCCGATTCAAGCTTTAATGGAAGGATTCGGGTTGCAACAATTGAGGATTTTTGGGGTTTTTTCCGTGTTTTATTCATCTTAACTCTTTTCGTTTTTATAGGTTAATTTTAGGTCTTAAGCTTTTAATTAGATTGATTGTTTTTTAGGAAATGTTTATTTGATTGTAATTGTTATTTGATTTGGTTTAGAAATAGGTTTAGGGTTTTTGAGATTTGATTGTATCTGGACTGATTTGGTTTATAAATTATATTGTATTAATTTTGGAAAGTTTGGATTGAAATTGAAACTATCACTTTTGATTCATTTGGATTTTAAATTTGGCGCACTTAGGGTTTCTGAAAGGGAAGAAGATGAACAGGGGTCGGGTCAGGCTCGACCCGAATCGGGGTTGGTATTGGGTTTGACCCAGTTGACCCTTGCGTCTTCCCATTGGCCCAAGTGGAAAGAGCCCCGAATTGGGCCTAGTCCACTTCTGAGCTTGGGCGAACGACCCATCAGATCCAAACCAAAAACAATCCTGATATAATTTTAATAATAATCCAATAAATAACATATAAAATTAATAATAAAAATTTAATAATATTGATAATAATAATAATAATACTGATAAATAATAATTATATTAATAATAATAATAATAGTATTAATAATGGTAATTTAATAATAACAATAATATTGTTTAATAATAATACTCCAATAATGATCCAATAATATTAATAATTCAATAACAATAATATTAATAATTCTAATTCAATAATATTAATAATAATAATATTAATATTTCAATAATAATGATATTAATAAAAAAAATTAGATATAATATCAACAATATTTCTACTAATAAATAATTTTAATAAATAATAACTATATTGATAATTAATAAAATTAATTTGACTTAAATAATATTAATAATATTCCTAAAAGTAATAGGTAAAATTTAATGAGAAATATTAATTAATATAAACACTCTAATTACGTTAAAAAAGTCTCGTTATTATAATAATTTAACCCTAATGTATCCCGATACTAATCTATTTTTGATGAAAATACAACCCAACGAATAATATTACCCTTGATTAAATAACTCCTATATACCTTTAGCATGATGATGTTTCCAGTTATATCCCTAAATTCGAATTCAGTCCCTATGAGGAAATAAAAGTCAAAATGGTCCTCCTTTGACTTTTTTAAGTCATGGGAGTTGATCCGATGACCCATATGGGACTCTGAAAATATGAATAATCTATATCCTAAGTTAGTGGTAAAGACGAATGTGGTGGTTAAAATTTTGGGTACGACACTAAGTATGCATGTTTTATTTTGTATGGCGTAATGCTCCACCTTGATGGATATGCTACGTGTTTTAGTGATGCAATGCCATGTAATGTTGGATTACTATATGCAAGATGCCAACTGCGATTAGGCTTTAGTTATGTACGGGCTATGCAGGGTCGAATGTTTTTTATCAAAAGGGATGAGGGTTGGGATCTTAAAATACCAATGACCATTGGGTTTATTAATCAGAATCGGGGTTTTGAGTTACCGAAGAAGTGGATTTTTAAGCATGCCAATGATGATTGGGCTTTATAGGGTCAACTAAGGTTGGATTTTGATTTTTCTTGGCGGTGCCAATAAAGACTAGGATTCGAAGGTGTCAATAAATATTGGGCTTTGAGGGATGTCAAGAAAGTTAGGGCTTAATGGAGAGGGTTAAACAAAGTTTAGGCTTAAAGGAGAGGGTTAAATAAAGTTTTGGCTTAAACGAAGTTTGGGATTAAA
Source organism: Lathyrus oleraceus (assembly GCF_024323335.1). NCBI lineage: Eukaryota > Viridiplantae > Streptophyta > Magnoliopsida > Fabales > Fabaceae > Lathyrus > Lathyrus oleraceus. The sequence continues at coordinate 594,920,756 of NC_066583.1, read as the reverse complement.
GGAGAGGGACAAACAAATTTTGGGCTTAAAGGAGAGGGTCAAACGAAGTTTGGGCTTAATTGAGAGAGCTAAGCAAAGTTTAAGCTTAATGGAGAGGGCCAAACAAAACCGGGCTTTGAAGAGAGGGGAATAAGCAAAGTAGGGCTTAAATGAGGGGGAAAAACAAAGTTTGGGCTTAAAGGAGAGGGCCAAACAAAGTTTGGGCTTAAAAGAGAGGTACAAATGAATTATAGGGTTAAAGGAGAAGGTCAAACAAAGTTTGGGCTTAAAGGAGAGGTCCAAATGAAGCTTGGGCATAATGGAGGGGGCCAAACAAACTTTGGGCTTTAAGAAAAGTCAAGCAAGTTGGGTTTTTAGAGAGGCCAAGCAAGGTTGGGCTTTACGGAGAGGGCTAAACAAAGTCAAGGGAACGGAGACCCCAGGAACATTCTGATTACCAGATAGTATCTTAGTAACAATAGTTGCAATGGCATTATGCACATACCTTGAGCCTTCCCTGGTTTGTTCATCAAGTGCGATTGCTGAGGAGAATCCGGAGACCGTTTCTTTGGGTCTTCTTGCATGAGACGAAGTTGCAGTGTCAGCCACAGGATCTTCCCGGTTAGGGTTGCAAGACTCAGAGCTAGAGGAATCAGACATGGTCGTGTATGAGGTTGAGTCGGATTGGTGCAACATGATGAATATCTCGGAGGAGAGATGAACAGTTTCTTTGAGAGAAAGTTTGCAAGACTGAAAGTTGAAACGATGGAATAGGAAACGCTTGTTGCACGAGCAATGTCTATTATTTGTTGACCAATCAGAGTGCACTATTAATTGTTTAATAAGTTGACTTACTAAACAGTAAATAACTAACATCATTAGTTGTTATAATTCCTCAGAAGCTCACATTCCCTCTTTGCCCCTAACTTTGTCAAACTGAGTAGTATCCAATGTCATGACATTCTGAGTGACATTGTACTCAGTCTGCATCTGGTTCATCCATACCAGTGGTGAACACCTGCTACCAGAAGCTAGGTACTTAGCTTCTGCAGTGGACAATGATACACACTTCTGTTTCTCCCTTGCTACTACACCATTTGTATGAGGTCCAATAGGTGAGGATGACTCATGGCTTTCAATCTGACATTTTCCACAGTCTTTTCTTTCATCCATAAGCAGATTTGGGATTCCTCTAATTGCTTCCTTGGATATGATCTTCTTCATTCCTTTTAAATGAAGTTGTCCAAGTCTTCCATGCCACAGCTTCACTTCCTGCTCTTCCTTGGCTAAGGGGCACTTTGAGGAGTAGTGTGAGACTTTAGATTCCCATAGATAACAGTTATCTTTGGATCTGTCTCCTCTCATAACTTCCTGATTGCAGCCATTCATCACCACACATCCTTCCTTAGTGAATTGTACATTGAAGCCTTGATCACATAGCTGGCTTATGCTGATGAGATTAGCAGTTAGTCCTTTTACTAACAGCACATTGTAATACCCCAAAATTTACCCTTCATTTTTCCTGGAAGCATACGCTTTACACCTCATGCATGCATTCATTTTTAGGTCATTTAGCATTTGCATTTCATCATGGCAATCAGAATCGGATCCAAGAAGCTTGAACATCATCCAGGACACTTTGTGGGCTCTATTTAGATGATCAGTCAACACAAGGGAAAGACTTGAGTTACTTCCAACAGGGTTCTATTCGTCAGTCAAAACGTTAATCTTGAAGGAGCAAAGGTTTATTCATGAGCTGTCATGCTCGCTAGGCGAAGCCCACGTGTTTTGAAAAAGAAAAAAAAAACAAAAAAACGAAAATAAATAAATAATAATAATAATAAATAAATAAATAAATAAATAAATCAATAAAAGAAAAAAATCTTGGACTTGGACCTCTCTCATTTGAGCCCACAGGTCCACAAAAATCAGGTTATAAATTCAGAGTTTCAGTGAAACAAAAGGCCACAAAGTTCAGAGCAACAGAGTTAACAGAGTTCAGAGCAACCTCTAGGCCTATTACCCTATTACCCTGTCTGGGAAAAAGATAGTGAGGGAAGAGCCCTGGGGGAAAAGATAGTGAGAGAAGAGCTAACAGAGTTCAGAGCAACCTCTAGGCAACTCTGAAAGGTTCATTCTGACTCACACACTTTCAGCTCAAGCAAACCCTAACATTGGTTTGCAAATCCAGCCGTGCCATTTGATTTCAACTGATCTCTCCAATCAGGTTTTCCCTTATTCCCATTACCTTTGTGCTTTGAAGTTGAATACTTTGAATGTTTGAGGTATGATGGATGAATTTCATTAGGTTTTTTCCCACGGGTTCATAATTATGTATGAATGTATAAATAATGCCTTGAATGCTTAATCGTTTAATTTCTGAAGTGTATGCCACAGGGTTTGAGGTTTCTGAAACCATGTTGTTATCCATGAAAAACCATACTATTTTGCTCTAATCTGACTTACGTTTGTCATAACATGTTTTCTCCTAATCCTTATCTTGTTTCACTAACCCTTTTGTTGAGTTTTTGTGAAGGCTCACATGACTTTTGCAGGGATAGCTCGCTGGATATTCCACTTTGCTTGTGGGATACCATTTGGGAGATTTATTCTGATTGCCTTGTTGGCACATTTACTTTATACATGTTTGTTTTGTATGTGTTCGTATCCCCCCAGGTAGCGCGGTTCCTTCGTCAAGGACTGCCTTTTTGCATGAGCATCCCAAACCCTAACCCTTCATTGATTTTTCTTCTCCTAAACACACGTTTACTCCTTCTACTACAGGTGAGTAAGTCTCCAAAGGTCGAGCATCCGGTAGATTGCGTAGTAACATCGTCCGCCCCCAAACATAATCCTTAACCCCGTAGTTAGCCGAACTACGGCTTGCTCTGATTCTCATTCCAGATGAGATACGTAGGCATAAGACGCGATGTCTTAGCGAGCACACTCCTCTTTACCCCTAGGTAGCCGAGCTACGAAGACTCTGATTCTCATATTCAGATGAGATACGTATGCAGTGGATGCGACATCCGCGCGAGACATTTTCATTTAACCCCTTTTTTTAGTAAACAACACAAGATAAACTCACACCTTTTAGACAAGAACTACAAAAGTGGATCCCGTAGAGTACTACGGATGCGTAGGGGTGCTAATACCTTCCCTTCGCATAACCGACTCCCGAACCCAAGATTTGGTTGCGAGACCTTGTCTTTTCCTTTCATCTTTTCAGGTTTACTTCGAGCGTTTCCTTTCCCTCCTTTGGGATAAATAACGCACGGTGGCGACTCTTCGGTCATTTTCTTTCGCCGGTTGTTTTTTCGCACACTGTATTTTTCAGAGTGCAACACACATTACTCAGTTTTGGAACTCCAGGACAATCCAGCTTACCAACACCCTTGATTTCTCCTTTAGCTCCATCACCAAATGTCACATACCTGGTAGCATGGGGTTGTAGATCCACTAATAAGTTGCTCATCCCAGTCATATGTCTTGAGCAGCCACTATCAAAATACCAGTCTTGTCTGGTAGATGCCCTTGGAGATGTGTGAGCTAGTTTAGCAACCCATTGTTGTTTCTCAATGGGAATATTATGCTTAGATGCCTGCTGCTTAGGTCTGACTTGAGGTGTCTGATTAGCAACCCATTTTTGTTTCTTAATGGGGGCATTATGCTTATATGCCTTCTGCTTAGGTCTGACTTGAGTAGTCTGGTTAGGATAACCATGCAGCCTGTAGCAGAAAGGTTTTATGTGACCAAATCTACCACAGTAGTGACATCTTCATCTCTGAAATTTCTTCTTCTGATGGTTACTCATCCTGGTTCCCTGATGTTGAGACATCGGTTGTGACTTCTGCCCCAGGTTTCTGAACTTCAGCCTTTGATCTTTTGAGTTCAGTTGAGGAGTTCTTAGCATAGCCTAAACCAGACATGGTTCCTGACTTCTGCCCCACCTTTAGAATCTCTTCCAAGGTGTCAGTTCCTTTATTCAGCATTCTGATGGATTTAGTCATTTGTTCTAGCTTAGATGTCAGCACAAATATCTCACCATTCAGACCATCTATGACTGTCAGCTGCTTCTGTTTCTCAGCTTCCAGCTCTTTGATGAGTTTCTTCTTCTTTTCTCCTTGGATACACACTTCTGCACTTTTAACACACAGTTCTTTATATGAAGCATCAAGTTCATCAAAGGTAAGTTCATCTCCACTTGAGTCATCATCAGAGGCACAAACACTGGTTAGAGCAGTGACATGTTTAGCAGATTCTCCTTCAGATTCACTCTCAGAATCTCCTTCAGACCAGGTGACATATAGCCCTTTCTTTTGCATCTTGAGAAAGGTAGGGCATTCAACTTTAATATGACCATAACCTTCACATCCATGGCACTGGATTCCCTTGCCTTGAGTGACCTTTTCTTCATATTTTGACTTTCTACTGATGTCATATGAAGAGTTCTTGACATTAGGTCTACCCTGTTGATCAACCTTCTTTATGAACTTGTTGAACTGTCTTCCAAGCATGGCTATGGCTTCTAAAATGCTTTCATTTCCTCCAATGTTTCCTTCTTCTGAATTCTCTTCAGTATTTGATACAAAAGCTATGCTTTTGTTCTTCTTTTCAGCATCCTCACACAAGCCCATTTCAAAAGTTTGGAGAGAACCAATAAGCTCATCCACCTTCATATTGCAGATATCCTGAGCCTCTTCTATAGCAGTGACCTTCATGGCAAATCTCTTAGGTAATGACCTGAGAATCTTTCTTACAAGTTTCTCTTCAGCCATTTTCTCACCTAAGCCACCAGAAGTGTTGGCAATTTCAAGAATATTCATGTGGAAGTCATGAATAGTCTCATCCTCTTTCATCCTCAGATTTTCAAACTTGGTGGTCAGCATCTGAAGTTTAGACATCCTCACCTTGGAGGTACCTTCATGAGTTATCTTGAGGGTATCCCAAACTTCCTTAGCCAGCTCACAGTGGTGCACCAGTCTGAAGATGTTCTTACTTATTCCATTGAATAATGCATTCAAGGCCTTAGAATTTCCAAGGGCTAATGCCTCTTGCTCCTTGTCCGACTCTTCTTCAGGAATTTGCACACTGACTCCATCTTTACCTGTCTTCGTTGGATGTTCCCATCCTTTGTTGACAGCTCTCCAAACTTTACTATCTAGAGACCTTAAGAAGGCTATCATACGAGGCTTCCAGTCATCATAGTTAGAACCATCCAGCATGGGTGGTCTATTTGAGTATCCTACATCCTTGTCCATGGTACTAGAAAGTAACTTCCCTAGATCTCACCCATAAATTAACAAGTAGGGTGCCTGCTCTGATGCCAATTGAAATTCTAGTTAACAGACTTTCGATGTCACACGGGATGTTATGACATCCAATTCTGCGCAGACAAGAATTATGCAGAACTTAAAACGTAAGTGCAGTAAATAACACAAGGAGTTGTTTACCCAGTTCAGTGTCACACACACCTACGTATGGGGGCTACCAAGCCAGGGAGGAAATCCACTATTAGTAGTATTAATTCAGACCTTAAACCAACTGTTTAACCCTATCACTTAATACCTACCCAATGCAATTTCAATCTTACTCTAAGATCAGAGTTCCTACTCACTCCCTCTCAATCACCTCAGTGATTACAACCTTTAATTATATTAAAGTTTATAGTGAAGTCACACTTCAAACAACTCTTGATTGTGCTTAACAACTTTAATCAAGATACACAGCACTCACGCTTAAAAGCTTAGATTGACACAACACTTACAACTCAATGAACACCCTAGTCCAATGCAATCATCTAGGTGATAATTGCTTGGCTCACAAGATACACCTAATACAAGACACACACAAAAATACAGCAGTGAAGTAAATGGAACAATAAAATCTTCACGCCTAAAATCCCCGAGTTCTGAATGAAGGATTGCCATCCTTTTATATTGCAGCACTTGGGCCTTGTACTTGTATTTCCTGAAATTAAGGTCAAGCAAGTTAACCTAATTTCCACATATTAGGGTACTAACAAATAGGCTATTTGTTAGGTTCATTAATTGTAATTTAGTTGTTAGTTTCCTGGATTTTAGCTCAGCTGTTGGATTCCTGAAGAATAGCCTGAGAAAACTGCTGAAACAGAAAAACTAATCAACCTACAATTTAGCATATGCTGTCAGGAATGAATGTCACAACATTCAGTTTGACGTCCAAGGCATATACCATATGCTAAGTCTGTTATTTTCCTGAAAACAGATTGTACAAAGTTGTTGTACTGTAAAGGACCAATCCGTCCATACTTCAGTATCAGCTTACATTAATAAATGTCAAAACATCCAATTTGACATTTACACAATTAGCCTTATGCCAGGTCTGTTATCCTCCTGAAGAACAGACTGAGATACATACTGAAATGTAGCAGAAAACCAACCTGCCTATTATTCAGTATATGCTGTCAGTGATGAATGTCATAACATCCAGTTTGACATTCAGACAGTAGGCCTTGTGCCAGGTCTGTTATTCCCTTGATAAACAGACTGAAAATAAATACTGAGTTATATCAGAACACCAACTGTTCTATTCCTCAGTATCTGCTGTCAGGGATGAATGTCATACCATCTAGTTTGACATTCAGTAGATCCTGTATTAGCTAAACCTGCAACATACCACTCAAGTGTGTCATGACATCAGTCAAGACATCAGAGTACAGTTAGATGATCTAACACAAAATGCAGCTAATCAAACATCTCCAAAGCAGGTCATGACATCAGTCAAGACATTAGAATCCAGTTAGTGTTTTAACATAAAATGCAGCCAATCAAACATCTACAGTAGGGATACTCCGACTTCCACTATACGAACCAGGAGCGGTCCCAGATGGGTTCTCGCCAAAGGATTTCTGGATTGCCATCACGGGGAGGACGGATTACACCTCCAAGGGTGTTAAGGCCTCCGGCATCCAAAATCCATGTTTCCGTTATGCCCAGAAGGATAACGCGAAAATACATTGTATATTTGCCTTGATTTACACTCAAATATCGTACCACTTTCATTTATATTCCGATTATTCCGCAAGTGTTTGAGTCATTTTTGCAGATATTTCAATTCCCATGCTTAAATGAGCAAAGTATAGAAAAGGAAGGAAAATAAGAAGAAACAGAAGAGAAAACAGCAGAAAAGCAGAGAATACAAATTATGTGCATGTGACGACCGTCACAAAGCTTGTCACGACCGTCATGCCCTGGGTGTCACGACCGTCACAGGCCCATCACGAACGTCACAAGGCCAAAATCAGCGCATTGAATCTGTCAACAGAAGAGATCCACCAGGCGCTTATTTCTCGTTCCTCAGCCACTTTCCCGTGAATTTCTCACTCAACCAAGTCACCCTTATTTCTCTCAAATGCTAAGACTAAAGGGGGAATATAAAAGGATGGAAGTTGGAAACCTACGGGGACGCTTAATTTTCCTCTCTGACGCGACGCTGAATTTTCCTCTCTGAAGCCAGCTTTCAAGACCTTTCTCTGCATTCTATTTTTCCACAGCAATTCTGTTTTTTTTTCCGACAACATTGTTTTCTTTTACCGTTCAAAGGTTTGATTTTCCCTTTCCCTTTCCATTTTTTTTTCATTTAGCCAAAGTATTAGTTTCCTACACTGGGGGACTACTGCAATTTATTTAATTTAGTTTAAGCAATTATTTCGAAGAAGCAGAATCCTACCGACCTGTGGAGGACTGCTCAAGTACTTCAAGATTTGGCGTATTCTATTAATCCAACTTTCAGGTTTTTATTCAATTATTATTGTTATTGCTTATTTATTATTATAATCATGTTTGTTGTATTGCTGGTCTGTTTATGCTCGTATGTGTTTGCATTATTTAACATGTCCGGCTAAACTACCGGTATCGGTATGTAAACCATTTAATTAGACGGGATTTAATAGTAATCAATGTAAAACTTCTTTCCTCAAACAACCTTTTTGGTTGTGGTTTTTAATTTAAATTTAATTAACTTTGTCACGAGAGTGAGAAGCTATTTAATATGATTTTGCCACGAGAGTGGGAAATTAACTAAGGTGAGAACCGACAATCGTGAGAGCGTGAGGGTTGAACTGGATAGTAAAGACTAGGCATTGATTTTAAAAACAGCAAGAGCACTTTAAAAGAAATGAGAACTTATTTATTTTCAAAAAGTATTTTTAACTTCAAATGGGACAGCGAGAGCGTACATTTTGACTTAAAGGTATAGTCCGAGTCAACAATCACTAGAGTGTGAGATAAAGCCTTTTAAATAAGTATTTTCTACTGAAAGATATTTGGCACTTAAAATATACACCGACGACTTATCGAATCCCTGATGATTAATGCGTTGCATACTGATATCCTCCTATTAACATTTTCTTAAAACTTAACTTCCCTTAGATTTAATTTTCTTCAACCAAACTTCTGAAAATCATTTCCTTAGCTAAACATAGTAACGTCAGTAGCATTAGTTTAACCATTGGTCCCTGTGAGTTCGATATCTTTTAAAACTAAAACGACTAAACTGTGCACTTGCAGTCAAGTACCCGATAGACTATATTCTATATACAGTCACAAGACGTATCAAGTTTTTGGCGCCGTTGGCGGGGACCTGATTTATTCAGATAGTGTGATTCTTTTGTTACACATTATAGACTAAGGCAAAAACTAATCTCCTTTCCCTTATTTCCCACGATTGTATGCCAAGTACTCGCTCACAAGGCGACAACTTAGCACCACCAATCGCAGAATTAGAGTTTTTCTTATATTTAAGACGCCGAATTCTAGAGTACCAACGAAGGTACAATATTCCCGATATCTTATTTCCTACTGCTGAACCAGTTGAAAAACCAACCATGGCTACAATGGAACCACATAATCATCCTCTTAAGTTCTACGTTACCCCGTCCCAACAAGAACCTCACAGCAGCATTGCTGCCCTTACTATCAATCGAAACGATTTCGAGTTGAAACCCTCATTATTATCAGCCGTCCAACAACATCAATTTCCTGGAAATCCTACGGACGACCCTAATGAACATTTGACCAAGTTTTTGCAGTACGCAGACACTGTGAAGGCGAATGGTGTATCTCAAGATGCGATAAGAATACGCCTCTTTCCTTTCTCTCTAAGAGACAGAGCTTGGGCTTGGTTGCAATCCTTGCCATCCAACTCAGTTACAACATGGGAAGAACTGAAGAACGTTTTCTTATCCCGATATTTTCCGCCAAGCAAAACTGCTATTCTGAGAGCTCAAATCAACGTATTTTGACAAAAGGATGTAAAATCTCTCTACGACGCGTGGGAGAGATACAAAGACATGATGAGGATATATCCACATCACGGTCTCGAAGACTGGGTGATCATTCACACATTTTATAATGGGTTTCTGTATAACACAAGACTGACAATAGACGCTGCCGCGGGCGGTGCACTTATGAACATGCCATACAACGAAGCCTATCAACTCATTGAAAACATGGCCCAAAACCATTGCCAATGGGGAGGTGAAAGAACTCCAGTAGAAAAGTCCCAAACAAAAAGTGGAACGTACGAAATCAGTAGCCTTAACCATGTTCATGCAAAGGTAGATGCCCTTGTTCAAAAGTTAGACAACTTGACCATACCATCCACAACCACCGTGGTTGCCGTGACTCCCAACTGTGAGTTATGTGGAACCCCTGGACACACTGCACCATGATGTCAGATATTGGTAGGAGTCCCAACCGATCAAGTGAATTACGCACAAGGAAACCCTCATTCAAGTACATACAACCCAGGTTGGAAAAACCATCCCAACTTTTTGTATAAGAATAACAACGCCCTGTATGCACCTGGCCAAGCACCCGTTGTTCCTCCAGGATATCAAAAGCCAGCTAATAATGCTCCTAACATGCCTAGGAAGTCCAACCTTGAACTAATGATGGAAAGCTTCATAGCTACCCAAGCTCAAATAAACAAAGACTTCTTGAGCCAAAACATACATACTAGTGAGAAACTTAAACAATTAGACCTTACATCCATCTTTTTCAGAAGTTTGTTGAATTGTCTTCCCAGTAATGCTACATCATTTGCCAGATCTTCATCAGTATCTTGACCACTTTCTTCCTCTTTCTCTTGAGTGTTTGACATGAAGGCTATGCTTTTGACTTTCTTTTCAGATCCATCACACATTCCCAACTCAAATGTTTGGAGGGATCCAATTAGCTCATCCACTCTCATATTGCAAATGTCTTGAGAATCTTCTATGGCTGTCACTTTCATGGAAAATCTCTTAGGAAGTGACCTGCGTATTTTACTAGTTTTTCATATGACATCTTTTCACCCAGAGCTCCTGAGGAATTAGCAATTTCAAGGATATTCATATGAAATTCATGAATATTTTCGTCTTCTTTCATCCTCAAATTTTCAAACTTGGTAGTGAGCAGCTGCAGTCTGGACATCTTCACTCTAGAGGTGCCTTCATGAGTGGTTTTCAGAATATTCCAAGCATCTTTAGCCACCTCACAATTGTTCACCAATCTGAAGATGTTCTTATCAACCCCATTGAATATAGCATTCAATGCTTTAGAGTTCCTAAGGGCTAGATCATCCTCTTCCTTGATCCATTGTTCCTCAGCCTTCTTATCAATTGTAGCTTCTCCTTCCTTAGTAATAATTGGATGTTACCAGCCTATTAAAACAGCCTTCCAAGCCTTATTATCCAAAGATTTCAGGAAGGCTACCATTCGAGGTTTCCAGTAGTCATAGTTGGATCCATCCATAATAGGTGGTCTGTGAACAGATCCTCCGTCTCTATCCATAGTACCAGAAAGTAACGTCCCAAAATCTCACCCAGAACCAGAGCAGGATGCCTGCTCTGATACCAATTGAAATTCTGGTATCAGATATGAGATGTCGAAGGTAATGTCACGACACTAATATCTGAACAATATAAATTGGATAAAAGATAAATAACAGTAATACAAGTGACACAAGCAATTGTTCACCTAGTTCGGTGCAAACTCACCTACGTCTGGGGGCTACCAAGCTAGGAAGGAAATCCACTAAACAAAATTAGTTCAAAGACTCTCAGTGAACAACTTCAAGTTACAGTCTTTTCACCTAATCTCTACCCGTGTGACTTCTATCTAAGAACTCTTAGATATGAGACCCTACTCACTCCCCCTCAATCACAACAGTGATGTAAAATAAGTATTACAATGAAAAGAAGACACTCTTCAAGAACACATACTTGATCTTGCTTAAAAGCTTCAATCAAGTAAACACACACTCATGCTTCAAAGCTTAGAGTGGACAAATTACAACTCAAAAGTCAGTCCAATTCAATCATTTATGGATGAATGAATGGCTCACAATACACACGACCACACAAGACTAAAACCCTTATTCTCTCTCAATATTTCGTTCTTTATTTCTTGTGTCTTAAAACCAGGTATTCCATGCCCTTTTTATAGAAGGGTTTGGCTGGGCTTGGACATCATAAAACCCTAAAACTATTTTCCATTCATATCTTCTCATGAAAGTTGATTATATCTTGTTGGAAAATAAGTTAATCTGGTTTTAATTACTGATTGAAGGTGCGTTCAGTCATTACATCAATCACACATAAATTAGCATAAAAAACGCAAAAACACAATACATAACATTCAGACTGAATGTTCTGTATCCAGATGTCATGACATCGGGTCTGACATCTCAGTAAAATCCTGCATATCCACATTCTAAACACCCTGCAGGAACATGTTATCTCATGTCAAGACAACACTTGTGACAACTTGTGAACACTCTAGGTTTTACCAAAAGTGCTGCCAACACATAGAACCAACACGACACATGGATCTTGTCGGTGTAGATCTGACACTTGTGGCAGGTTTGGACGTGGCGATAACAGTCAATCTCCATAGTCATCCAATAGTAGTCGACTCCTAAGATTTTCTTTACCATAGTGTTCCCACTGGCATGCGTCCTAAAGGATCCTTCGTGAATTTCCATTATAATCTGGTTTGTTTCTTGCTTGTTCACACATCTAAGTATAACCGAATCATAATTTCTCTTGTATAATACCCCTCCACTTAAGAAGAATTTGGATGATAGTTTCCGAAGATACTTCTTGTCGGTGATGGATGCGTCCACGGGGTACTCTTGGTTCTCTAAGAATTTCATGATGTCATAGAACCAAGGATAATTGTCAGCTTCGTCTTCTACCCCTAGACAGTAAGCAGGTTTGTCCAAGTAGTTGAGGTGAAAGGATGACGCTTCGTTATTCCATTTGACCTTAAACATGGATGCTAAAGTTGCCAAGGCGTCAGCTAGCTGATTCTCTTCTCGAGGGATGTGGTGGAATGTAATTTCATCGAAGTAGGGGACTAGTTTGAAGATTTTGATCTTAAGATCGATAGCAGCTTCCAAGATTTTGATCCTAAGATCGATAGTAGCTTCAATACCAAAGATACAAGCCTCATATACGACCATATTATTCGTACATTCAAAACATAATCTGGAGGTGAAGGGGAGGTGGAAATTAGTTGGAGAAGTGATTACTGCCCCAACGCCATTGCCATGAGCAATAGAAGCTCCATCAAAAAACCAAGGTTCATCGGGATCCAGGCTCGGGTTCTTCCTCGGGACCGGGGATGTTGCAATCCCTAATCAACATGATATCCTCGTCGGGGAATTCAAAACGCATAGACTGGTAATCCTCAAAGGGTTGTTGTGCAAGATAATCAGACAATACACTTCCTTTGATGGCCTTTTGAGTGACATGTTGGATATTATACTCGGTCAAAGCCATTTTCCATTGGGCTACTCTATCAATTAGAGCCGACTTCTCAAAGATGTATTTGATAGGATCCATCTTAGAGATCAACAATGTCGTATGAGTGAGCATGTACTGTCTCAAACGTTTGGCAGCCCATGCTAGTGCATAGCAAGTCTTTTCAAGCATCGAATACCTACACTCGGAATCAGTGAACTTCTTGCTCAAGTAGTATATTACATGCTCTTTTCTACCAGTCTCGTCATGTTGGCCGAGGACACATTCCATAGATCCTTCCAGAACAGTGAGATACACGATTAATGGTCTTCCAGGTATAGGAGGCATCAACACAGGAGGTTCTTGCAAATACTCCTTTATTTTCTCAAATGCGTATTGGCAATCACCGTTCCAAATGATGGCTTAATCCTTTCAAAGAAGTTTGAAGATTGGATCACAAGTGGCAGTGAGGTGAGATATGAACATAGCAATGTAGTTCAATCTACCCAGGAATCCTCAGACTTCCTTCTCGGTTTTGGGTGCAGGCATAACTTGTATGGCCTTTACTTTCTCGGGATCTACTTCAATGCCACGTTGACTGACGATAAAACCTAGCAATTTACCAGATCTTACCCCAAATATGCATTTGTTGGGATTAAGCCTCAATTTGAACTTCCTCAACCTCTCAAACAACTTCTCTAGATTAACAAGGTGTTCCTCTTCAGTTTGAGACTTGGCTATCATATTGTCGACATAGACCTTGATCTCTTTATGGATCATATCCTGAAAGAGAGTGACCATGGCTCGTTGGTATGTGGCGCCGATGTTCTTCAATCCAAAAGGCATCACCTTGTAGCGGAAGGTGCCCGATGGTGTTATGAAAGTGGTTTTCTCCATATCTTCTTGAGCCATGCAGATCTGGTTATAACTGGAGAAACGATCCATAAAAGAGAAAACTGAGAACTGAGCAGTATTGTCTACTAGTACGTTAATGTGTGGTAGTGGAAAGTCATCTTTGGGACTTTCTCTATTTAGATCTCTATAACCTATGCACATTATTACTTTTCCATCCTTCTTAGGTACAAGCACGATGTTAGCAATCCATTGAGGATAATTGGAGACTGCTAGGAAGCCGGTGTTGAGCTGTTTTTGTACCTCCTCCTTGATTTTCATAGCCATATCGGGACGAGTCCTCCGTAGCTTTTGCTTTACTGGAGGGTATTCTTTTTTAAGAGGAAGATGGTGGACCACAATGTCGATATCGAGGTCGGGCATGTCTTGGTATGACCATGCAAACACATCTTTATACTCCTTCAAGAGTTCGATCAATTTTGCCTTTACCTCGTCTTGTAGAGCAGAGCCAACTCAAACTTCTTTTGCTTCCTCGTCTGTCCCAAGGTTAATCACTTCCACTGATTCTTCATGCGGCTAGATGACTTTTTCCTCTTGCTTGAGCAGCCTTGCCAATTCTTCAGGGAGTCCAGCCTCTTCCTCACACTCTTCACCGGCTTGATTAATCGGGTTGTCAAAGTCATATGAGACTGTAGTAGAATTATCATTGGTGGTTGTCGAGGATGATCTGCATGATTTAAGCTTCACGACTTTTATTGATATGAAAGAAATGATGATTTGAATTATTTTTTAAAGAAAATTGTCATTTTGAAAAAGGTGAAATAAATAAATGAAAGACAAGGATCTCAAAATTGATTGCGAACATCAACCTTTTTTCATTGATTAATAAGGAAATTTGATGAGGCCCTACAAATGATTCCCCCATGCCTTAGGCTCGACATGGATTCTTTTGATAAAAAGGAAGAAAAACAACATTGGGAATCACATTTTAATCAGGGCCACTTTAGGTATTTCAATCTCGGCCCATTTGGTGGCCCTCTTTTCATCAGTCTTTGTGAAGATCAATCTGGCATCTTCTTCGTCTTCTTCCACGGCACAGATACGATTTCCATCAAGGTAACCAACGCTCAAGAAGTTTTCGGATAGAGGGAGCACTGATCCTTTTGTAGCTATCGGCGCAGGCTCCTTCAAATTCTAGGAGTTGTATCCTAAACCAGTACGGTCCTTATTGACAGGAAGTTCAAGCAATATTCCCCATCCTTGGGGGTGTCCATCCTTTATGATGGTCATGGCGTCCTTAAGAGATGCCATTGGAGATTCGACATCTTTTGATTCATCCTTTGCTGGGAAAACCATTTCAACATTGATAACTTCGAATGACTAGAATGGGATTTCCCTCATCTCCCCTTCTCCTTCACTGTATCGGAAAGATGCAAGGTGACTTGCCACAATGTCCTCCTCACCCTCGAGAATAACTAGTTTATCATCAGCTACGAATTTCAATTTTTGGTGGAGCATTGAAGTGACTACACCACCTGAGTGGATCCAAGGTCTTCCAAGAAGACAAGTGTAGGCTGGATAGATGTCCATTACGAAGAAAGTGATAAGGAAAATATGGGACCAATCTTCATAGGAAAATTCACCTCATCGATTACAGTCCTCCTAGTCCCATGAAATGCTCTTACTATAAGCTCACTCAGCTTCATTACAAGTCTTTCAATAGTTAGGTTAGCAAAAGATCTCTTAGGCATCACATTGAGGGAAGACCCAGTGTCTACCAAAACTCTTGATAGGACTGTGTCCACACACTCAATAGAAGTATGGAGAGCCTTGTTATAATTCCTCCCCTCGGTGGGAAGCTCTTCATCACTGAAACCCAAGTTTAAGCTAGTAACGATATTGTTAACCACCCCTTCAAACTGACAAACTAAGATCTCTTGCGGTACGTGAGTTGTCCTCATAAGTTTTACCAAACCATCCCTATGGGCCTCCGAGCACATTAATAAAGACAACATTGAGATCTTAGAGGGTGTCTGATTAAGCCGATTAACTACTCGATAATCGCTCTTCTTGATAATGCGTAAGAACTCATCTACTTCATTGGAAGGTGCAGGGTCTTGTCTTTGCTGAGCTCCATCAATTTGTTTACCTTTGTTTGAAGTCGAAGGATTGATAGTTACAATTGGAGTGGGTGTCGGCGCAAATATCCTTCTGCTTCTCATAATTCCGCCAGTGCCGGTGATATTGATCATTGGATCACTAGACTTCAACGGTTCATCTTAAATCTTCTGACCATTAATGTAGACTGAGGTGTCATACATCCATGGGACTGCCTTGGTGTCAACATACGGGAATGGTATGGGAACTGTTACTATGATCGGAGTAACAAGATTTATTGATAGAGTAAACTGAGAGAAGTCATATGGAATTTGCAGAGGAGGGACTTCGTCGTATGGTATCTCGAGGGTAGACACATCTTCTTTTGTGGACGGGCAATCTACCACCAAAATCCTTTAGTCCATTAATTATTGTATGACAGACTTCAACGTTCTACATTGTTGCGGGTTAATCAGAAAGCGTTCAAAGTCATTACTACAAATGGGAAAGGCATTGTCCCTCATTAAAGCATTCTTGATCTCGATCTGTCGTGTTTTTAACTCGTCTACATAGGACATCAATCTCCTTCAATTGTCAGCTTCCATCATATTCACGGCTGCATTGTTGTGAGGGGGCATCGGGTTGTTATTTACATTCGGCCCCTTGGGGGTGAACGTGATTACCTTAGAATCAATAAGATCTTGAACCTTGTACTTTAATGCTTTACAATTCTCGATCGAATGCCCAGGAGCGCCAGAATGAAATTCACAGCAGGCATTTGCATCATAACCGGGAGGAAGAACCGCTGGTGAGGGTCCCAACTCCCTTAGTTGTACAAGTGATCCCCTCAATAAATATGGTAGAATATGGCTATACAGCATAGGAACCGTGTCAAATCTTCTCTCGGGCCTTCGCATCCTTTGTTATTGTTGTTGATACTGTGGTTGCTGATGTTACGGTTGTTGTTGATACCGTTGTTGTTGTGGTTGTTGGTAGCGTTGATGTTGTTGAGTTTGAACAGGAATTGTAAATGGTTGTTGTTGACTTGGTTGGACAGGAGCTATGGAGGCTACTTGTGGATAAGAGGCATTTCTTGTTCGAATGATAGAGGTGGAATTGGTCTCGCCTTCTCGTTTTTTACCGTAGGAAACAAAAGGTTTCTTCGATGCACTGGAAGTACTGGCAGAGTTTTGGATCTTTCCCATTTTAATCATATTTTCTATTCTTTCACCGGCTAAGACCAGGTCGGAAAATCCTGAAGAGGTGCTCCCTACCATTCTGTCAAGGTATGTACCTTGCAGGTTTCCCATAAACATGTTTACCAGTTCTCTTTCTAGCAATGGGGGTTGTACCCTAGCAACCAATTCCCTCCACCGTTGGGCATACTCTTTGAAGGACTCCTCAGACCTCTGAGTCAGATTTTTCAACTACGTGCGATTAGGTGCCATACCAGTGTTGTACTGATAATGCTTGAGGAATGCCTCAGCCATTTCCCCTCCATGTGTGAATATGGCTGCCCTCGAGTTGCATATACCAATCCAAAGATTCCCCACTGAGGGAATCTTGGAAAAAATGCATTAAAAGTTGAGCATCGCAGCAACTATCTTTCGGCAGTATGCCCTAATGTGAGTCATAAGGTCGCTATTTCCCTTATATTTTTCAAAGTCTGGAACTTTGAACTTGGCCGGAATGATGACCCCAGGCACTAGGAACATTTCTTCCGCATCAAGGCCCAAAACATCAATGTTCCCCATTGCCTTGAGATTTTCCTTGATAGCCTTTACCTTCCTCTCCACCTCGTTGGTTGCTGAACCAAAGGCGTCACCTGAGAAGCAGCCCTTGGGCTGAAGAACGCATCATGTTGGTCGTCTATTTCAAAAACATGAGGACGAGGATTGCCGCTTGGAACACCGTCGGGTGCACTAATGTTGATTGGAGGATCAACTTGAGGAACTGGAGTGGGAGTCTCGATCGCTGGAGGTGTAGGAGGATTGGTAGTACTGGCACGTTGATTCATTTCTTCTTGCACTTTTGCCATACCCTCTTGGCCTCTTGCGATTGCTTGAATAGTCTCCATCAACTGCCGCACTTGGGATCACACCTGGGATACTTCCTCTTGAAGGACAACTTGGTTCTCTTGGAGTTGCTCCATAACAGCTTGTCGATGTCCTCGTGTATCGTACCGGAAAGTCATCTTTGGAGAGTGGTTCTGGTCAGAAAAAAAGGTGGATGGATGAGTTTTTTTATGTTTTTTTGTTTCAAAAAATGCAGATGATGCATGAATGTTTTTTTCTGTTTTATGTTAAAGCAAAGATTTTTAGTTATTCGTGTTTATTCATTGTAAAAACTACTTGACGATTCACATTTACAATCATAAATAAAGGAAAACAAAATAGAGAAAATCACAACTTTCATTCATCCTTTGAAGGGAAAATAGATTGCAATACATAGAAGTTGCAAAGTACAAGTAACAGAAGCAAATAAACCAACTAGATATCCACCCTAAAAGTGACCCCTTGAGACTTGCGAAGAGCCTCAATGTCAGTGCTGAGTTCGGCCATCGTCCTCTTGCAGAACTTGACGAAGTGGTAGACCTCTTCGGGGGTATTATTTGGGCACATGATCAGATCCTCCTCCTTCAACTTGTTGGGAAAGTCTTGAAGGGCATAGTTATATAATATCGTCATATTGGTGTACTTGTCCCTCCATTCTTCGTAAAGGGCTTGGAGATTATGGATGATTTCATCCCTTTGAGCAATGGCATTTTCGAATCCATGGCAACGCTCCTCCCAATGTCTATAGTTGTTTTGCAACTCTACATAGGTTTGGTCATAGATTCCCCTCTTCAAGTTCTTGATTTTCTCGCAAGCTCGTCCAAGGTTGAACTGCTCACGCATGAAGCTTCGGTGAATCTGGGCCTCATAATCTTCCCTCGCTTCCTTCTTCATGGCATTAGACCTCTCGACAGGATTTTCAAGGTCCTCGATGATTCAGGACGCTCGATCCAACTCGTCGTTGCGGAAGTCTAGCTCAGAATTAGCTCCTTGTAGAGCTCCACCAACCCAAACTCTTTGTCCCTCGGCTAATCGGAGCCTCTTCTTGCTCTCTTCAAATTTCTCACAAACTTGGTTACCCTTATCCTCCAAGATGTGGTTACGTTCCTTGGCAAGATTGAGTTGGACTCGTAATTGAGTGTTTTCTAACTCAAGCTCTTTGATTTGGCTGGTAAGTTTATCCATGTCCTCTTGTAGGATAGGCTTGGGCTCGGGCATCAACGGGAATGAAGAAGGATCAAATAGAAACGACATCTTAACCATCCTAGCCCTCTCTTTTACCCACACATAGTAGGGTTCCTTGGCTAGGATGTTTTTCTTACCCCATTCATGGTCAATACGGACTATGCTTGTCCAAGCTTTTCTCACTCTTTTCACATTTGAATTAAGTGGATCCATGGTATTGATGACAAATGACATTAAATCTCTTTCCTCGGGAGGACTCGTCATGGAGTACCCTAGTTGTCTCTTGAGTATAGCAGTGTTGTAGTTGATGCAACCTTACATTCCTATTAAGGGAACGTTAGAGAACTCTCCACATCTTGCGATGACTTCCTTTGTATCCCATTCCCTCTTATACCATAGAATTGAGTTGGCAGAGAGAGACGCGAACCTTTGCGGCCATGTCAGTTTGTTTTCATCAAAATGTCCACTTTGAGGCATGCAGGGCCTCATCCAAATATGTAACATAGGAGCACAACAAAGGAAAGTACCTCCCTTCTTCTCATGCCTTGTATGAAAGGTATGGTAGAAGTCGGCAAGTAAAAAAGGCACCGTATTCTTTGTTAGAAAGACTTCAACTGCTCAATAATCCATGAACTTGTCCATATTTAGGAAGAGGACAATTCCATGAATCAAAAGTTCCAAGGTTGCACTACAGAGGTCGGGTTTTCCTTTTTTGATCATTTACCAAGCATGGTCTTCTAGGAACTTTTGGGTTAAACCTTTGATGGAACCTTTAACGCCCCAATTGTCCACTAGCTTGTTGGCGTTGATACCCAAGATGAGTGAGAGCTCGGCTAAACATAAGCCTTCTTCCAACATCGGGAAAGGGTTGTACTCTTTGATTGATCAATTGAGGATGAAGTTTGAGAAAAACAAGAAAGGGGGTTTGAATTGTTTTGGAAATAAAAACTTTTTCAAAAATCAGACACACACAGAATAAAAAGGGAAATGACACAGAATTTTATACTGGTTCGCTGGAAATTCAAAGATACTCCAGTCCACCCGGCCAAGGTGATTTCTCCTTCAAAAAGGACTTAATCCACTAATCTTGAAAGATTACACAACCAATCGTCTAAGAGAATAATCCCTCAACTCTCTCAAGTATTCAGATTACACAGAGTCACTTGAGGAAGTATTTTAAGCAAAAATATAAATTGTAATGTAATGTGCTTCTAACAAACAAGCAAGAATTACAGAATTGTAAGAACAATAGCTTTTCACGTAAGAGCAGCAGCTCGTGAAAGATAAGAAGGAATGATTTAAGAGTTTTCGTATTCTTGTGTGTCTCAGGTGTATTTTCTTGTGAAGTATTCCATCCTATATATAGTCGTTGTGAAGTATCGTTGGAGTGATGGCAGGATCTTGGTCATTGAAGAACGTTTAATGTCATTACTCTCCTTGTGTCTTTCCAAAACAGTTTTGCATGCCTCATTATTTCCTTCTCAAAATAATTTCTTTCCAAATTAAGATTTCTTTTCGGTTATGCGTTCTGAATTGGTGAGTCTGCATCAGAGTCTTAATAAATTAGAGTTTGTTGTTCAGAGGTTGATTATGTCTGACCGCATCAGAGTTTCTAACTTCTTTATGTTGCGCTGGTATTTGCGTTAATCAGAATCAGAGCCTTTTGGACACGTTCTTTCTGAGTAGCATCTGATAGTTGAATATTTTGTATCTGGTGTAATTTTCTATCTGATGTTTGATCAGAGTCCTGCACACTAAGAAAAGATATCGTTAGAGTGCCATTTTTGTTTCATCCTTTGTTATCATCAAAATCTTAGAGATATATTGTAGAACCAACTTTGTTCTTATAATCTCCCCCTTTTTGATGATGAAAAAACAATACAGAGTAAAGGTGAAACATTAAAGAAAACCTTAGATCAGATAGGAAAGTGGGCTCCCCATGAGTTAGATCCTTGGATAACTCAAAAGTTCTTACCTGACCTTCCTTGGTTTAGTGCTTTAGCTACTTTCCTTCATATCCTTAGTCATTGATTTAGTAATAATTTATTAATAATGTTTGCAATGCTTGAGAGGATTTAGTTATGTTTCCATCAGAGTTGTTTTAGTTCTCCCCCTTTTTGTCAGAATCAAAAAGACATGCAAAAAGAAGAGCTGATATTGAGAAAAGGCATTTACAGATAAGTAACACACATGGCAAAAAGCAGAAAGCAAAAAGAAGATATCAAAACATAGAAAGCAACAAGCAATAAGCCTAAGTGCCTAAGGGATTGGAGGCGGAGGCATGCGTTGGAGCAGCTGAGACAACATATTCTGAATGTTGAGGTTGACAGAGTCCTATTGACCCAGCCTGACCCGAACTACCTGTTGTTCTTTCTGTAGTTCCTCTAGAGTCTTCAAGACCAGAGGGACGAACACTGGGTTGGAGTGCTCCCCCTGAGTCAGAGCATCAGCTTTAGCTTTGGCAGCTTCTTCAGCAATGCGAGCTGCTTCTTCAGCTTCGGCTTTAGCTTTTTCCTCAGCTTCAGCAGCATCCGCAACAGCAACATCAGTGGTAACCTTGGCTTCAGCTTCTCTGATTCTTTGAAGTTCTTCTTGGCGCGCTTTCTCTTCAACTTCCTTTCTTTCCCGTTCCTCATCTTCTCTGGCTAAGCGCTCTTGAAGTCTAATACCAACGTCTCTGATAAAGTCGTTGCGGACTTGTTCAGAGAGGCTTTTTCAGCTTGAAGGCTTCAGAGGTTATCCAACTTATCACTCTGTTCCAGTGGATCCTTACAGCAGAGGGATCATCATTGATGCCAGAATTGATTGTTAGAGACTTGGCCTTCTCTACTGAAGACTCTGCAAAAACCTATATTGCTTCTTCTAGGGTAGGGAGGGTAGTCTCTGGTTCAGTTTTAGATGCTGGGGAGGATGGAGAAGGTGAGTTTGGGGCGCTGAGATTTAGTGTGGAAGTTATGGAGGCAACGGAAGTTGTGGGTGTGGGAATGGCAGAGGGTGATGTTTGTTCAGGTTTTGGGTGTTGTTCAGATTGTGGTTGGGTTGGTTGTTGTAGCGGTAAATTCATGATCATCAAGCTATGGGTATGCTAGAGATTAAATAACAAGAGTCGCCACCGCGTTTTTATTGTTTCCAAGGGAAAAGGGAAAAAGTACAAACAAAACCCAAAAGTAAGAAGTTTTCAAATCAAAACTAATAAAATGTCAGAGATTACAGGTAAGGGGGTTGGTTACACAGAGGGAAGGTGTTAGCACCCAAAGTGTCCTAGGTACTCCTAGGGAGCCCTTTTTGTATGCATATGTATTTGGTACAAAGTGATGTTTACAAACAAATAGAATGGGTGGATGAGAAAATATTTCATTAATTATATTTTTGTGGTTGGCAAGACCTTTGGGTTTGTGCCTACGTACCAACATAAAAATGAGGGATCAAAACCTCATAGTTCGTGATACAAATTTCAAAGTGGATGCATTGCTTTTAACAAAAATTTAGTTTGAAAGGCACAAAGGCCTAAAAATGGTTTGAATGAGTTAGTTATTTATGGATTTTTGAAAGTTTAAGTCAAGTATAGTGAAGTTTATTTACAAGTTTGATTTAAGAAAAGAAGTTTGAAAATGCAATGGCATAAGACCAAAGTTTCTATCTTTTTTAAAAAGTGGTCAAAGTTTAGAACAAAATAAGTTCAATCAAAGAATGTTTTGAAAAAGGAGGGAGATGTTTTGAAATTAAAGAAATGGGGAGAAGATGAAGAGACTAATCCTATTTACAAAATTAAAAGTTAAGAGTTGAAAAGATCTGACCAAATAGGTAGCAATCCAATAGACAAGAATGTCAATAGAAACCCAGAATTCCCTTGAACTTTTAGAATCAAGCAACACACAAATGCATAATTATATTATCTTAAAGAGCAAAGGCATCAAATAAAGATGGCCACATCTAAGCTTATCTATTCCATGCTCTTCTCCAAGGTAGCCCATGTAACAGATGAATTCCACAAGTCACAGGTTCAAAATAACAGCTTCACAATGATCATGTTACATATGAACATAGAGAGATCTTGAATGATGTATCAAATGAATTTTCAAATTGCAAGCACTTGGTTTCTCAATAAGTTGGCATTGGCCAAGTCCTTTAGCATAGGAGTGTTGCCTAAGTTCTAAGTCCATTTGTCCAAGATCAAGCCAACAATCCACAAAAAAGTTTTTTTAGGGTTTTTGTTGTTATTATGTACATTAATGGTCAAAGACCACACAAACAAACAAAGCACAAACAAAATATATCACACAATATGGTCCAAGTGGACAAAGTGAAAATTGCATTAACATAAACAATTAGAATGATATGAACAATGGCAAATGTATAAAAGCTAGAATTAAATGACATTAAAGTAAAGGGCTTGAAATTAAAAGTTAGTGGTTGATAGGTTAGAAGTTAGTATTATTTTGTTTTAGCTTTTCATTCTTAGACATTCTTTGGAGAACACTCAACCCACTTATCACAAGCATGGATCCTTGAACCAAGACATCTTCCAAAGGAAGGAAAAAAGGCCATGTTTCCACAGAGTACCATGAAAGAGGGGAGACTTACAATCTCACTAACTAGAATGTTATGCCTTTTATGTCACAAATTTAGCGCTATATTAAGCAATCGTAATTGGACTTACATAGAAGTCACAACTATTTGAGGTCGGGCAGTAGAATTTTGGTGTTAATGCATGTTAGAGACATAGTATTATGAACTATGCTCATGAAACATACCACACACAAAAAGAATATGCAAAAGGTGTGGCCTAATCTCATCCATACTCAGGTTAATTTTTCAATCAACTAGCTTTAGGACTTTGAGGTATCATAGGCCAAATGAGATGAATGCATAAAGAAGGGGAATGAGATGAATTGGGAGGGGAATAGATGAAATCTCAAATTGATCAAAGGATGACTTTTACCAAATTAATATCATTCATTCATTTTGGGAGATGGAATGTACATTCCATCAATCCCCTAAATCCAATGATATTAATTTGACAAAGTCAAATCAACCTTGACCAAGGCCCAACAACTAGAGTCAAACACCAACAAGTCATCACAATTGGTCAACAAAATTATTTGGCATTTATTCCAATTAAAAAAATACTAAAATAATGCATTTAAATTAAATATGGTTTGTCAAATTCCTAAAACCTCATCAAAACACCAAATAAATGGCCGTGAGATTTATCACAGGTCAAACAAGGTGAAAGGACCTTGGAGAAAATTTTTCAGATTTTTTAAAGACTTAAAAGTATTTTTAAACAATTAAAAACAAATGGAAAAATCAATTAAATCATGAAAAATATTAATAATGATCCAAAAAATAATTTTAATTCAGAATATGAAAGAGGAAAATATTTGAAAATATTTGGTGAAACTCTCATATTTTTTGGATCAATATTAAAATTAATATAAATTAATGAAAATAAAGCAATTAAAATGAAATTCAAATAATTAGAAAAAACGGACCATTTAATCTCCCTCATTAATTGAGGTGGCAGATCAAGTGGCCACCAGCGCGCGTTCCATGATGCGCCTGAGTCAAATGTCCACACGCTTTGTAATTAAAATGTACGCTCATGATTAAAACAAATTGAACTCATCTAATGGCTCAGGACCACGCCACATCATTGCCGGAGCAAAGCGCCTGTCGTCTTCTTAGGCAACCTTGGTCGGACTGGTCCATTCATCACCACATCATAAATGAAAAAGGATGACATGATCTGAAAGGAAAAATGGTGTAGATCATGAATATCACCTCAATTTTAACTAACTCCTCACATATAGAAAGATATGAGGATTTGAAATTTGAGGTATGTCAACTGAGTTGCTTCGATTTAACCTCTAAGCAACTCAATCTTCTTGCCTACATTGGAAGGACTTCAGACAACCAAAGAATCAAGAGAATTGAGCAAGATTGAGAGAGAATCGAAGAGATGAAATTTTCTAGAAAATACCTTCAATGCAGGTCTAGATTCAACTGTTCTTGCCTTGGCTTGTGCTTGATCTCACTCAGAATGCTTGCAGGAGTAGAATGAAATGCACAAAAGGTCTTGGATCCCTGGAGTTTTGAATCTCAAAACTGAGAGATTCAAACTAAATTTCAAGATGAAATTCTCAGGTTTATCCTCTCAAATGGAAGGGTTAGGGGTTTAGGGTCAAAGCTGGCGCGAATGTGTGTTTAATTCTGATGCTAGAGGGCTCTATTTATAGTTGCAGCTCATGATATTTACACCTTCAAATTCACCTTCAAAAATTGGCAATTGATGATGCATGGGTACATGGGCGTGTACAGGCCCATGAGATCATTGCTTTAGGTCCACAAATGAATGTGAGAGAGTATGAAATCAACTTGGATTGCAAGGCAAGTGTGTGTGAAGATTTGAAGTTTGATCTTTGCCAAATGATGATACCATGTTCATGCCATGTGCAGCCCTAGAAATTCTTGTCCAAAATGGATGAACGTGGACTTTTTGGAAAGGTTAGATCAAGAGGAACAACTTTTATGTTCAACACTTTTCCATTTGAATCTTGTATCATGATGAATTTTGAGGTGGAAGTTTGGAAATTTTAACATGTTGAAAGTTTTTCTAAGTGTCAAGTCATATATCTCAATATTCCACCTTGCTTTACTTTTTATGTGAGCTTCAAATGAGAAAAGTGTATTCATAAAAGTTTTAGCTCTTTCAAAGAACTTCAAAATGGTCACCAATTTAATGTCATTTTGATTTTAAATGATAGAGTTATGCATTTTTGAAGTTTGGAAAAATCACTTCTTCAATGGTATAGGTCAAAAGTGACCTATATTGTAGCCTCATATCACATGCTCAAAACAGTTTAACTAGCTCTCACTCCAAACATCAAATTTGAAGTATACATATTGATTTTGATTGTGAAACTTGGAAATCTTTTATCTTATAAAAATTGAGTAAATTATGGCCTTGGGAAGTTGACTTTCAAATTAGGGTTTAGACAAAACGACCTATAATGTTTCAACATTGAAAATAATTTTCCAAGCAAAACTAGCTCTAGGTATCAACATGAAATTTGTTTGGAATGTCATTTAGAGTAAGTTTGTTCTTGGAATCATTTTTATATGATGAAAATTGTAGGAGATAGGGTCTAGGGAGACCCAGTTTTGATCAAATGAATTCATTTGGCCAACCACCATCAACCAACTTGCTAACCTTCAATTCTATTGACTTTCTAGGCTCATGGTAGATCATATATGCATAATATGATGAAATTTGAAGTGTCCCTTGAGAAATTTGATCAATTGGTGAGATAGCTTGTTGGAGAAGTTACTCAAGATACCCAGTCAAACTAGGGTTTCCAAGGCAAATCACCCTCAAACTCTTGAAGAAAACGTGATCAATATAACATGTAGAAATCAATAGAACTCATATATGATGCCCATAACCATTCTTGTATCAATTCAATGGTTATGCTCTTTATCATGGGGGTCTCAAACCCTAAATATGAACTTTATAGATCAATGGAGATCATGCCCTACCTACAAAAGAGTTAGGCAAATGCAAAGACATATTTTTGGTATTTTGGTTAGTAAAATGATAATATACTAGTATGATACAATCACAAAGCACTTGGTGATCTCTCCCAAAACAAACCCAATGAAGGAGGGGTAAGGGGGATGCCAAGGTATGATCCCAATGCTAATGCTTATGATGAAATTGCATGAGGGATCTTAGGGTCAAAATTGGTGTCTTACAGCTGCCCCTATTTAAGGACATTCTAACTGAGGAGGAGAAGGTTAAAATCTTCATGTCGACTCAGTAGAATGGGCTTAAATAACAACATAGAAACAAATTTTGGTCCCTAAGAGACCTCATGATGCATATGTTATGAATGCAACAGTGGATTCTTTGTGGGGAAATATTTCCACAAAGGAAAAGAAATCAGAGAGACCGAAAGTCCGCAGGAGTATAATGCATTCCATAAGGAAAACTCACTGGGGAAACAAAGACTCTAGGGGAAAAAGGAGTTATACGTAGGCCAGGCTACGACTCAAAACTACTGGGGGGATTCGAGGGATTCCATGCAAACATGGAAAAGACTCAGCCGGGAAGCCAACATCATCTGCAAGGGATACAAGTAAGTCAGGATAAAACTGAAATACTTGAATCATGTAGGGAAAAGCGATTTCACTAAGGAAATGCGCACTCAACTCAACTGAGGAGAAATAAACTTCAACATAGGAGGAGTAGAAATCTATTATCTACTACCTGTTACTGGGTAAGGAGATAGTAAAAAATCTGACAGAGAGGACATCCGTCGCCGATTAGGATGAACATATCAAGGATGACTCACTGGGAAACAACAGAAGGGAATATTCATTACCGGTTACTGGGTAAGAATAGCCTTGCTGGGGAGAACTGCAGAAAATAGGATTTACAACTACCAGTTACTAGGCAGAAGACCAAGGGTGAGAATATCCGTCATTGGTTAGGATGAACATATCAAGGATAAACTCAACAGGGAAGAAAATTCGTCATCGGTTAGGATGAACATATCAAGGATAGACTTCCCTGGGATTGTCAAAGAGGATACCCGTCATCAGTTAAGATGAACATATCAAGGATATACCAACTGAACAAAAAGTAGGAATTACATCTATCGAATGCTGGATAGAATACCGTCAAAGAGAAAATCCGTCACCGGTTAAGATGAACATATCAAGGATAGACTCTGTGAGGAGATAAAATAGGAATTACATCTATCAGTTACTGGATACAATACCAAGAGAGAGAATCCGACACTGGTTAAAGTGAACATATCAAGGATCAACTCTGCGGAGGGAACAAAGGCAGGGTTTACAACTACCGGTTACTTGGTAGAAGACCGCAAAGAGAAGGAAACTAGTCATCGGTTAGGATGAACATATCAAGGATTAACTCTCTGGGAAACAAGAATAGGGATTACAACTACCTTTTTACTGGGTAGAATACCGAAAAGAGAATATCCGTCATCGGTTAGGATGAACATATCAAGGATAGACTCAAGCAGGGGAGAGAAAGATACCCGTCACCGGTTAGGGTGAACATATCAAGGATATACTTCCTGGGGAATCAGATCCACTGGGGACTCTACTGCTGGGACACTTTTGCCGGATATTAGTCAAGAAGTAACAAACTGCAAACTAAGAAGAATATTACCAGTTACTGGGTAATAGACTCTTAGGGAACTCAAAGTATCTATCTAGGTAGGAGCTAGAAAGAAACAGTCAATCAAGACTCAACCCAATGAGGACATAACTCAAGGGGAGTGGTTCCATCCAAATAAACAACTGGGGAGGAAATTGAAGTAATAATCATCCACGAGGAAACAACTCAGTGTGGAAGAGGAGAAAGGTTAAAGTCTTTCTGCCTAAGGGGCTGACACTCTACAATTGAGGGAGGACAGACACCGGAATTTGTATGAGGATAAACTACCTCCATACATGGAATGAGAATCTCAAACCAACAATTTAATCAGATATGCAAACATGCAAATATGAAATTATATGAATATATATGTATATGATGATTATGTTGACAAGGATGATCACAAAGGATACAAAGGTGTCCCAAAGAAATTGAATCATCGGTACAATCCCTGGTCAATCCACAAAATATGGAGACAACTGGCGGAGAACTGAGAGATCAACAATCCAAAAAGGCTCAACCCTAACTGGGGAAGGAGGAGATATGCTGAGGAGAGAGAAGTATCACCGAACCTGTGGGGAATTTTAGGTCAATACCATAAAAATGGGAGACAACCCTACAGGGAAAACAAACTGCTCAGGAACCAGGAGGAAACTCTGACTGGGGGGCAAGTCGACTGGCGATTGGCAGGGAAACCAATGCGATCTACTGGGGAGATCAACCATTTCTACTGAAGGAAACCAAACTCCACTGGTGAAGGCAGAAACTCTGTCGAGGGAGACAAGTCGCAGGGTACCTGAATCAACCAACTCAGCTAAGAAAAAGGAACGAAGCTCTACTAGGGAATCAAAAATTCTGCTGAGGAACTGAATCAACACAATCGTCTAGGGATACCCGAAGGGTTAACTGCTTGGGGAACCTCTGATGTTTTACACTCAAGGACTTGTTATCCATCGGAATGCTGTTGATATTTCTTTTAATTGCTTTGGAAAATTCTTGCTTTTTATATGTTTTAAGAAAAAGAGCTTTAAAAATTTTAAATTTTCAAAAAATGATCATAATAAAATTTAAAATATTGGCTGAAATAAATAAGAGTAGAAACAATTGGATAAAAGTTCAACTTTATTTGATAGAATGATAGTCTGTAAATGACAAGACCCCATAGTTTTTTACAAAGTTGAAAATTGTAATTTACATGGAAAAGGGTTACATTGAATACAAATGATCCTTAATCCTTCTACCAACTCTTGATATCCACTGTGCTCTCGACCGCTGCCGGGGTGATGAATTGATGTCGACCCTTGTGCTCAATCAAATTTTCAAAACACTGAAGATCAGCATGATACAGTTACTTGCCATAATCCCTAATTTTTGCATAAGTTGCCCCAGGGTGGGGTACTCAACTTATCAGGAAATTCTTTCAGTTTTTATGTCTCTAATTTTTGCCTGGATCGCCCTTTCGGGTTTTCAATCCACCGATACGCTCCTTTTTTTGCCTAAGCCTCCCTTTCGGTTTTTCGACTTAGCGAGCAGTTCTTTTCTTTTTTTAGGCGAAGTATTTCTTGACTGCATATGCGTTCACAGGACAAGTGAACTCTTCACCATCCATAGTTGTAAGTATTAATGCGCCACCTGAAAAGGCTCTCTTAACAACATATGAGCCTTCATAATTAGGAGTCTACTTTCCTCTAGAATCTGGTTTGAAAGATAAAATCTTCTTGAGCACAAGGTCACCTTCTCTAAATACACGAGGTCTGACCTTCTTATCAAAAGCTTTCTTCATCCTTTGCTGATACAACTGGCCATGACACATGGCAGTTAATCTCTTCTCTTCATTCAAATTCAACTGGTCAAACCTAGTCTGACACCATTCAGCCTCAGTCAACTTGGCTTCCATGAGCACTCGCAATGAAGGAATCTCAACCTCTACGGGGAGTACTGCTTCCATACCATACACAAGAGAGAAAGGGGTTACCCTTGTTGAAGTATGGACAAATGTACGATACCCATGCAAAGCAAATGGGAGCATCTCATGCCAATCCTTGTATGTGACAACCATCTTCTAGATAATCTTCTTAATGTTCTTGTTTGCAGCTTCCACAGCCTCATTCATTTTGGGTCTGTATGGAGAAGAATTATGATGTGCAATCTTGAAGTCTTTGCAAAGAGCTTCCACCATATTATTATTCAAGTTCGATCCATTTTCAGTAATTATCTTACTTGGCACACCATAACGGCATATAATCTGATTCTTGATAAACCTTACAACAACTTGCTTGGTTACATTTGCATACGATGCCACTTCAACCCATTTTGCGAAGTAGTCAATTGCCACCAAAGTGAAACGATGTCCATTCGAAGCTTTGGGCTCAATCATTCCAATCATATCAATTCCCCACATGGAGAAAGGCCATGAGGAAGAGATAACATTCAATAGTGTCGGAGGAACATGAATCTTATCAGCATAAATTTGACACTTGTGACATTTCTTCACAAATTTGCAACAGCCAGATTCCATTGTCAGCCAATAGTAACATGCTCGCAACATCTTCTTCGTCATTGCATGTTCATTGGAATGAGTATCAAAGGAACCTTCATGCACTTCAGTCATCAACAAGTCTACTTCGTGTCTATCCACGCATCTAAGTAAAACCATGTCGAAGTTTCTCTTGTACAGGATATCACCATTCAAGTAGAAATTACCGGCTAATCTTCTCAAAGTCTTCTTATCTTTCCAAGATGCCCCAGACGGGTAAATCTGACTTTGGAGGAAACACTTGATGTCATAATACCATGGCTTCTCGTCTTTGACCTCTTCAACAACAAACACATGAGTTGGCCTATCAAGACGCATCACAGACAAATTAGGAACTTCATTCCAATATTTTACTACAATCATTGATTTCAACGTTGCAAGAGCATCTGCCATCCGATTTTCATCTCGAGGGATATCATGAAACTCAACCTTTGTAAAGAAAGTTGAAATCCTCCTTACATAATCTCTATATGGTATTAAACCAGGTTGATTTGTCTCCCATTCTCTTTTGATTTGATTCATAACCAACGCCGAATCACCGAAGACATCCAAATAATTGATTATGAGATTCATGGCCTCTTCAAGCCCCTTAATGCAAGCTTCATATTCTACCATGTTATTTGTACACTTGAAAGTCAATCTAGCTGTAAATGGTAGATGCGTGCCTTGAGGATAATAATCACTGCCCCAATTCCATTTCCATATTGATTAACAGCTCCATCAAATACCATGCCCCAACGGGAACCAGGTTCTGGCCCTTCTTCAAGCAATGGTTCATCACAATCTTTCATTTTCAAGTACAAAATCTCTTCATCAGGAAAGTCATATTGTATTGACTGATAATCTTCAATCGGTTGGTGAGCCAAATGGTCAACCAAGATACTACCTTTGATTGCTTTCTGAGATCAGTATTCGATATCTTACTCTGATAACAACATCTGCCAACGGGCAATCCTCCTAGTTAAAACAAGCTTCTCAAAAATATACTTGATTCGATCCATTTTGGATATCAACCAAGTGGTATGATTCAACATATATTGGCGCAGACGCTTAGTAGCCCAAGCCAATGCGCAACAAGTTTTCTCAAGCATAGAATATCGAGTCTCACAGTCGGTGAACTTCTTACTGAGGTAGTAAATTGCAAATTCTTTCTTTACAGTCTCATCTTGATGACCAAGAACACAACCCATACTCTCATAAAGCATAGTCAAATACATGATCAACGGTCTTCCTTCAACAGGTGGAGATAAAATCGGAGGCTCAAGTAAATATTTCTTGATACTATCAAAAGCTTTCTGGTAGTCTTCGGTCCAATCACAGGACTGATCTTTCCGAAGAAGCTTGAATATAGGCGCACATGTGGCGGTCATGTGGGAAATGAATCTGGAAATATAATTCAAACGGTCGAGAAAACCTCTGACTTGCTTCTCAGTTTTGGGTGCAGGTATCTCTTGTATTACTTTGACCTTGGCAGGATCAACTTCAATACCCTTCTCGCTGACAATAAAGCCCAGCAACTTACCAGAACGAACACCAAAAGTACACTTATTGGGATTCAAGCGGAGTTTATATTTCCTCAAATGCTAGAGTAGCTTCAACAAATGCTCAACATGTTCCTCTTCATTAATTGATTTAGCAATCATGTCATCGACATACACTTCGATCTCTTTATGCATCATATCATGAAAAAGAGTAGTCATTGCTCTCTGGTAAGTTGCACCAGCATTCTTCAAACCGAAAGACATCACTATATAACAGAATGTTCCCCAAGGTGTAATGAATGTGGTCTTCTCCATATCTTCGGGTGCCATCTTGATCTGATTATATCCGGAAAATCCATCCATAAACGAAAAGACTTTGAATTTAGCAGTATTGTCTACCAACATATCAATGTGTGGCAGAGGGAAATCATCTTTCGGACTGGCTTTATTCAAATCCCTATAGTCAACACACATGCGAACTTTTCCATCTTTCTTCGGCACAGGAACAATATTGGCCACCCATTGTGGATATTCAGCGGTTATAAGGAAACCGACATCAATCTGCTTCTGCACTTCCTCTTTGATCTTTACAGCCATATCAGGATACGTTCTTCTCAACTTCTGCTTGACTGGCGGGCATTCTGGCTTCAACGGTAATCTATGCTCCACAATCTCAGAATCCAACCTAGGCATGTCTTGATAGGACCAAGCAAACACATCTGAATACTCTTGAAGAAGATCAATCAACCCCTTCTTGACATCTGTACACAGTCAAGACCCAATCTTGACTTCCTTCACATCATCCTCGGAACCTAAATTGACTAACTCGGCCTGCTCTTCGAACGACTGAATGGTCTTTTCATCTTGCTCAAGAAGACGAGATAATTCATCACTCACTTCTACTTCACTCTCCTCCTCAGCCTCAAACACGGGGAATTCAAAATTTGGAGAAGGAGAAGGATCATTGTATTCAATGGGGTTAGGAACCAACCTGCATAATGATTTGATATTTTTATTTTAGAGAAGTGAATTTGTGACCAAATATTATGCAAATGGACGATTTTATTGTTTTTTTATGTTTTTTGTGATTACCATTTTCAGAATAAAGCAAAAAGTAAAAAACAAACATCATAGATGTGGATGAATAAAATTAATTTTATTGATGATCAATTTGAAAATGCCCAAACAATGTTCACTTCTCCCTTAGGCATAGGAGAAGGATTTTAAAACAGATAAAAGAAATTACTTAGATCGATGCAAAATAACAGGAATATCAACAGTAGTCCAATTGTTGCAAGCCTTTCCATGCGTCACAAAATTGGTGCAGTCTTCCTCTTCGTCATGTTCTAGCACAGCAGCTAAGTGTTGTTCATTGCCGTGAATGAACCCTCCGCTACGGAAGCTAAGTTGCATATCTTCATACCTTGCAATTGATGAACCTTTCTGCAACCCCAAACCGGTTCTGCCTCTGTTGTCGGAGACCTCTATCATGCGCCCCCACTGATCAACATTGCCTTCTTCCATAATCTTTTAAGCATCTTTCAATGAGGACATAGGTGCCCCAACCCTCTTCTCAGCAGCAATAGATAAGGCTTGGAATGGAGTTCCAACCTCATCCTCAGCTTCCACATAAGAGAAAGATGACAGGTGGCTAACCAATAGTGCCTTCTCTCCACCAACAATCACTAGCTTGCCATTCTTCACAAATTTGAGCTTCTGGTGCAAAGTTGAGGTAACAGCTCCTACCTCATGAATCGACGACCTTCCCAACAAGCAACTGTAGGCCGGGTGGATATCCATTACTTGAAAAGTAATTTGAAAATCACCCGGACCTATCTTAACCTGAAGGTCCACTTCACCAATAACCGTTTTGCGTGAACCGTTAAAAGCTTTGACGATTACACTGCTATACCTCATAAGCGCTCCTTAGTAAGATAGCTTTGACAAAGTTGACTTCGGAAGCAGATTTAGTGATGAATCGGTGTCAACAAGCACATTTGACAAAGCATCCTCTTTTCAATTCATCGAGATGTGCAAAGCCAAATTATGATTTCTGCCCTTCTCAAGGAGTTCTTCATCACAGAAGCTGAGATTATTGCAAGAAGTGATGTTAGCCACAATATGATCGAATTGATCCACTGTAACATCATGTTCTACAAAATCATGCTCTAGAACTCTCTGTAGTGCTTCTTTGTGAGCTTCGGAATTCATGAGCAGAAACAACACTGAGATCTTTGAGGGGGTTTGGAGCAGCTGCTCTACCATATTAAACTCGCTTCTTTTAATTAACCGAAGTACCTCATCATCATCATTGGGTTTCAAGTTGCTGGATTCACCAGACTTATCTTTTGAACAGCCAACTGGGTTTTCAACAGGCACTTCCACCTTCTTACTTACAACTGCTTCTTCTTTATCCTTTGGGAATACCGACCCAAACACTCAACCACTGCGGGTCACCTTAGTAACATCAGCAATGCTCACCACTGAACTAGTCGTAGGTAACGGGACCTCTTGACCATCATTCATCATTATAGCATTATACTGATACGGCACAGCTTTATCAGATGAATACGGGACTGGGCCCGCTAACCATATTACCAACGGCGATACTGATCTTTGACTGTTGCTGTTACTGGAGTCATACTGAATTACCAACTTCTCAGGATGCTTGAAGACATGCACTATAACATTAACATTGTCATCTGCATGACGGGATTGAACAATTTGAATCATGCCTTCATCCATCAGTCGTTGGATGTCCTTCTTCATAACTTCGCAACCCCTCGGGTTAACACTACAAACAACACATCCATCATGGTCGTGCTCACACTCACTTACTAAACAAATATCCTTATGCATCTGCACTAAGGACCTCCTGATAAAACGCACATCAAAAACTTTAAATTCCCCAGGACAACCATCCACCATATTCACAGAAGAGTTCCCATGAGCGGGAAACAGGTTCGCTTTCACATTCGACGCACGATCCTCAAAGGACACCATACCACTCTTCATCAACTTCTGAACCTCATACTTAAGCGGATAACAATTTTCAATATCATGTTCCGGTGCTCCTTGATGAAAAGCACAACAGAGCTCAGGTTTATACCACCAAGGAAGTGGTTCTGGAATCTGTGGCGGGTTTCTCGGTTGGATCAGGTTCTTGAGAACCAAGGACGGATAAAGCTCTGCGTAAGACATAGGAATCAGGTCAAAAGAGGCCTTCTTCCTTTCAAAGTTTTGTTGCTGATGATTGTTGTTGGTATTATTGTTGTTGTAGGTGTTCGTTCGTTGTTGCGGTTGTTGTTGTTGACGTGGTTGTTGTTGAACTGGTGTTGCTTGTTGATTAGAAAATACCAGGATAAAGGAAGATACTTGATGATGATGATGTTGACGAGATGTTGGATTCCTTATGATCTGAGGCCTCCTCTGCCTCCCACTGCTTATTGCATTCGTCTCACTATCTTTCTTCTTACCAAAATTACTACTATACCTTTTGCTTGTTGATACCTCATCTCTTGACAAACGTCCCTCTCGGACTCCTTCCTCAAGCATCATCCCCATGTTTACCATTTCAGTAAAGTTATTGGGGGCATTAGCAATCATTCGTTCATAATAAAATGAACTCAGAGTTTTCAAGAAGATCTTTGTCATTTCTTTTTCCTCCAAAGGAGGAGTGATCTGGGCAGCCAACTCCCTCCATCGCTGCGCATACTACTTGAATGTCTCTTTATCCTTCTGAGACATAGACCTCAATTGGTCTCTATCTGGAGCCATGTCCACATTATATTTATATTGCTTGACAAAAGCCTTCCCCAAGTCATTGAAAGTGCGAATGCTGGCATTGTCGAATCCCATGTACCAACGGAGCGCAGCGCCGGTCAGACTATCTTGGAAGTAGTGAATAAGAAATTGATCATTGTCGGTCTGAGTAGACATATTGCGAGCATACATCACAAGATAACTGAGCGGACAAGATTTCCTCTTATACTTTTCAAAGTAAGGTACTTTGAACTTCACTGGGATCTTGACGTTGGGCACCAAACACAACTCGGCAGCACTCTTCCCAAACAAATCCTTACCTCTCAGAGTCTTTAATTCCTTGCGCAACTCAAGAAATTGATCCTTCATTTCATCCATTTTCTCATAGACCTCAGATGGCTCAGAGTGATAAATGGTTTCCTCTACGCGAGGCAAAGTGTGCACAACGGGAAGTGTCACGGACATGACCGGGCTAGATGCCAGCATGGAAGCAAAGGTAGGCGCAAAGCCTTCGGGCAAAAAGTTGGACGACATTCTCCACAGGAATCCGGCAGGCATAATTGGCGTGAAATGGGCGGCGGCAGCAGGCATGGTAGAGGTAGCCACCTCTGAAATAACAGTCATCGCAGGAGGAATTGCAGGCGTTGGAGAAGATTGACTTTGAGCAGCAAGTACTGACTCCATCATGGCAGTCAGGCGGGCGATCTCATCCTTCAGATCTCTGTTCTCTTGCTCTAGGTGCTCCATGATTCTCAGATGATTGGCCCAGATATTATACCGGTGAGTCAGCTTGGCGAAGGCACAGAAGAAACACCAATCAGACATCTGGCGAAAACCTGCTTATGCAAATGATGCATGAAATGAAATGCTTGATTATTTTTATTATTTAAGGAACTTACTATATCATTTGCAAATATATATATTTAAATGACAATTGCAACAATTTGATATGACCAAAAATCTCTTTTTATTTATATAAATTGGAAGGATTACACTGAGTACAATTTCAGAAACCAAATGAAAAATACAAGAGAAAAGGAGACTAGTCATCCTAAGGATCCCTAACAACAATGCCAGGAGATCTGGCTGTAGGCGCGTACTTCCTTCGAATACGACGGATCTCGGTCTCAAAACAAGCCGTCATCTGAGTCTTCTCGAGGACAAGCTGATCAACAATCTTCTTCCAAGCAACAGAAGGCTGAGGCATGCTAGAAAATGAAACCTCTGGCTCTCTCTGTCTTTTCGTCACTCGGTCTTCAAGTAGCTCAATAAGTGCATCTTTGTCCTTAGACTCCAACTGCAACTCTTCATGCTTCCTTCTCAAAGCACGAAAATTCTCTTCCCACATGTCCTTCTCTTGCTTCATCTTGATGAGCGCGTCTTCCAACTCCTCTACATCTTGGTTAGGGAGAGTTAAGGGCTCAGCCACAACCATAGATATAGGTATTTCATAAGTATAAGGCATCTTCAACTCCAAAGCTCTCTTCTTCACCCAAAGAGTGTAAGCTTCCAAAGCTACACAATTGCACGGACCAAGCTCGGATCTTCCTTTCCTATGCACATTATGCCAAGCATGCACAATCTTCTGCTTCAAATGTTGGGGATCTTTACCCTCTTGATAGAAAAGACCTTCTAACAAAGTGTTATTAGGATTGTCTCTCAAGGGGAACCTAAGTTGACGACGAGCCAAAGCAGGGTTGTAGTTAATTCCTCCTTGTGTACCAATGAGAGGCACATTAGAGAATTCACCACAACTATCAAAAATCTCCAAACTGCTCAAAGACGGATCATACCAAACTATATCATCATTAGTGAGAGACATAAGTCTATGAGACCACCTTAGACATTTTGTTTGTTCTGCATAAAAGCAGGTGTCTGAGGCAAGTGCGAATAAACCACTTGTATAGAAGAGGAATACAACAGACAATCGTTCCACCACCTTTAGAATTCCTTAGATACAAAGAGAAATACATATCACCCCACAAAGTAGGCACATGATTCCCAATCAAGAAAAGTCTAATGGCGTTAACATCAACAAAACCATCAATGTTAGGGAACAAAGCTAATTCATAAATGAGCAACACAGAGATAGCTTCAAAAGCATCCACACTACCAGCTTGAGCAAAGGCAGTAGCTTCCTTGATGAGGAAATTAGATGACAACCCAAATAACCCTCCTTTCTTCACCCAATGAGCCTCTATCTCAGACTTCTTCAAGTGAAGAGCTTCAGCAATAATACTAGATCGAGGAATCTCTTCCAATCCATTAAAAGGCACTCTACTAGAAACAGGTATCCCCAAAAGATGAGAATACTCCTCCAATGTAGGCACAAGATGAAAATCTAGGAAAGTGAAACAACGGTAGAGAGGATCATAGAACTGCACTAGCACACTCAAAAGTCCTTCAACCACATCAGCAGACAAGATGGACAAAAGCTTCCCATGACGTTGTTTGAAGTCCAAGGGATCTAATACAAAAGATGCTAGCTTCCTTAACTCTTTCAAGTCGGGACATCTGAAACAATACTTCTTAGTGTTCCTTCGTCCACAGTCCGTGGTCTGAAAATATTTGCAAATAATACCTCAGTTCCTTGAAATTTTCGTGGGATGAATGTTATGATGTGCATGAATGTGTGAATGCAACAATCACAAATAAGGGATCACACACAAGGCAAAAAAAGGTCAAGGGATGAATCAAGTAATTGTCAAGATCAATCATCCATTTTGGTGGATTATGGTTTACACCTTATCAACACCTAAGTTCCATTGATATTGACAAGACTTGATTGGATCAACCAAGAATCAAGGGTTTGTGGCAAGTCACGAGCATGGAGTCTGGGTAAGAACCATCCCAAAGGAGTGAACTAAGGATAAAAACCTGTAGATCATGTTCTAAAATATTTGCAGAGTCTTAATTCCATTTATCGGATATTACAGGTTAAGATGACTGGCTCATCGACCCATAATATTCTCAAAAGAAACTCGTCTGAGTGTAGCATCGTGTAACAACTGTTATCAAGTCTACACCTGAACAGTCTCCGCACTACGTCCTAAATAGGCCAAGAGGGGGTAAATGTTCTACGGTCCTCAGCTTCTCAGACCCAAATTAGAGATAGTAATGCCTAACCACAAATACTTGTGTGACATTTCCAAATCCAAAAAAGTCTCCACTGATCAGATGGATCTCAAGCCAACTTATTAAGGACTACTCCACACAAGTCGAACATGACTATACCATCCTCCTATCTTAATTGCACTCAAGTTCGGGTTAGAACTTATCTCACCACTCAGAGATCACCAAGCACAACAAGCAGATTATATCACACATACATATATACAAATATCACATATATACAAATATATACACCCAAAAAGTAGGCTAAATCCACTGGAGACTACTCCCCAGCAGAGTCGCCACTTAATTCCTGTAGCGGTAAATTCATGATCATCAAGCTATGGGTAAGCTAGAGATCAAATAACAAGAGTCGCCACCGCGCTTTTATTGTTTCCAAGGGAAAAGGGAAAAAGTACGAACAAAACCCAAAAGTAAGAAGTTTTCAAATCAAAACTAATAAAATGTTAGAGATTACAGGTAAGGGGGTTGGTTACACAGAGGGAAGGTGTTAGCATCCAAAGTGTCCTAGGTACTCCTAGGGAGACTTTTTTGTGTGCATATGTATTTGGTACAAAGTGATGTTTAAACACAAATAGAATTGGGGGGTGAGAAAAGAATTCATTAATTGTATTTTTGTGTTTGGCAAGACCTTTGGTCTTGTGCCTACGTACCAACATAAAAATGAGGGATCAAAATCTCGTAGTTCGTGATACAAATTTCAAAGTGGATGCATTGCTTTTAACAAATATTAAGTTTGAAAGGCACAAAGGCCTAAAAATGGTTTGAATGAGTTAGTTATTTTTGGCTTTTTGAAAGTTTAAGTCAATTATAGTTAAGTTTATTTACAATTTTTATTTAAGAAAAGAATTTTGAAAATGCAATGGCATAAGGCCAAAGTTTCTATTTTTTTTTTACAAAGTGGTCAAAGTTTAGAACAAAATAAGTTCAATCAAAGAATGTTTTGAAAAAGGAGGGAGATGTTTTAAAATTAAAGAAATGGGGATAAGATGAAGAGACTAATCCTATGTACAAAATTAAAAGTTAAGAGTTGAAAAGATCTGACCAAATGGTTAGCTATCCAATAGACAAGAATGTCAATAGAAACCCAGAATTCCCTTGGACTTTTAGAATCAAGCAACACACAAATGCACAATTATATTATCTTGAGGAGCAAAGGCATCAAATAAAGATGGCCACATCCAAGCTTATCCATTCCATAATCTTCTTCAAGGCAGCCCATGTAACAGATGAATGCCACGAGTCACATGTTCAAAATAACAGCTTCACAATGATCATGTTGTAGATAAACTTAGAGAGATCTTGAATGATGTATCAGATGAAGTTTCAAATTGCAAGCACTTGGTTTCTCAATAAGTTGGCATCCAAGTCCTTTAGCATAGGAATGTTGCCTAAGTTCTAAGTCCATTTGTCCAAGATCAAGCCAACAGTCCACACAAAAGTTTTTTAGGGTTTTTGTTGTTATTATGTACATTAATGGTCAAAGACCATACAAACAAACAAATCACAAACAAAATATATCACACAATATGGTCCAAGTGGACAAAGTGAAAATTGCATTAACATAAACAATTAGAATGATATGAACAATTGCAAATGTATAAAAGCTAGAATTAAATGACATTAAAGTAAAGGGCTTGAAATTAAAAGTTAGTGGTTAATAGGTTAGAAGTTAGTATTGTTTTGTTTTAGCTTTTCATTCTTAGACATTCTTTGGAGAACACTCAACCCACTTATCACAAGCATGGATCCTTGAACCAAGACATCTTCCAAAGGAAGGAAAAAAGACCAAGTTTCCACACAGTACCATGAAAGAGGGGAGACTTACAATCTCACTAACTAGAATGCTATGCCTTTTATGTCACAAATTTAGCACTATATTAAGCAATCGTAATTGGACTTATGTAGAAGTCACAACTATTTGAGGTCGGGCAGTAGAATTTTGGTGTTAATGCATGTTAGAGACATAGTATTATAAACTATGCTCATGAAACATACCACACACAAAAAGAATATGCAAAAGGTGTGGCCTAATCTCATCCATACTCAGGTTAATTTTTCAATCAACTAGCTTTAAGACTTTGAGATATCATAGGCCAAATGAGATGAATGCATAAAGAAGGGGAATGAGATGAATTGGGAGGGGAATAGATGAAATCTCAAATTGATCAAAGGATGACTTTTACCAAATTAATATCATTCATTCGTTTTGGGAGATGGAATGTACATTCCATCAATCCCCTAAATCCAATTATATTAATTTGACAAAGTCAAATCAACCTTGATCAAGGCCAAACAACAAGTGTGAAACACCAACAAGTCATCACAATTGGTCAACAAAATTATTTGGCATTTATTCCAATTAAAAAAAATACTAAAATAATGCATTTAAATTAAATATGGTTTGTCAAATTCCTAAAACCTCATCAAAACACCAAATAAATGGCCATGAGATTTATCATAGGTCAAACAAGGTCAAAGGACTTTGGAGAAAAATTTTCAGATTTTTTAAAGACTTAAAAGTATTTTTAAACAATTAAAAACAAATGGAAAAATGAATTAAATCATGAAAAATATTAATAATGATCCAAAAAATAATTTTAATTCAGAATATGAAAGAGGAAAATATTTGAAAATATTTGGTGAAACTCTCATATTATTTGGATGAATATTAAAATTAATATGAATGAATGAAAATAAAGCAATTAAAATGAAATTCAAATAATCAGAAAAAACGGACCACTTAATCTCCCTCATTAATTGAGGTGGCAGATCAAGTGGCCACTAGCGCGCATTCCATGATGCGCCTGAGTCAAACGTCCACACGCTTGGTAATTAAAACGTACGCTCATGATTAAAAGAAATTGAACTCATCTAATGGCTCAGGACCACGCCACATCGTTGCCGGAGCAAAGCGCCTGTTGTGTTCTTAGGCGACCTTGGTCGGACTGGTCCATTCATCACCACATCATAAATGAAAAAGGAGGACATGATCTGAAAGGAAAAATGGTGTAGATCATGAATATAACCTCGATTTTAACTAACTCCTCACATATAGAAAGATATGAGGAGTTGAAATTTGAGGCATGTCAACTGAGTTGCTTCGATTTAACCTCTAAGCAACTCAATCTTCTTGCCTACATTGGAAGGACTTCAGACAACCAAAGAATCAAGAGAATTGAGCATGATTGAGAGAGAATCGAAGAGATGAAATTTTCTAGAAAATACCTTCAATGCAGGTCTTGATTGAACTGTTCTTGGCTTGGCTTGTGCTTGATCTCACTCAGAATCCTTGCAGGAGTAGAATGAAA
Organism: Lathyrus oleraceus; assembly: GCF_024323335.1. Lineage (NCBI taxonomy): Eukaryota > Viridiplantae > Streptophyta > Magnoliopsida > Fabales > Fabaceae > Lathyrus > Lathyrus oleraceus. The sequence goes on along the minus strand of NC_066583.1, from coordinate 594,878,414 downwards.
TGCACAAAAGATCTTGGATCCCTGGAGTTTTGAATCTCAAAACTGTGAGATTCAAACTTAATTTCAAGATTAAATTATCAGGTTTATCCTCTCAAATGGAAGGGTTAGGGGTTTAGGATCAAAGTTGGCGCGAATGTATGTTTAATTCTGATGCTAGAGGGCTCTATTTATAGTTGCAGCTCATGATATTTAAACCTTCAAATTCACCTTCTAAAATTGGCAATTGATGATGCATGGGTGCATGGGCGTGTACAAGACCATGAGATCATTGCTTTAGGTCCATAAATGAATGTGAGAGAGTCTGAAATAAACATGAATTGCAAGGCAAGTGTGTGTGAAGATTTGAAGTTTGATCTTTGCCAAATGATGATACCATGTTCATGCCATGCGCAGCCCTAGCAATTCTTGTCCAAAATGGATGAACTTGGGCTTTTTGGAAAGGTTAGATCAAGAGGAACAACTTTCATGTTCAACACTTTTCCATTTGAAGCTTGTATCATGATGAATTTTGAGGTGGAAGTTTGGAAATTTCAAGATGTTGAAAGTTTTTCTAAGTGTCAAGTCATATATCTAAATATTCCACCTTGCTTAACCTTTTATGTGAGCTTCAAATGAGAAAAGTATCTTCATAAAATTTGTATCTCTTTCAAAGACCTTAAAAATGGTCTTAAATTTCATGTAATTTGGATTTGAAATGATAGAGTTATACATTTTTGAAGTTTGGAAAAATCACTTGTTCAATGGTAGAGGTCAAAAGTGACCTATAATGTAACCTCATATCACATGCTTAAAAAAGTTGAATTAGCTCTCACTCTAAACATCAAAGTTGAAGTAGACATCTTGAATTTGATTTTTCAATTTGGAAATATTTCATCTCATAAAAAATGAGCAAGTTATGGCCTTGGGAAGTTGACTTTCAAATTAGGGTTTAGACAAAATTACCTATAATGTTTCAACATAGAAAATGATTTTCCAATCAAAACTAGATCTAGGTCTCAACATGAAAGTTGTTTGGAATGTCATTTAGAGTAAGTTTGTTCTTGGAATTATTTTCATATGATGAAAATTGTAGGAGATAGGGTCTAGGGAGACCCAGTTTTGATCAGATGAATTCATCTGGGAATTCATCTGGCCAACCACCACCAACCAACTTGCTAACCTTCAATTATCTTGACTTTCTAGGCTCATGGTAGATCATATATGCATACGATGATGAAATTTGAAGTGTCCCTTGAGAAATTTGATCAATTGGTGAGATAGCTTGTTGGAGAAGTTACTTAAGATACCCAGTCAAACTAGGATTTCCAAGGAAAATCACCCTCAAACTCTTGAAGAAAACGTGATCAATATAACATGTAGAAATCAATGGAACTCATATATGATGCCCATAACCATTCTTGTATCAATTCAATGGTTGTGCTCTAAATATGGGGGTCTCAAACCCTAAATATGAACTTGATAGATCAATGTAGATCATGCCCTACCTACAAAAGAGTTAGGCAAATGCAAAGACATATTTTTGGTATTATGGTTAGTAAAATGATAATATACACGTATGATACAATCACAAAGTACTTGGTGATCTCTCCCAAAACAAACCCAATGAATGAGGGGTAAGGAAGATGCCAAGGTATGATCCCAATGCTAATGCTTATGATGAAATTGCATGAGGGATCTTAGGGTCAAAATTGGGGTCTTACAGTCGTGGTTCAGAGTTGATTGGTTGTTGTGTAGGTGGTGGTGTTTGTTCAGATGTGGTGCGATTTGGATGTTCAGGAGGTGGGGAAGGAAAGTCTGGTGTAGGTTCAGAGTGTGATGGTTGTTGAGAGGCCAGAGCACGAGCTTGCAACTGAGCCAGAGTGGGGGATTGGGGGTCAGATGGTTTGGTGTCAGAGGAGAGTTCGTAGTAAGGTGGGGATTGAGGGTATGGTGATGATAATGGTGAAGTGGTTTCATTCATCATTTCTACTTCCGAAACGGGTAACTTGGTGGTAGCGAGGTTGAATTTGAGAGAGGGTGGGTTAGAGGATCTAGTGGTTGAGGGAGGAGTTTCAGAAGAGGTGTATATGGAAGTTGTTTGAGGAAGAGAAGAAGAAATTGGTTTAATTTTGACAGAGCGAGGGAGAGGTACAAACTTACCTGGAGAGCCAACTAGAGGAACTGGGGGTCTTGATCCAGAGGATTCTCCCAACTTAGCTTTCTTCGCCTTCTTGGACTTCTCAGAGGGATCTCACATCCACTTCATGAAGTTAGGTGGATTCTCAGGAAGCCAGTCCACTGTGAAGTCAGAGATATCCACCCCTTGATAGGCAAGGTCCTATAGATAGTAGGCTACTACCTCTGGAGGGTCAATCTTGGAGAACAGGTAGAGTCCGTTGGGAATATCCCTCTGATCTCTAAGTGTTTCCCAAGAGGTATCAAGTGTTGGTTTGGCTCTGACTTGATCAATGGTTCCCATGCTCTTTAGATTCCGAGCATTCAGCGGTCTTCCAATGTCAATGGTGACATCTTCCATGAGTCTGAGCTGAATTAGGTGACCCACTAAGCCACTCTCAACCAATACATCTGATATGAGTCTCCCCAGAGGGATGTAGTTCCTTGTCTTCATGTTGTTTCTGGTGTCTTTGACTGAATCTCTGAGGTACTTGAAGAGGAGTGCAGGTAGACATAGTTTTAGACCCTTGTGAATGCAGTACAAGATACACTTCTGATCTGTATTGATGTAGTCAGAAGAGTTTGAAGCAAGGCGATGATGAATCGTGCCTAATATGATCTTCAACGAGACCCGGAGGATCTGATGTAGCTTCTTGTTCTTGGAATGCTTGCCTTCAGCACTCTGTTTGAAGATGGTATGGTTAATTTCCCGGGACAAGTATTTTGCCCTAGGGTTTATGTTGTAGATGCGTCTTCCTCCTGTCTTCTCCATGTTCAGAAGGGAGGCAATTGATTTCTCAGTGATGACTATCTTGACTCCCAGAACGTAGGAGACAATGTAGTGATCATCTGAGTCTGCAAAATGCCAGAACTCCTTCACCAGATTCGTGTACATAGGGCCATAGAGGCGTTGAAAGTAGGTATCCTACCCTTGCATTTTCAATTCTTCAGTAAGGTCTACGCCATTTATCTTCATGTTTTAAAAATCAACCAAAGATTCACATAGAACTTCAAGCTTCTCAAAGGGAGTTGTTAGATGTATGTGGGGCTCACGATCGAGGATGTGGGGTTTCCTGTAGACTGGGGTTGAGACGACACCGGTGGTTGCAGTAGTTTGTTGGCTTGAACTGGGTGCTTGCTCCGTTGAGTTCATTTGTTGGGAGAAGTTGTAAACGGATTTTTGCTGAGAATCCATGAAGAACAGTTGAAGATGATGATGAAGGTTTGAAGAGCTTGATGAAGACTGCAGAAATCTTTGAAGGAGATGAAGAACTGAGAGAGAGGGTTTTATGAGGTCGTGAGTGTAAAGTGTGCAAGTGTAGTTTGTGAAATGAATATATACACATTTAGGGTGCATGCAAAACGACAAAAGAAAGTGACTTTAATAGTTAAGAAATTGAATGCAGCACGTTAACCAAGTAAGCATGTTTGGAGGAGAATGATTACAGCCCATGATGGAGGTATAATCCCCAAATCAGCATACTGCTCGAGGAGATATCAAGAGTCTATCTCTTGATTTCTGCTAGACAGCTGTCTAAAAGTTCCAAGGTCAGACGCAAGATGTACCACGTGTTACTCTATCTGATCTTTAGGAATACAAAAGGGTTGGATCCTGAGGATTTCTGACTCAGATGACTTCTTAACTGGTAGTAGCATCAAAGTCAGATGCAGATTCCAGGTGTTTACTTCTGAGTCTTATTTTGCTATTTTAGAGGCACATTTCATTCTAGACGATTTTGAATGTTTAGATTTTTCAAGATAAAAGAGAATCTATCTTCAGCGAGGGGTTTGGTAAAAATATCAGCCCATTGATGGTCTGTATCAATAAATTTTAAGATTATTACCCCTTTCTAAACATAGTCTCTAATGAAATGATGTTTTATTTCTATGTGCTTAGCTCTGGAATGCAAAATAGGATTCTTACTTAAACAGATGGAAGCACTATTATCACAAAAGATAGGAACGTTACTCTCAAAGATCTGAAGGTCTTCAAGTTGATTCTTCATCCAGAGCATCTGAGTAGTGCATAGTGATGCTGATATATATTCTGCCTCTGTAGTGGACAAAACTATGGTTGATTGCCTTTTGCTGGCCCAGGATATCAGATTCTTTCCCAAGAACTGACAGTTCCCAGATGTACTTTTACGTTCCATTCTGTCCCCTGCGTAATCTGCATTACAATAGCCAGAAAGTCTATACTCTTATGTTTTCTCATACACCATGCCCATGTTAGGGGTTCCTTTCAAATACCTGAGTATTCTTTTAACAACTGTTAAATGAGATTCTCTAGGATCTGATTGGAATCTGGCATAGAGACATACACTAAACAGAATATCAGGACATGTAGCAGTCAAATAGAGAAGAAAGCCTATCATACCATGATAGAGCTTCTGACAAACCTTCTGGCTAATTTCTTCTTTTTCTAGAATGCAGGTTGGATGCATAAGTGTCTTTGCAGGTTTGCATTCAGCCATTTCGAATTTCTTCAGAATGTCTTTTATGTATTTACTTTGATAAACGTAGGTAGCTTCTGAAGCTTGATTAATTTGAATCCCTAGAAAGAACTTTAGTTCTTGCATTAAGCTCATTTCAAATTTTGCCTGCATTAGCTCAGAGAATTCTTGACATACAGAAGGGTTAGCTGAACCAAAAATATTGTCATCAACATATATCTGGCATATCATGAGATCATTCTAATGTTTTACAGAAAAGTGTAGAGTCAACCTTTCCTCTAATAAAGTCATGTTCCAGAAGGAAGTTACTTAATTTATCATACCAAGCTCTAGGAGCTTGTTTTAAACCGTACAGTGATTTCTTGAGTTTAAAAACGTGTTCTGGACATTTAGAGTTTTCAAAACCTGGAGGTTGATTGACATAAACTTCTTTTGATATATAACCATTAAGAAATGCACTCTTGACATCCATTTGATATAGTTTGATAGAATGATTTACAGCAAATGAGACAAGTAAGCGAATATATTCTAACCTGGCGACTGGGGCAAAGGTATTTGTAGTCAATACCTTCTTATTGACTGTACCCTTGTGCCACCAATCGTGCTTCGTGTCGCATTACGCGAAAAACCGGCGGGAAAAAGACACAGAGCTGCCACCGTGCGTTATTTATCCCAAAGGAGGGAAAGGAAACGCTCGAAGTAAACCTAGAAAGGAAATGGTCTTACGACCAGAGATTGATAGGATCAGGAGTCGGTTATGCGAAGGGAAGGTATTAGCACCCCTACGCATCCGTCGTACTCAACGGGATCCACGCTCAGAAAGAATAGAAAAAAGGTTGCTAAATAACTGCTCAAAGAACTGCACACACACTGGAATAAAACACAGATGAACGACGGAAGAAGGACTCGGCAGGATGTCGCATCCTGGGCCTAGGTAGTTTGTCATGGACAAACATCAGAGTTAACGTAGTTCGGGGACAGGGGAAATATGCTCGCTAGGATATCGCATCCTATGCATACGTATCTTCTCTATCCAGAGAAGAATCAGAGCACTCCTAGCTCGGCTAACGCACACCAAACAAAACACCAACGGGAAACCGACTGCCAATCGCTGGACTTACGTCAGACTCCAAACAAGCAAACACAAACTGGAAACCGAATGCCAATCGCTGGACTTACATCTGACTCCAGACCAACAAACACACATTGGAAACCAAATGCCAATCGCTGGGCTTACATCAGACTCCAAACAAGCACAAACAAAACAAAAAGGTTGCCCAGAGAGATCAGCTCAATCTCCTGCCTACGTACCTCATCTGGTATGAGGATCAGGGCGACGTAGTTCCCCTTAACAGGGAAAGAACTTCTATCCTAACCAGAGACTAGGGAGATAACAAGCTACTAGGGAGACTACGACTCGAGCCTAGAAGTTGTCATGCATACGATCCCTATGTTGAGGTCTCTAATCCTAACTCGCACAGGAAGCAAGCTAGCCTAAACATCAATCAAGCAAATACAAGCACAAGAGAGCAAGCAGACACACTATATGCAAACAAGTGGCTCATACAAGGCTAGGCTTTAGTCAAGGGGTCAAATCAACCTCAACAAACAAGCCAACTGGAAAGGGGTGTTTTGAGCTCTTAACCACTGACATTGACCGTCAGGGTGAGCAGATGAAAAGGTAATGAGGATAAGACCTCATAGCTCTTAACCTAGGCCTGGGTGAGCTTGACTCAATGAAAGTGTGGGAGTCCAGAATGCGGGACTCTACTCCACTTGACTGACTCTATATACAAGGATCTTGGGTGTTTATTCAAAATGCATCAGCACGTAGTGCGAGCAAAATGAATGACTCAACTGAATAACAAGGGATAGATTACACATCCCTTCTATCTGCCAATTGCCTCTTCACTTAGGAGGACTTGAAATGCAAGGCACAAAGATAAACAAGCACAAACATTGCCTCTTAAGGAGGGCTTCAGACAGGTGCCTGCCTAAGATAGCAGGTCTTCCAGACTACATGAAGTTAGAGGTCATTACCTGAGTGGTATGCCAACCACAAGCAAAGCAAAGTTCATATAATGAACTTAAAGCAGCTAATGTACCTGTGTAAACAACCAAACAATCAGTATAGTGTTCAGACAAAATAATTAGAAAGTCCAACAGTGAGACAACCAATCATCAGACAATGTCAATACAAGGCACAAGATGCAAGCAAACTAAATTGATTCATCATCCACAAGACCTACAAAACAGCAAGGTTAGTAAACCAAAATAACTTGTATCTCAAGTGATGAGCTCATATCAACCAATGTGGCTAATTGCTTGAAACCTGAAATACAAAGTCCAAAGGATGAGAACAAACCACTAGCTCAAAGGCTAGGGTCAAAGGTGAGGTAAAAAGTCAAAACAGAAGCTAGAACTCAACATGCATCACATTTAATCAAGTAAGAACAAGTCCTAAAAAGGACCAAATCAAAATCATTAAGCATGTTCATTTCATGTGCAATAGAAGGCAAGGGCAAATTCAAAGCTTACAAATGATCATCATGAATGAAAATTCCATATCAAAACAGAAATGACTCAAACAATCTTGGAAAAAATCATGAGCATACAACATGTCCAATAGAATCAACATACCAAAAATCATAAACAGAGAAGCTCATTTGATATGGAAATGAAAATGCACAAGTTGATCATCCAATTGTGTGACACAAATTGTCACACCATGCAATCATGTGTATAAAACAGAAATGGCAAATGCGAAAAATGCACAATCAAGCCTCAAACATCCATCAACATGTTAGGAACAATCATGCAAAATTTTATGGCAATTGGATCAATATCAAGCATTTCACAATGGAAAGAATAAGGCAATGTCACAAATGAACACATGTTCAATCATCCTAACACAATTCAAAATCCATCCATGCACAATTTCAGAATTTAACATCAAAATATAAAGGACATTCCAATGAGCAAGTAGCAAAAAACTAGGAATTATTTGGATGATTTTACTATTTTATATGAATTTTCAAAGTTGGCATAAAAATTTGAAATGAAAGGAACATAGCATATGGAATTATGGAGGGAAATGGTTAAAACGTGAATCAATTTGAAATATTGCTGCGTGCTGGAATCGAACTCGGTCCACATTCAAAAACGCGCCTAGTACGCTGCGTTTCATTAAGTCTATGTGGCGCTTGGTGGCAGTCAAAGCAATGCGTGGCAAAGGTCAAAAGAATAAGGACCAATGAATCAGCTAGCATGGCGCTCACGTGGAAGTTGTGTGGGACAAAGCCCTAGCCAACTGTGCAAGAACCAGACGGTGGTTCCAAGGGCTGAAACAACTGTCTCCTTCATGGAGACGGCGATGAACAGTGTTCTCCAACCAAAAAATTTCCAGAATTTCAAAATAATGACATCAATCGAATCGTTATCATGCAAGGAATAAGAATCCACTAATTAGTCACCCTAATTCATCATAACAAGCTCAAATCGTGCAAATTAAGTTTGATGAACCAAACTTCAATCGAGCATATCTCATGCTATAGTGCATCATTTTTAATAATATTCATATCAGCGTGATCAGGGAAAGAAGACCTACACAACTATGGCAAAAGAATGGAGAATAGTGAGATGCGAAATTTCACCTTCTTGAAGAACAGTGTGAGGAAATAGTAGGTTCAGGTCCTCAGTCACGCCCAGATCCACTCTATCAACTCTGATATGAAGCTTTGTGTATGTATGGATGCTTAAATCCCCTTGAATCCAGCTCAATTTTGAATTTCCATTAACACCTTCAAGCTTGTGGTATGCACGAATTTGAGGCAAAATCCACCAAACACACGTTGAATCTTGCTCAACACCACTCCATGTTCATGATTATGCAAGAAAATGGGGAGTTATGTGTGGAATTTTGGAAAATCAATGAAGAGAAAAATTGAGAGTAAAGATGGATTTCTAGATCTGAAACTTTGTGTCATGAGCAATACAGTTACCATTAAGCCTTTATACCCTCTGTTAATTAATCTGAAATTAATTTTAAGCCATGGTTAATTGAGATTATGAAGATATAAGGTGTATGCACAAATTGCCATTTTCACCTCATGCATGGAAACCCTACGTGAACAGTGCATAATAAGGGCCCAAATTCACTCAAAATCAGCCCATGCACACATTGGAAATGGAATTACATTCATGTGATCAACCAATTTTGATTTTGCCAATTTCCCTTCAAAAATAGCATGCATGAGCAAATGGTTGTGTAAATGAATTTCATGCCATGTAATGAGTGATTTGAAAAATTCATGCCATGAGAAGAATTATGCAAAAAGGAGCACTCAAATTGGAGTCTTGGTTCAAAAGATATGGCCTTTTGAAGTTTCAAGCATACTTTGTAATGATTTGATCATAACTCCTTAACCACTCATCATAAATTCATGATCTTGGACTTTTTGGAAATGGGAGAGAAAGATCTTCAACTTTCATGTTGGACAAAATTTCATTTGAAGCCTCCTTGATGTTGGAAAGTTGAGTTGAAGTTGATCCAAAAACTTGCCATTTTTGGAAACTTGAAATTACAGGTCACTTTCCATTTTTGGAAACTTTTGATTTGGCTTCAAAATCTTCAAGGTAGATGTTTGACATGTTGAATAAACCTCTTTGGGACATGAATGAAGTGTCTCAAACCATTTCTCCACCTCCTAGCCCTTAGTTGACTTGCAGTTGACTTTTATGGGCCTCAGATGACCTGAAACTGCACTGTGGACTTTGAGCCTCTAACACTTGGTCAAATTGCTTCAAAATGAACCTTGGGTTCACATAAGCTCTCTAGAACAACCATAGGGCCTTTATCTCATGGAAATGCTTGGCTTCTTGCACAGATGAACTCTCCTGATGTCAGTCTTGACTGATGAGATGCAATGTACTATGCAATGTGAATGTAATGTTAATATAATGTCAATGACCTAAAAATGAAAATGTATGCATGAATGGGGGTAAAAATTTGAGGTGCTACACTTTGTTTCTGACTACTTCTCCCTTTTCATTCAGTTTGTTTCTGAACACCCATATGGTTCCAATAATATGAGTTCCTTTAGGCTTTGGAACAAGATCCCAAACGTCATTCTTTGAGAATTGATCTAGCTCTTCTTTCATAGCCAGAACCCATACATTGTCTTGAAGTGCCTCATCACAGGAAGTAGGTTCGATTAGAGATACTAATCCTAGAGGAGTTTCTTCAGATACTTTGAATGTTAACCTAGTTCTGACAGGTTCATCCTTGTTTCCCAGAATTAAATCTTCAGAGATGTTAGGGTGACTCCTTGATTTCTTCTGGATGATTGTGGTTTCAGATTCATCTGGCTTTTCTCTTTCAGATACTTCTAGTGATTTAGTCTTCTCGTCAGAACGTGCAAAAGTAATCTCCAAATCTGCAAGTTTCTCAACTAGCTTTGACTTTTCAGGGTCAAGCTTATCATCAAATCTAACATGGATTGATTCTCCCACAATTTTGGTTTTTGTGTTGTATACTCTGTAGCCTTTAGAGCGTTCTGAGTATCCTAACATAATACCTTTTTGTGCTTTAGAATCAAACTTGTTTAGATGTTCTTTAGTATTGAGAATAAAACAAGAGCATCCAAAAGGATGAAAATAAGAAATGTTGGGTTTTCTTCCCTTACACAGTTCATAGGGAGTCTTCTCCAGAATAGTTCTTATAGAGATTCTATTCTGAATATAACACGATGTGCTTACTGCTTCAGCCCAAAAGTGCTTAGCCACATTTGTTTCATTGATCATGGTCCTGGCCATCTCTTGGAGTGTCATATTCTTCCTTTCTACAACTCCATTTTGTTGTGGAGTTCTAGGACAAGAGAAATCATGGGATATTCCATTAGAGTCAAATAGTTCCTCAAAAAATTTATTCTCGAATTCGTCACCATGATCACTTCTGACTCTGATGATTTTAGAGTCAAATTCATTTTGCACTTTGGAACAGAAGCTAGTGAATACAGAGTGAGACTCACTCTTGTGCTTTAGGAATTTTACCCATGTCTAGCGACTAAAATCATCAACAATAACTAGTCCATACTTCTTTCCATTGACTGACGCTGTCTCAACAGGTCCAAACAAGTCGATGTGAAGAAGTTTCAGAGGCTTAGAGGTGGAAACAATATTTTTATTTTTAAAAGATGTTTTTGAAAATTTCCCTTTCTGACATGCCTCACATAGAGCATCTGAAGAATACTTCAGCTTGGGTAGACCTCTGACTAACTCGAGTTTATTTAGCTAAGAGAATTTTCTCATGCTAATGTGGCCCAAACGTCTATGCCATACCCATTGCTCTTCATGAACAGACATCATACATTTTACATTTTGTTCTTTTAAGTCTGAAAGATTTATTTTGCAAATATTTTCTTTCCTCCTGCCAGTGAATAGGACTATTCCATTGTTCTAATTAATTGTTTTACATGTTTTTTGATTGAAGATTACATCATAGCCGTTATCACTTAATTGACTTATTGATAAAAGGTTATGGATTAATCCTTCTACATAGAGGACATCAGATATAGAGGGAAGAGTTACATTACCAATAGTTCCGGAGCCTCTAATTCTTCCCTTCTGATTTCCTCTGAACCATATGATCAGTCACCATCTAAATTGAGTTTTCGTTACTAATCTGACTCGAAACAGAGGCTTTTGACACACTGTGCAAGCATTTATGATACGTTTCGAGTTAGTTTTACTTCTGTCATTTTATTTAAGCAATTTTAATCATTGTTATGTTTTACTTTTTATTTCGTGATTTTATGCGTGGGATAGTATTGTTTTTGTCCAACAGGTCCAGGTAGAAGAATCAGAGAACTCAGAACGAGACAGTGCGAGATTCCGGCAAGCAAAGGAGCAGAAAACCCCGGTACAGGAGGCCTGACAAGGCCACCCGTGTCAGCTGACACGGGCCGTGTTAGGCAAGGGAGAACATGTTGAAGAAAACAGTAGCCTGACATGGCCACCCGTGTCACCTGACACGGGCCGTGTCAGGCATCACCCCCAACCGTGTCACCTCCTGCCAGGGGCGTGTCAGCCATAACAGTAGGCTGACATGGCCACCCGTGTCAGCTTACACGGGCCGTGTCAGCCCAAGCCCAAAAATGCAGTTTTTCTCGGGCTTTTGGTTCGTCGGGCTTTTTGGAGATATTTTTGGACCTGTCCAACTGCTGCTTGGAATTTTCACTATAAAAGAGGGTCTTCTGCCAAAGGAAAAATCATCTTGGAATACGGAAAAACACAGTATTGTGAAGCAATCAAGGATTACAGAGAGCAAGGCATTCAGAGAGTTGAAGATATTCATGAGCGGGAGCGATTGAAGATCAAAGTCATCCAATTACATGTAATATGTAATTTTTATCTTGAATTTGTTTTAAACAATATGAGTAGCTAAACCATCCAATGCTAGGAGGGTGTCCCTGATTTAGAATTGTAACGAATTTGAGTTTACATTTGCATTTATAATTTTGTTTTTACGGTAACCTTTTGATGTGTTTATTGCTTTTTCTTTCAGACCAAACAAGATTGATTTGTGGTTATCAATTAGGCTGGACCGCCATTCATAAGGTTTTCATAAGGTTACTCTACAGTAGGTATTACTTAGGACTAGGGATACCCTGTATGAACCAAAGTATTCTTGATATTATACAGCTTAACTTCACCCTAATTGGCTATGGACATGGAAATTAGGGTAGATTGATTAAAGGTTTTCTCACCAAGGACTTGGGAGAAAATACCCTTAAGACTTGGTAGTAATTGATATTTGTTGATGCCATAGTGACTCAGAGTTGTTACAGGGATAAATCATACACCTTCCCTGGCATTATTCATTTTTCTCTATAAATCCTTATTTTCATCCTTCTTTACCTTTACTTTTATTATTACAATTTTACACCTAAAAACCCAATTAATACTTTTTATTTATTTGAATGATAATTTAAACTCCATATTAACTTGCAGTCCTTGAGATCGACATTCGGGGAATTTCCCCATTATTATTATAAAAGGCAAAATAGTACACTTGCTATTTTCCCAATCAAGTTTTTGGCGCCGTTGCCGGGGATTGCCAAAATATAGAGTTTAATTTTAATTTCAATTAAATTTTTGTTGCTCTGCAATAAAATTATTTTTCTGTCATTTATAATTTACTAATTTGTTTATGCGAGGAGAACCCTCAGCTGAATTTCTTTTTGACGCAGAGATCGAGAGAACCCTTCACCGAAGATGCAGAGAACAGAGAGTGGATTCTACATAAGAAAGTACCTGTGATCACTCAGAAGTCAAGGATCAATGGCTGAAGTTCCTCCAATTCCACCTCCTCCACCTCCGGAGAGACTTCTGGGTGACTATGGAGGTGCAAATGCATCGGGTGGTCGACTGACCATTGTCAACCAACTGGTGAATGTGACAAATTTTCAACTACATCCTAGCACGATCAATCAATTGGAAAGAAAACCTTTCACCAGAAAGGTTAATGAAGATACCAACAAACACCTGCAAAGACGCGGAAGAATGGTTCTATTCTCTTCCTGCCGGCAGTATCACATCCTGAGAGGAGATGGAAATTGCATTCTTAAATGAGTACTTTCCAGCATCAGTATTCCTGAGAAAAAGGTATGAAATTCTTAATTTCAAACAGAAGGATGGTGAATCATTGGGAGACACTTACAAAAGATTCAAAAGGATCTTAGTAGCGTGTCCAACTCATAATATGGATCAGATCGAACAAATGCAGATGTTCGTTAATGGACTGAAAATAAAAACAAAACAGTTGATTGATACAGTAGTCGGTGGCTCAACAAATTTCTCAAAAGCCACTGGTATCAAGAGGATTATTGAAGCAATAGCTGCCAATGAGCATCTAGAGATATACGACAGGTGTACCAGTCAGCCAAATGGGGTGATTGATCTAAAATTAGAGACAAATAAAATCTGTCTGGAAGACACAGTTGCTGCCGAAGTAGACAAAAAGCTTAAAGCTATGAATATAGGTACTCAACAAATAGCGCAGGTTCAGCTAGCTCAGGCGAGCACTTGTGAAATCTGTAATGGACCTCATCACACGGTCTATTGCTTTGCCACTCCCCAACAAATTGAAGAGATAAAATTCTTGAAGCAGAATAATCCCTATTCTAACACTTACAACCCAGGTTGGAAGAATCATCAAAACTTCTCCTGGAAAGATCAGAGAGGGAATGTTCCGCAACAAGGTACAGGGCAATATCAGACTCAGTATCAACAACAACAACAACAGGTACCTAAAAAGGCTGAATGGGAAATTGCCATTGAAAAGTTAGCAGCCCACAGCATACAGTTTCAAGAAGAAACAAGGACTAATCAGAAAAACACCATGGCCTCCATTAAAAATCTTGAAGTACAAATAGGACAGATAGCACAACAGTTAGCTTCAAACTCTCAAGCCCCGGGTACCCTACCTAGTGGTACGGTGACAAATCCGCGGGAACTTAACACTGTTAACGCTGTCACAACCCAAAGTGGAAAGTCAACAAAGGAAAATGATATAGAAAAAGATGGATTGATAGAGGTGGATTTAGAAATCAAGGAAACAAAAATCCAAGATGAATAAGTAATACCACCTCCTGACAAGGAGAAAGAGAAGGTTCCTAAACCAGTAATCAAACTCCCTTACCCTCCAAGACAGAAAAAGAAAAATCAACATGAAAAGAATTTTGAGAAGTTCATGGAAATGTTCAAAAAAACTCGAAATCAACATCCCCTTTTCTGAAGCATTGGAGCAAATGCCAATATAAGCCAAGTTCATGAAAGACATAATTTCCAAGAAGCGCTCCACTGATACAGAATTGATCATCCTAACTGAAACATGCAATGCCATTCTCCAAGGCATAAAAATCCCAGTAAAAAAGAAAGACAGGGGATCGGTTACGATTCCATGCACTATTGGTGATAGAAAATTCAAGAAGGCTCTGATTGACTTAGGAGCAAGTGTAAGCTTGATGTCACTGTCCATCTATAAGAAATTAGGCATCGGCTCTGTTCAAGTTACTCGAATGACACTTCAGTTTGCGGATGGCTCTGTGAGACGATCCTATGGTATTGTGAAAGATGTTCTTGTAAAAATTGACAAGTTTGTCTTCCCAGTTGACTTCGTCATTCTGGAAATGCCGAAAGATGAGGAGATTCCTCTCATATTGGGAAGACCTTTCTTGGAAACAGGATGGTGTATGATAGATATTGAGGAAGGAACTATGGCCCTCAAGGTCTATGATGAAGAGTTAAAAATAGATGTGAGGAATACAATGCAATACAAAGATGATATCGGCACAAGTAACACTATAGAGATAATCGACCAAGTAACTTCTCAAGAAAATAAACATCATAGACCCCAGTGACCACTAAATCGGGTCTTAAGCTTATCCATTTTTGAAAGTAATGAAGATGAAGGAGAGTCTGAGGTGCTTGCTATGATGGAAAAACAACCTGAATGGATTAGATCTAGAACACACCGGTGGGAAGATCTAAGACCACCACCATCAGATGTCACTGAAGAACCAAAAACAAGGGTGAATCTGAAGCAGTTACCAACAAATCTGAAGTATGTATTTCTAGACACTGAAAAAAAATGCCCATCTATCACCAATGCAAGTCTACAGAGTGTCCAAGAGGCAGAACTCATTCAAGTGCTAAAACAACACAAGGGTGCAATCAGATGAGCAATTGAGGACTTGAAAGGTATAAGCCCGACTATTTGCATGCACAAGATCTTAATGGAAGATGATCACAAACCGGTAGTGCAATCACAATGAAGACTTAATCCAGCCATGAAAAAAGTGGTACGCAAAGAAGTTATAAAACTCTTGGATGCGGGCGTAATCTACCCTATCTCCGATAGCTCTTGGGTAAGTCCAGTCCACGTGGTACCAAAAAAGGGGGGCACGGCGGTAATAAAAAATGAAAAGAATGAGTTAATTCCAACCCGAACTGTTACAGGTTGGAGAGTGTGAATCGATTACAAAAGACTAAACGTGGCAACAAGGAAGGATCACTTCCCGTTACCATTCATTGATCAAATGCTGGAAAGGTTAGTCAGACACGATTACTATTATTTCCTAGACGGTTACTCGGGGTACAACTAGATTGCGGTTGCCCCTTAAGACCAAAAGAAGACTGCATTCACATGCCCCTATGGTATTTTTTTCTTATAGAAGAATGCCATTTGGATTGTGCAATGCACCGGCCTCCTTTCAAAGGTGTATGACTTCAATCTTTGCTGACATGCTCGAAAAGCATATGGAAGTATTTATGGATGACTTTTCAGTATCCAGTTCTTCATTTGATAATTGTTTGATTAACTTGTCACTTGTGTTGGAAAGATGCCAACAAACAAATTTGATCTTGAATTGGGAAAAATGTCACTTCATGGTACCGGAAGGAATAGTCTTGGGACACAAGATCTCCAACAAAGGTATCGAAGTGGACATAGCAAAAGTGGAAGTAATAGCAAATTTACCACCACCGGTAAATGAAAAAGGCATCTGAAGCTTCTTAGGACATGCGGGTTTCTACCGCAGATTCATAAAAGATTTCTCCAAGATTGCCAAACCACTAACCAATCTGCTGGTAAAAGATACCCCGTTCTTATTTGACAAGGAGTGTAGGCAAGCCTTCGAGGCCTTGAAGAAGGAGCTGGTGTCATCCCCCATAGTGATTGCGCCCGATTGGTCTCTTCCTTTTGAGATAATATGCGATACGAGTGATAACGCAGTGGGGGCAGTACTAGGGCAACGCAAGGAGAAGCTCTTGCATGTGATCTATTATGCAAGCCACGTACTAAACCCTGCTCTAATGAACTATGCAACCACAGAAAAAGAACTCCTGGCGGTGGTATACGCGTTTGACAAGTTCAGATCCTATCTGATGGGATCAAAGGTAATTGTGTATACTGACCATGCTGCTTTAAAATATCTTTTTTCCAAACAGGAATCAAAGCCAAGGCTGCTGCGATGGATCCTACTACTACAAGAATTCGACATGGAAATCAGAGACAAAAAGGGTTGTGAAAACACTGTTTCTGATCACTTGTCTCAGATGACTCTAATTCAAGACACAGAAGAAACGTACCCCATCAGAGATGAGTTCACAGACGAACGTATTCTAGCCGTTACGCATATTCCATGGTTCGCCGATTACGCGAACTTTGTGGCAGGTGGACTGATACCTGATGACTTTGACTCTAATAGAAGAAAAAAGTTTTTGTATGATTGCAGGTTCTATATATGGGACGATCCATTCCTTAAGGGATTAGATGGCCTGGTCAAGAGATGTGTTCCAGAGGAAGAGCAGAGGGACATCTTAAAAGCCTGTCATAACTCAGAATATGGAGGATATTTTAGCGGAGACAGAACCGCAGCAAAAGTCCTCCAGTCAGGATTGTACTAGCCTGCACTATTCAAAGATGCACAGGTAGTGGTAAAAGAGTGCGACAGATGTCAGAGAACAGGCAACATATCCAAAAGAAATCAGATGCCTCAGAATGCCATGTTAGAGGTCGAACTGTTCGATGTATGGGGCATAGATTTTATGGGACCCTTCCCACCGTCCTTTGGAAAGAAGTACATTCTGGTTGCGGTTGACTATGTGTCGAAATGGGTGGAAGCAGTTGCACTACCCACGAATGATGCAAAAGTGGTAATAAATTTCCTCAAGAATTGTATCTTTGCGCGGTTTGGGGTACCAAGAGCACTGATTAGTGACGAAGGTACCCACTTCCTAAATAAGTTGATGGATAACCTACTGCAGAAATACAATGTCAAGCATATAATTTCCACACAATACCACCCCCAAACTAGTGGACAGGTTGAGGTATCCAATCGACAAATCAAGCAAATCCTAGAAAAGACCGTCAGTGCCTCACAAAAAGATTGGTCAATCAAGCTCGATGACTCACTCTGGGCATACCGAACAGCGTTCAAAACACCAATAGGTATGTCCCCGTATCAATTAGTCTATGGTAAAGCTTGTCATCTACCACTCGAACTTGAGCATAGGGCGTTCTAGGCTACTAAATTCCTCAACTATGATCTTTCCAAAGCGGGTAAATCTCGGATCCTCCAATTACAAGAGCTGGAAGAATTCAGAAATCGAGCATATGAGAATGCCAAGATATACAAAGAGCAAACCAAAACATGGCATGACAGGCGCATTCAGAAGAAAGACCTTCATGAAGGACAACTGGTGTTGTTAGTTAACTCAAGGTTGAAGCTATTCCCAGGGAAACTAAGGTCACGATGGTCGGGACCCTTTGAGATACAAAAAGTATTTGCGCATGGAGCCGTTGAACTCAGAAATCCAGCAAACGCAGACACGTTCAAGGTGAATGGGCAGAGAGTTAAACCATACATAAAAGATCAGGAGGGTAGTCCAATCGATAAAATCCGTCTCACCTAAGCAGACGGAGAACCGTCGAGACATGCGACATTAAACGAAGCGCTTCGTGGGAGGCAACCCACGCTTTTTATTTCTAATCAGTTTTATGTGTCTGTAGGTTTATACAGGAGCTCTACAAGGAGGGAACATCACGTCTACAAATGTTTAAGTCATGAAAAAGAACGATCTACATAGCCAGAGGAACCAGCAGTTGAACCAGCGAGAAAACCAAAAAACGGCCAAAAGGACAGTCTGACACGGCCACCCGTGTCAGTTGACACGGGCAGTGTTAGAAGGCAAAAAAAACAACAGACAAACAAAATGGAAAATAGTGGTCTGACATGGCCATCCATGTCAGCTGACACAGGCCATGTCAAGAGCACTGAAAGTGAAGGAAATTTGTTTATCAACAATAGCCTAACACAGGCGGTCGTGTCAGGAGCACTGAAGATGAATGCCAAACCTTGTGGAAACCAGTAGCCTGACACGGCCACCCGTGTCAGGCAGGCGAATTTTTTGAATTTTTTTTGAAAAATTTGAATTTTCGTGGGACCCACCCACTTAATCCACCATTAACCATACCTTTTCCCCATTAACCTTATCATTATCAAATTTTTCCCTTACAACTCATTATTCTCTCTCATCATTCTTCATCTCTTTCTCTCAAAACCTTTCAACTTCAATTAAAACTCATAAACCTCTCTACATAAAACCTTCCATAACCCCCATTTCCACTCACCTATCGCCAAAACACCCTTCACTAATATTTCTCCACTCGTCGTCCCGGTCCTAACCACGGTTTCAGACTTTCCTAACTCAAAAGTTCAAATAATTTCTATTTTTTGTAGGTCCAAAATGCCCCCGCGGAGAATCCTCATCGGAAAGCAACAACTCGTGGAAATGGAGAAGTCACGGAAGCGCCCGAGTCGGAATCCAAATCCACACAACATCGTGTTTGACAATCCGGAACAAGAACGGAGATACCAAATTCACCGGAAGCGCGAACTCACGCCGACGAGGTATATGTGTGAGCATACTCTTAACGCTCTAGGGCTGAAGATGGAGGTATACCGGATGTTCCATGTTTTAGGATTGCTCGAGTTCATGAGTTTGGAAGCACCGACATACGAGCGTATTACTCTCGAATTCCTCAACATGTTGGAATTCCAGTTGGAAAAATGGTGGATAGACACGACCAGGTATTATTTCGACACTTTGCATTTCCGGTTGTTTAATAATTATCATGAGTTGTCTGTTGAGGAGTTAGCAGCAATACTCTGACTCCCTCTGAACGGACCAGGAGCGGTCCCAGACGGGTTCTCACCTAAGGATTTCTGGATTGCCATCACCGGGAGGACGGATTACTCCTCCAAAGGTGTGAAAGCCTCAGGCATCTAGAATCCATGTTTCAGGTACACTCAGAAGGGTTTAGCCTATACCCTGTTTGGAAGACGCGATAGCACAGGGGTAGCCACTTAGAGAGAGATATTCTTTATGTACTCGATGGCACAAAACAAAGCCATCAATGTAGCTGCCTTTGCAGCAGACTATCTGGGCAGAGTCGGCCGAGCAAACTCCGGAGGCATATCCGTAGGGGAATGATCACCCAAATCGCTGAGCATTTCGGGTATCAAGCTGTTTTATTCGAAGACACGCCAATTGCAGGTAACACCAAAATTGACATGTCTGCTCTAATTTCACAAGGTATGATTGTTGTTGCCCCTACTTACTATTCCGTACTTATCCATAAGAGGTTTATCGTCGCTCTTCCGGATCCGGACAGAGTTGCTATTATTAGCTATGCTAATTGGTTTTATGTGAGCGCTGACCCCGACGCGGATGAAGGCCACGAAACTGACCATTTTACTGCAGGTGAGCAATTTATGGATGACCAGGTAGAAGGAACGGAAGTAGAAGAAGAAGATCCTCAGGCACCTCCTGAGAAGTTTGTACCACCGCATCAGGAACCCACCCAACAGGCGGCGGGTTCATCATCTTGGTCAACTGACCAATGGAGCTGGGTACAAACCGAGATAGGTGACTTGAGGACGGAACAACAACAGCAAGGCATTGAGCAAGCCCGTCAGGGGGCGATGTTGGATGAGATGAGTAGCATGATGCGACAGTTGATGTTTCATTTCCCGCAACCACCCCATCAGTAGGATATTGTGAGTGCCCTCCTTCGCTCTTGTTCGAAAACATTGTGGACAATGTTGAGTTCAAGTGTGGGGGAGATTTTATGTCTTTTATTAGTATTTTATTCTCATTGTGTTATTTTACTTTTGTGCATTCTAGATTTGATTTTTCTGGTTGACGGTACATTATGCTGCGAGTGTGTCAAGTCTTTGTTGATAGGTTGGAAAGAGTAATGATCACGATTGAGAGTGGATGAAAGGATCACGCCACTCACCATGGCTTGTTATGAAGGACCTCCCCAGAAAGTGACACTGCTGAAAGTAAAGATCGGAGGCAACGTATACAGCTTAACCGACATGAGCATCATGTACATTCCGAAGTAAGGAAGAAATCGCACCAAACTAATGAGTATTGTGGATCCTGTCAAAGCTGAACCAAACAAAGTGAGTCATAAAAAGCCAAACACATTGATCATCATGAGCGACATTCAGGTTTGTCTTTATCACTCTAAATTTGCGTAGACTCTCTGGGACTGTTGTAGCGAGGTTTACATTACCTTTAGGTTTAATGACTAATCCAAAAGTCAACATACAATTCGAGTCGCCACCGCACTTTTATTTGTCCAAAGGAAAGGCTAAAAAGCGAACAAAAGCCAAGTAAGAAGTTTTTCGAATCAAAAACTAATAAAAATATCAGAGATCTAGGTAAGGGGGTTGGTTATGAAATGGGAAGGTTTTACGCACCCAAAACATCCTTAGTACTCTAAGGGAACCTCTTTTTACAAACATGTGTTGTAGATTGGTATTTGTGAAAAGATTTGTACAAAAGATTGGAGGGATGAGAAGAGAATTGATTATATTTACAAATTTTGTTGTTTGAATGGATGAACCCATTGCCTACGTACCATCACAAAGGAGGATCAAAACCTCGTAGTTCGTGGTAAAAATTTCAAAGATTGGTGAATTAATTTTAATCAAAAGCCTTAAGATCTTTTGTTATCAAAGGGAGAAAACTCAACCTAAACCAACAATCCACCATGTGAGGAAGGATTCAACATGCTAGTGAGGGGTTAACCCTATAATAAGCATGGAAGGCTTATAATCCAACCTGAGGCCGGTCAATAAGAATATAGGCAAAGAATACAAGTTAGAGGTCATGACTAGTAAGCCAATCTCCCTAAACTTGCCATGCCAAAACAACAGGGGAAGGGCCTTGTATTGACTTTTGGTTATTTGCTTGACCAAGAAGTAACCTATCTTTGACACAAAATAACTCACTTGATCATGGATCAAGTTGAGTTTGGTTTGGATCAAAGAAGATTAAACTTCTATTTGTCAAGACCAACCTCAAGACTTTAACTCATTGTCCATTGAGGGAAAGAAAGGGATGAAGATGAAAGGGATGGGGTGACAAGTCAACAACCAATCCCAATTGATAAAGGGATAACTCATCCTTGATCAAATTCATTCATCTTTCTAAGTGATGATCCTTAAGGATTCTCAAACCACAAGATCCAATGAATTTGATCAAAGTTAAATCAATTCAACCTTAATCAACACCAAACATAAGAGAAATGAATATAACAAGTCAAGAAGTCAACCATATTTTTTTGGTATTTTTTTTGAATTAAAAGAAAATACAAATAAAAAATAAATAAACAAAGTTGAACCTCAAATTCAATTCAAAACAACTTCAATGAGTCCAATTAAATTCTCCTAGTTTCAACATAGTCAAACAAACCTTGACTAATTTTCTCACAAATTTTAAAAGTCAGAAAGTAATTAAAATCAATTAAAAACAACCAAAAATAGGATAATATGAATTATTATCTCAAATAATCTCAAAACAAACAAGTAATTGTTAAGACTATTTTTCATTGACTTAGCATGATCCATAGATGCTATGAAAATATTTTTGTATTTTTTAAGAGTCAGAAAGTATTTTAAAATGAATAAAAATCATTAAAAACCAAGTAATTCATAAAAAATATCAAATGAAGTCAGAAAAATAAGTAAAAATCATAATATGAAACTAGATTTTTCAAGAAACTTTTTAGAGTTGGTCTCATATTTTTCTAACTTCAAATGAATTTTTAATGAATTTTTGAAAATAGAATGAATTAACAGAAAATAAAAAGAAAATGAAATAAGCGAAAAAGCCTGAGCCACTAGATCCAATTTATTAATTGACGTGGCAGTGGTGTATGGCTTAGATCTGAGGACACACGCTAGGCTCAAGTCAAACGCGCAACACAACGAATTAAAACAAGTAATTAAAACGGACGCGTGAGATTAGATCCTGAGAAGGAGATCCAAGGGCCAGGGATCAGACCACATGGTGGTGGTGGTGGAAACCAGCGTCTTCTCCGGCCAAGCAACAAATTCCGTCCAAATTTGCAGGAAAATGAACCTCAACGAAAATGAAAAACAAGGAC
Organism: Lathyrus oleraceus; assembly: GCF_024323335.1. Taxonomy (NCBI): domain Eukaryota; kingdom Viridiplantae; phylum Streptophyta; class Magnoliopsida; order Fabales; family Fabaceae; genus Lathyrus; species Lathyrus oleraceus. The sequence goes on along the minus strand of NC_066583.1, from coordinate 594,855,782 downwards.
ATGGAAATAAAGCTCTTGTGATGATCATCACTGTACCATTGGATTTCTTTCAATCTTCCTATATTGAGATAAAGATGAAGGAGAAAATCATGGTGTCCACACGGATTGTTCATGAAATGATAAATTGAATGCATCAAAAGCTTGCCTCAAGTATGAGGACTTCAGAGAACCACCAAAACACAAGAAAGCTAGGAGTTTCAGATCCAAAAAGTTTGAGTTGATACCTTCAAAATGATGAATCTCTAGCCACGAATTCTTCAACCTCTTTGCTCCTCTTTGATCTCTGAGTGTATGGAAGATGATTGGCTAAGGAATCTAGCTTTAAAACTCAGCTAATGTTACTGAATTTCAAGCTCGAAAATCTGAAAAATTATGAGTGATTCCTTTTGTGAGGGTTATGGTTTCAGTTCTGCAGCATATGGGATCTCCAAAAGGTTTTGAAATGAAGCTCATGAAGCCTTTATTTATAGCTGAAGGTAGTTGAGTTCACACTTTGCTCATGTGCATGGGATTTGAAAATTTGGATGCATGGGCCTTTGTGGACGTGTGAGAGTCCCATGGATGGTTGAAGAAGCTTGCTGAGATCATGTGAAAGGCATTTGGTCGTGCACATTGGATGGTAAATGCTTGCAATTCAAGTTTCAAAATAAAATATCAAGAATGCACCTAAATGAAAATAAACTCGAATCTCCCAAATGGTAGACCCCAAGGACAATTGTGAGTAATGGTTGGAAAGCTCTTGAAATAAGGAACAAAAGTGATGTTGGGAAAAAAATCATTTGGCATGTGAAAATTGATCAAAACTGGCTTGGAAAGTCCAAGTGTAAAACATATCCAAATCACTTTGAAAAATTAACCCAAAAGTAAGCTTAATAAATCCCCTATGTGCTCATGATACAAGCTTCAAATGAACACATCTCCAACATAAAAGTTGTATATCTTTTCAATATGGTAAATCTAGACTCAAAGTTTGCATCATTTGGATTTTCTATGACAAAGGCATGGAAATTTGAAGTTGGGTACTTTTTCAAATTCAATGAATTAGGTCCAAGATGACCTATAATGTTTTTCATTATCACATGTATTTATTTTAGGATTATGAAGTTTTGTACAACATAACATTTGAATTAGACATGTCAAGCTTTCCAATTCCTTTTGTCTCACCTCAAAATCATAAAAATTAAGGAAGTTATGCTCTTGGCAAGTTGACCCAAAATCAGGGTTTCAATCAAAATGACCTATAATGTTTTGAAATGAATGATGACCTTCCAAGATTCAAATGGATTTTTGATGTACATGAAAGTTGTTCATATGGTTCTTAGGAATATTGTTGATTTTGGGGTCATCTTCATTTTGAAAACACATAAAACATTATAGCTCATTAAGCCTCAGTTTAGTTAGATGACTTGACTCGTCAACTTTTCAAAGTCAAACTTCGAATCTTGATGAATAAATGATTGAGAGGCCTAAAATAGGCTCATATATGCATAAAATGATAAATGAAAGAACTTCCTTTGATTAAATTTGATCAGAGGTTGAGATTGCTTCATGGGCAAGGCACAGTCAAAGCATAGTGAAATTAGGGTTTCCTTGAGAAACAATCTTCAAGCCCTTTGGGTTATCTTGATCAAATTGGAAAATTGGGAAACTTGGGAGACATACATGATGATTAGGAACTTTGTAGACCATTGTCATGCTTTTTCTCATCTTGATCTAGCCATTGCATTGGGCTTAGGAGCCTCCTAGGAGCATTGTAGAGCACATGATCACTTGAGCTTCAAAACAAAAAGAGTTAGTGGCATATTTTTGTGCTTTTGGTTAGTAATCAAATAAGAAAAGCAATAACATACAATACAAGCATGCTTGGTGATCTCAAACCACTTAAACAAGTCCCAACCCTAGGGTTAAGGAGCCAAATATGCTATGATCCTTGAGACAATGCACTTGTGCAATAACATGATGCCCATGAGGGATCTTAGGGTCAAAATTAGGGTCTTACAGATGCCCCTATTTAAGGTCATTCTAGCCGGAGATATAAAGGTTAAAATCTTTGTCTCAACGAGATAGAATGGGCTTAAATAATAGCAAAGAGACGAATTTTGGTCCCTAAGAGACCTCATGATGCAAATGTATGCATGCAAAATAAAATCTTCGTGGTGAATAATTGCCACAAAGGAAAAGAAATCGGGAGAAACTGAAAATCCATAGGAGTAACACACTCACTAGGGAGACAGAGACTCTGGGGGAAATAAAGTAAAAGTGCGTGAGCAGGTCACGACTTGAAAACTTGCTGGGAGACACGAAGGAATTCCATGAAAATAAATCGATGGAAAGACTCGAGCTGACACAAAGATGCATGTATTGGGGAATATGCCAATACAACAAAATTATCCACAAAGGATACATCGGTTAAAAATCCGGACTCAGACGGTGACGTCCACGAAGGACTCATCTGAGGAAGAAACAACGAGATATTATCGGTTACTGGGTAATAAACTCAAAGAGAGACATGTTATTGAAACACCGGTTACTGGGTGAGAGAACGACACGCTCAGGGAGAAAGAATATCTAAGACCGATATAAGGGTGAAAGATATCAATCGCCCGAAACATCTGAGGAGGACCCAAAAGGCACATTTCAACTCAGGGAAAATCTGACTCCACAGGGGACAAAAGGTCATAATAGGGAGGAGAAGGAAGGAACACCAGTGATACCGGTTACTCGGTATATAATAGGTGACCAACCAGGCGTGAATTGGGAACATATCCAAGACACTCATCATCCGAAAGGAGGGCTAAAAAAGCAAACTCGACTTACAGGATGGACATTCGATTCCACAAGGAAATACGAATCTTACTCGACTGGGAAGAAAAAGACTTCGACTGAAGAGCGCATGAGACATATTATCTACTACCGTTATATGGGTAAAAAAATGTAGATAGCATACTCGCATGGAAGATTATCCGCAACCGGTTACTGGGTTAATAAAGGATAAATCAATCGAAAAGAAAGGACATTGGGATACCGGTTACTGGGTATAAAATGATGACCAATCAGAAGGAGAAACAATCATCACCAAACAAGGGTAAATGAAAGATGACTCGCTAGGGACAAATTGCCTGACAAAAGCAATTATCCAAGAGATATATCACCGATTACTGGGTGGTACACTCAAAAACGAAGGAATATTAATATCGGTTACTGGGTAAAGATAACCAACAAATAGGGGATTACATCTACCGGTCACTAGGTAGAAGGCCACAAAATCCGATGGGGAAAGGATGAACAATTATTGGTTACTGAGAAATTAAACAACTGAACCACAGGAAACTACAGGGGATAACAAGAAATGAATCAATTCTAGGAACAAACTAGAAAGACACAACCAAACAAGACTCAACCCGGTGAGGATATAACTCAGGGGAGTGATTCCATCCCGATACACAACTGGGGAGGAAACTGAAAAAATAATCATCCACGAGGACATAACTCAGTGGGGAAAAAGAAGGAAAGATAAACACTTTCTGCCTATGAGGCTGACTCTATATGGAGAGATCATACACAAACATCTACTTGGGGAAGAACATTTCACCAACAGCAGGAGATAATAAGCAAAGATATATGGCAAAGAATGCATCATGAATATCTGAATGCTATGATTATGCATGTATAGGCATGATTTGTGTATGATTAATGCTGACAAACAGACATATCTAACACAAACAAGTCCAAGAATCACGAACAGACACTCAGCCAATGTCTCGACAAGCAGGGCGAAGCCTACTGGAGAACTCAACTTGGGAATAACCCGAGAAGGATGAAAATAAATCATCGGGGATATCAAACCCTATCCCAAAGCTACGCTCGCTGAGGATACAAAGAAGATGTATTCAGGAGCAGCGAAAGAAGAGAATCAAACAGAGAACTCAACTCTGACAGGGATTATCTCTAAAATAAGAGTAAACAAGGGGAGTTTTTAATCATAGCTAGGGATAGGCAAAGTCAAAGCTTCCAACTGCAAGAAATAACACTCTGCACAGGGGAAATCTTCCAGGAGCAAACAATCCTGACATAAGGAAGATGCAGAAAATCTGTCGGGGAGTTTCCATCAACTCTCTCGGGGAGAGGTGGTTTAATAACAATAAGATCCGCCGGAGAAGAAACTCTACTGGGGAAGCTTAAGGATTGATGGGAAACTATGTGGGGAACAACTACCGACCAGATGTACATCAATCAAAACACTCCCTTCTATCTGCCGGAGAGGAAACTCTGCAAAAGGGAATTAATAGAATTTTGCTCCACTAGGGAAGGAAATAAACATCTTCACCACCAGCTCTTAATGCTAGAAGAAATCTTCAGAATCGTAGGAGATACAAACATCAAACTCTGATCTGGCAACCCTACTGGGGACAAGCTGTAAATGCTCTCGAGGGGACCACCCTTGGTGGAGAAAACAGAAATGAATCCTTCATCAACAAGCGACATACTGGGGATACCTCTTTTCAAAATAAATGAAAAAGGGAAACAAGCCCTTCATCAATTGCACTAGGAAATTTCCTTCTAAGGAGACAACTATCTGGAAAGATAGCTCTGCAGGGAACACATGCCTACTCCGCTGGAGATTCTGACTTATGCTGGGGAAAGACAAACTTCCTCGTGAGTAGATAGTCCGGATAGCGAGACAAGGAGTATTCTCAACTTAAAGCATATCAACTTTTATCAATCTATAAGGGATTTTAGGTCAGTCCACACAAGGGATAACAACCCTACAAATGATAAAACACAAATGCCAGTGCTTGACATAGAAGGATACACATCTCTAGAATATCGAGGCAAAAACTGGAAAAGAAGGGATCATTCACAGATCAACCATATACCAATCATGGATTGCTAAAACTCCGCGGGAGAAACAAGTATGTATACACAACTAAACTACCAAGGAATGTAATGGATGATTATCCAAAGATCCTGCTAGGGGAAAGCAATCCATGGGACAGATCAATCCACTGCCATCAAGGAGAACTTCTCATACCAGACTCTCTGGGAAGCTGATGAAGAGGATATAAGGAGAGAGGATGCCAAAATATGAACAAATGTCTTACCCTTTGGTAATCATACTATCCTTGGGAAAGCACTGAGGACATTCCACTTATCCTTTCAGTCATTGTGAATGTTCACTTTGTTTAAAATAGTTTATTCATGAAAACTTTATTTGTTTAAAACAATGATATTCATCAATTAAAACATGCAAACGTTTGTTAAATAGAAATAAATAAGAGTGCAAAGAATTGGATAAAGGTTCAAATTTATTTATGAGAATGGTAGTCCGCAAATGGCGAGACTCCATGGATCTTTACAAATTTGAAATTGGTGATATACATGGGAAGGGGCTACATTGAACATAATGACCGTTTCTCCACCAACTCTGAATCTACTATATTCGAAACTTCAGTTGATGATGACTGAGCGAGAATCTTTGACAGATGACAGTTGTAGAACAAAATCTTGTCGGGATGTAGTTACTTGCCAAATCCCTAATTTTTGCCTAGATTTCCCCAGGGTGAGGTACTCAATCTAGCGGGATATATATATATTCATTTTTTTCATGTCTCTAACTTTTGCCTGGATCGCCCTTTCGGGTTTTCAATCCACCGAGACGCTCATTTTTTCCTAAGCCGCCCTTTCGGGTTTTCAACTTAGCGAGCTATTATGTTCTTTTTTTATTTTTAGGCGAAGTATTTCTTGACTGCATCTGAATTCACAGGACGAGTGAAATCTTCCCCATCCATAGTTGTGAGCAACAAAGCACCGCCTGAAAAGGCTCTCTTAACAACGTATAGACCTTCATAGTTTGGGGTCCACTTGCCCCTGGAATCGGGCGCGAAAGACAAGACTTTCTTGAGCACGAGGTCACCTTCTCGGAACACACGAGGCTTGACCTTCTTATCAAAATATTTCTTCATCCTTTGTTGATACAACTGACCATAGCACATGGCAGTTAATCTCTTCTCTTCAATCAAATTCAGTTGGTCATAACGACTCTGAGCCCATTCAGCCTCAGCCAACTTGGATTCCATCAAGACTCTCATTGATGGGATCTCGACCTCTACGGGGAGCATAGCCTCCATGCCATATACAAGAGAGAAAGGGGCTGCCCCTGTTGAAGTGCGGACGGATGTGCAATAGCCATGCAAAGTAAATGGCAGTATCTCATGCCAATCTTTGTACGTAACAACCATCTTCTGAATAATCTTCTTAATGTTCTTGTTAGCAGCTTCAACAGCCCCATTCATCTTGGGTCTATAGGGAGAAGAATTATGATGTGCAATCTTAAACTCGCTACACAGCTCTTTCATCATCTTATTGTTCAAGGTAGATCCATTATCAGTAATGATCTTGTCTGGCATACCATATCAGCATATGAGTTGGTTCTTGATAAACCTCACAACCACTTGCCTGGTCACATTTGCATACGATGCCGCTTCAACCCACTTTGTGAAGTAATCAATGGCTACAACAATAAAACGGTGACCGTTTGACGCCTTAGGCTCAACCATGCCAATCATGTCGATTCTCCACATGGAGAAAGGCCACAGTGAGGAAATAACATTCAGAAGTGTCGGGGGAACATGAATCTTATCCGTATAAATCTGACACTTGTGGCATTTTTTCACAAACTCGCAGCAGTCAGACTCCATTGTCAGCCAATAGTAGCCTGCTCTCAACATCTTTTTCGCCATGGCATGTCCATTGGAATGAGTACCAAATGAACCCTCATGGACTTCAGTCATCAACAGGTTTGCTTCGTGTCTATCCATGCATCTAAGCAGAACCATGTCAAAATTCCTCTTGTAAAGCACATCACCATTAAGGTAGAAACTGCTAGATAATCTCCTCAAAGTCTTCTTATCTTTAACAGATGCCCCAGGCGGGTAAGTCTGACTTTGGAGAAAGCACTTGATATCATAGTACCATGGCTTATCGTCTTTCACCTCCTCAACTACAAACACGTGAGCTGGTCTATCCAAGTGCATCACAGTAATATTTGGGAATTCATTCCAATAATTGACAACAATCATTGAAGCAAGTGTAGCGGGAGCATCCGCCATATGATTCTCATCTCGAGGAGTATGGTGGAAGTCAACTTTAGTAAAGAAAGTTGAAATCCTCCTTGCATAATCTCTATATGGGATGAGGCCAGTATGATTCGTCTCCCATTCACCCTTAATCTGATTAACAATAAGGGTCGAATCTCCATATACATCAAGATGTTTGATCCTAAGATCAATACATTCTTCCAAACCCATAATACAGGCCTCATACTCCGCCATATTATTCGTGCATTTGAAAGTTAGCCTTGCTGTAAAAGGAAAATGTGTGCCTTGAGGAGTAATAATCACTGCCCCAATACCATTTCCATACTAATTGACAGCACCATCGAACACCATACCCCATCAGGAACCAGGCTCTGGCCCTTCATCGAGCGTATGCTCATCACAATCTTTCATTTTCAAATACAGAATATCCTCACCAGGGAAGTCGTAATGCACAAACTGATAATCTTCAATTGGTTGATGCGCCAAATGGTCAGCCAAGATACTACCTTTAATAGCTTTTTGAGCTCGATACTCAATATCATACTCAGATAACAACATCTGCCAACGGGAAATTCTCCCGATTAAAGCAGGCTTCTTAAAGATATACTTGATTGGATCCATTTTGGATATCAACCAAGTTGTATGATTCAACATATACTGGCGTAAACGCTTAGCAGCCCAAGCCAAAGCACATCATGTCTTCTCAAGCATTGAGTACCGAGACTCACAGTCGGTGAACTTCTTACTCAAGTAGTATATTGCATATTCTTTCTTTCCTGATTCATCCTGCTGACCAAGGACACAACCCATGGAATCATCAAGCACAATCAAGTACATAATCAACGGTCTTCCTTCAACAGGCGGAGACAGAATCGGAGGTTCGGACAAATACTCTTTGATATTGTCAAAGGCCTTTTGGCAATCCTCGGTCCAATCATGATGCTGATCTTTCCGGAGGAGCTTGAATATAGGCTCACATGTGGAAGTCAAGTGGGATATAAATCTCGAAATGTAATTCAAGCGGCCAAGAAAACCTCGGACTTGCTTCTCAGTTTTGGGCGCAAGCATCTCTTGTATTGCTTTGACCTTGGCAGGATCAACTTCAATACCTCTCTCGCTGACAATAAAGCCCAATAACTTGCCGGAACGGACTCCGAATGTACACCTGTTCGGATCCAGGCGGAGTTTGTACTTCCTCAAACGTTGGAAAAGCTTCAACAAGTGTTCTACATGTTCAACTTCCGTTTTCGACTTTGCAATCATATCATCGAGATACACCTCGATCTCCTTGTGCATCATGTCATGAAACAAGGTAGTCATAGCACATTGATATGTGGCTCCGGCGTTCTTCATACCGAAGGGCATCACTCGATAATAGAATGTTCCCCAAGGTGTGATGAATGTTGTCTTCTCCATATCCTCGGGTGCCATTTTAATCTGGTTATAACCGGAAAAACCGTCCATAAATGAGAAGATATTGAATTTAGCCGTATCGTCCACCAACATATCAATGTGTGGTAGAGGAAAATCATCTTTTGGGCTAGCCTTATTCAAGTCACGGTAATCCACGCACATTCGGACTTTTCCGTCTTTCTTAGGTACAGGCACAATATTGGCCACCCATTGAGGATATGTAGAAGTCACCAGAAACCCCGCATCAATTTGCTTATGTACTTCTTCTTTAATCTTCACTGCCATATGAGGATGAGTTCTTCTGAGCTTTTGCTTCACAGGCACACACTCAGGCTTCAACGACAAGAAATGTTGCACGATATCAGTATCTAGACCAGGCATTTCTTCATACGACCAGGCAAAGACGTCGACATATTCTCGTAGCAACTCAATCAACCCCTTCTTAACAGACTCTTCATGGAGTGCCACAATCTTCACTTCACGAATACAGTCTTCAGACCCCAAGTTGAATGTTTCTAGATTCTCAAGATGTGGCTGAATGATCTTCTCCCCATACTCAAGCAGATAGGTAATCTCATCAGGAATCTCTTCAACATCATCTTCTTCTGCCTTAAATACAGGGAACTCAAAGTTGGGAGATGGTGTTGGATCATTATGTTCAATGGGTTTGGTTAACCTGCATAATGATTTTGAGTATAAAAGAGATTTTAGAATTCAAACAAGGCAAATCATTATGCAGATGAAAAATCGATTTTATTCTCTTTTTTTTAGGGTTTTATGGTGATCACCAATTTCATGCGAAAAGCAAAAAAATGAAAAATAATTTGAAAAACAAACATTTAACATGCGATTATTGAATGAATATCATTGTATTAATCAATCATGCCAACAATGTCTTCACTTCTCCTTTTGGCATGGGAGAAGGGTTTTTAAACAAGAATGAACATATTGCGTTGACTTATGGATAACTGTTGGAACATCAACAGCGACCCAATTATTGCAGATCCCGCCAGGTATGACAAAGTTGCCGAGGTCTTCCTCTTCATCTTCTTCAATGATGGAAGCAGCTTCTTGATCTCTATTGGTATGGATGAAACCTCCACTCTGAAACAGCCCAAGATCATTAGAAACACCGGAAGAATACCCTATACCAGCCTGGGATTTGTTATCTTCCATCTTTATCATTTTCCCCAAACCATTAGTTGCGCCATGCTCGATGGCCAACTTCGCGTCATTGTAGGAGACAAATGAAGAAAGTCCTTTCCTAGAAGGCTCGGCAATAGATAAGGCTTGGAATGGAGTTCCAACCCCATCCTCATCATCGATGTAGGAAAAGGAAGATAAATGGATGACCAAGAGATCCTTCTCTCCCCTTATCACCACCAACTTCTTGTTTTTGACAAACTTCAACTTTTGGTGCAGGGTGGATGTCACGGCGCCTGCCTCGTGAATCCATGGTCTACCGAGTAAACAGCTGTACGACGGATGTATGTCCATAACTTGGAAAGTGATCTGGAAATCACTAGGTCCAACTTTGATCGGGAGGTCTAATTCACCGATCACGGTTTTGTGCGATCCATCAAAAGCTTTTACTACCACTCCACTCTGCCTCATGGGAGGCCCCTGATACGAAAATTTGGCGAGAGTGGACTTTGGCAATACATTAAGTGATGACCCTGTGTCTACCAACACATTGGAGATGGCATCATCTTTACAGTTCATAGAGATATGTAAGGCCAAATTGTGGTATTTTCACTCCTCAGGAAGATCATCATCACAGAAGCTCAAATTGTTGCAGGCAGTTATATTTGCGACAATGCTATCAAACTGTTCAATTGTGACATCGTGATCTACATATGCCACATCCAGCACCCTTTGCAACGCTTCACGGTGTGGCTCTGAATTCATCAACAAAGATAGGACAAATATCTTTGATGGAGTTTGAAGCAACCGCTCCATAATGTTGTACTCGCTCCTCTTGATGAGCCTCAGCATCTCATCACCATCCTCTCTCAATATGCCAGACTAGCCAACTAGGATAGGAGCTTTATCAGCTTTGACAACAATAGGGTCAACACCCTTCACAACAGGAATAGAATGATTTGAATAAGAAGTCCCCACGGGACCGGCAGGACTGACAACATTCTTCTTTACGACGTCTTCATGGGATTTCGGCTGAGCCGAGAAAACACGACCACTATGGGTCACTCCACTAACATCGGATATGCTTACAACAGAGGTTGAGGGCAACGACACCTCCTTCCCATCTTCCAGCATAATAACATTGTAACGGTATGGGACCGCTTTGTCCGACACATACGGGACAGGGCCCGCTGGCTTTATCACAAGAGTTGGCACCACCTTCTTTTTGCTGCCATCATACTTAATGACAACAGGATCAGGAATATTGAACACAGGGGTGATAACATCAACTTCATCTTCATTACGATTTGGAAGTATCTCAATCATCCCTTGGTCTAGCATCTCTTGGATGTCCCTTCTTATCTTGCGGCATCCTCTTTGATTGACAGTGCACACATGGCACCTATCGTGATCGTGCTCACAGTGACTGTGCTCACACAACAACCTATGTATCTCTACCAGGGACTGCCATATATCTTTCACATAAAGGACCTTATATTTGTTAGGGCAACATTGGACCATGTTGACAGCTGCCTTCACATGCTCGGGCAATGGGTTCTTCTTAACATTCGGGCCTACATCCTCAAAGAATAGTATCCCACTCCTCACAAGGTCTTGCACCTTGGTCTTCAAAGGAAAACAGTTCTCCACATCATGTCCGGGAGCACCGGAATGATACACACAATGAAGTTCAGGCTTGTACCACCATTGAGGATTGATTGGTACAGCAGGAGGATCACGTGGAGTTACCAACTTCCTATCGATCAAGGAAGGATACAATTCAGCATAGGTCATAGGAATCAGGTCAAAAGTCATCCTCTTCCTCTCATAATTGATGATGCTGTTGTTGTTATTGCGAGGCTGGTAAGCCTGTTATTGTTGACGAGATTGTTGTTGTGGTTGTTGAGCTTCTCTGAAAGCAGGTGCTATATGAGCCACCTGGTGTTGGTTGACTACCGGTCGCACTTCCTCCCTCCTCACAGAGGGCCTTCTTTTACTACGGGAAGAAATAGCATGAGCCTCCCCTTCCTTCTTCCTAGAAAATCCTCCATACTTCTTTGCCGAAGAATCATCACGGGACAGACATCCTTCACGGACTCCCTCTTCTAGCCTCATCCCCATATTTACCATTTCGGTAAAGTCTAAGGGAGCACTAGCAATCATGTGCTCATAATAGAAAGAGCTCAAAGTCTTCAGAAAGATCTTTGTCATCCCCTTCTCCTCCAATGGCGGCACTATCTGAGCTGCCAATTCCCTTCACCTCTGGGCGTATTCCTTGAAGGTTTCCTTATCTTTTGGGGACATCGCCCTCAGCTGATCTCTGCCCGGAGCCATGTCCACGTTGTATTTGTACTATTTCACAAAAGCCTCTCCTAGATCATTGAAAGTGTGGATGCTTGCACTATCTAGCCCCATATACCAACGGAGCGCAACACTTGTCAGGCTATCCTGGAAATAGTGAATCAGTAGTTGATCATTATCTGTTTGGGTCGACATCTTGCGGGCATACATCACAAGATGACTGAGTGGAAACGTGTTTCCCTTATATTTCTCAAAGTCAGGCACTTTGAATTTGACTGGGATTTTCACATTGGGCACTAAGCACAATTCAGCAGCACTCTTCCCAAATAGATTTTTTCCTCTCAGTGTTTTCATTTCCTTGCGCAGCTCAAGGAATTGGTCTTTCATCTCATCCATCTTCTCATAAACGTCTGGGCCTTCAGATGGCTCGGAGTGGTAAATGGTGTCTTCCACACGCGGCAAAGTGTGCGTAACGGGAGGTGGCACAGACATGACCGGGCTAGATGCCGGCATAGAAGCAAAAGTGGGAGCGAAACCCTCTGGCACAAAATTGGGTGACATTCCCCAAGGGAATCCAGCAGGAAGATGTGGGGCAAAGTGGGCGGAGGCAGCAGGCACTGTAGAGGTAACCACTTCAGAAATGACAGTCCTCGCAGGAGGAGTTACAGGAGTTGGAGAAGCTTGACTATGAGCAGTAAGAACTGACTTCATCATGGCAGTCAGTCGGGAAATCTCCTCTTTCAAATCTCGGTTCTCTTGCTCAAGGTGTTCCATGATTTTTGAATGATTGGCTCGAGTGTTGCACCGGTGCATCAGCTTGTCTTTAAAATAAATGAAGAGCAAAGAGTTAGACCACTATATCAAGAGTTCGAAACAAAAACCTGCTTATGCATATGATGCATGCAATGCTCGTGCTATGATTTGTTTTTAATCGGAGGAACTTTATAAAGATCTATTTGCATATGTTTTTGAAAATATTGAACTTTTTGAGACATATGTGGAATACTCATAGCAATACAATATTTAGAAACTTTTTACACCAAAGAAGTAGTACAGTCTCGGTAACCAAATACAATACAAGAGAAAAGGAGAATAAACATCCTATGGAGCCCTAGAAGCAGTTGTCTAAAGCCCTCGAGATCGGAAGATACGTCGCACGAAGCCTCTTCACCTCTCTCTCATAAGCTGTTTCCATGTCGGCCTTCTCCTTGGCGAGCTGATCATATCTCTTCTTCCAAAACCTAGATGAGTGAGGTAGGAGAGAAGTAACCACATCATCGGGCTCATCAATAACCTGATGCTCTAGAAACTCGATCATTGCATACTTATCCTTGAGCTGCTGAAGAAGCTCCTCACACTCATGAACCTAAGCACGCGAACAGTCTTCGTCTCTCAACTCCTCTACTTCTTGATTAGGGAGGGTTGAAGGCCCAACCATAACCATATGGGTAGGTCTCGGATACTCATACGAAATGTGGTACTCGAGGGCTCTCTTCCTTACCCAAGAGGTGTAAGGCTCCAAAGCAACACAGTTCTTCGGACCAAGCTCATTCCTCCCTTTGCTATGAACCTTGCGCCAGGCGCGGGCCATCATATCCTTTAGGTTTTGGGGATCTTTACCCTCTTGAAAGAATAAGCCTTCCAACGAAATGTTGTTAGGTTTATCCTTTAAGGGGAACCCAAGCTGTCGGCGCACCAAAGCAGGGTTGTAGTTAATCCCACCACATGTACCAAGAAGAGGTACATTGGAGAACTCACCACAAGAATCGATAATCTTAAAGCCATCATAAACACGAGTATACCAAAAGATATCATCATTAGTGAGAGACATGAGTCTTGTGGACCACTGTAGACATCCCTTGTTCTCCTTGAAGGCGAGCGTTTGAGGCAAGTGCGAAATAAACCACTTGTACAACAGAGGCTGACAACATACAATGGAACCACCACCCTTCGCATTCCACATATGCAAGGAGAAATAAATGTCACCCAACAGAGTTGGAACGGGATTAAGAGAAGAGAAAATTCTAATAGCGTTCACATCCACGAAGTTTTCGATGTTGGGAAATAACATTAGCCCATAGATGAGGAGTACAAATATGGCTTCAAAAGCTTCCTTACTCATGGCCTTCCCAAACAAGGTAGCTTTAGCAATCAGAAAATCAGACGGGAGATCTTGAACTCCACCCTTGGTAGTCATATTGGCAACAATGTCGGATACCTCCACGTGAAGCATGTCAGCAATCTCTTGAGAAGACAGAATCTTCTCCAAACCACTGAACGGAAATCGGTCAAGAATAGGTATACCCACATGATAAGCGTACTCCTCCAATGTAGGAAAAAGCTGGAAATCCGTAAAAATGAAGCACCGATACAGAGGATCGTAGAACTGCACCAACACACTCATCAGACCCTCATCCACCTTGGTAGAGAGAATAGCTAGAAGCTTCCCATGGCGAGCTTTGAACTCTAAGGGCTCTAATACATACGATGTCAGACGCCTTAACTCTCTCAAGTCGGGTTGTCTGAAACTATACTTCTTCGTATTCCTTCTTTGCTTATCCATGTCTGAAAATTTGCAAATAGACCTTTTAAGTTCCTCGTAAAATCTTATTGTTGATGACATGAATGCAGATGAATGCATGGATGCATGGATGCAACAAACACACTCAAGGATCAAGCAAGTCACACCACACAAAGGTCACGGGATGGCTTAAGTCAGCGTCAATATCAATCATCCATTTTGGTGGATTATGGTTTACACCTTATCAACACCCAAGTTCCATTGATTTTGAGGATATACGAGAATGGATCGACCGTGAATCACGGGTTTGTTGTGAGACACGAGCATGAAGTCTCGGTTAAGAACCACCCAACGGGAGTGTACTATGGTTAAACTTGACAATCATGTTCTAAAAGGTTCCCATAGTCATCATCCCATCTTTCGGATATTATCGGATAAAATGACTACTCGTCCTCCAAAAATATTCTCGAGAGGGACTCTTATGAGTGTAGTATCGCGTAACAATCGCATCAAGTCTTACACTTGAACGACCTTCGCACTACGTCCTAAAATAGGCCAAGATGGGCTAGGTATCTAAGGTCCTTGGCTTCTAGGGTTTATATTGGAAAGAGTAATGCCTAACCACGACTACTCGTGTGACATTAGTGATCCCAACAGAACCTCCATCAAGTGAATGGGCTTGCAAGTTAACTTGTTAAGGACTAACTCCACACAAGTCAACAAGATTATGCAATTCTCCTATCATAAGTGCACTCGAGTTCGGGTATAGAACTCATCTCACAAGAGACCACCAAGCATACAAGAAATTAATATATCAAGCAATTCATACATTACAAATAATACATTCATCCCAAATTTGCACAAAAATATGCCACAAATAAATATAAACATACAACAGATACAAGCAAAAAGTAGGCTAAACCCACGGGCTTGTCTTTCCCCAGCAGAGTCGCCATTTTTCTGTAGTGGGGTTTTTGTTACCTTTAGGTTTATTGACTAAACCAAAAGTCAACATACAATTCGAGTCGCCACCGCACTTTTATTTGTCCAAAGGAAAGGCTAAAAAGCGAACAAAAGTCAAGTAAGAAGTTTTTTGAATCAAAAACTAATAAATATGTCAGAGATCTAGGTAAGGGGGTTGGTTATGAAATGGGAAGGTTTTACGCACTCAAAACATCCTTAGTACTCTAAGGGAACCTCTTTTTACAAACATGTGTTGTAGGTTGGTATTTGTGAAAAGATTTGTACAAAAGATTGGAGGGATGAGAAGAGAATATTTACGTACCATCACAAAGGAGGATCAAAACCTCGTAGTTCGTGGTAAAAATTTCAAAGATTGGTGAATTGATTTTAAACAAAAGCCTTAAGGTCTTTTGTTATCAAAGGGAGAAAACTCAACCTAAACCAACAATCCACCATGTGAGGAAGGCTTCAACATGCTAGTGAGGGGTTAACCCTATAATAAGCATGGAAGGCTTATAATCCAACACTAAGGATGAGGTGAGATTTACATCAACCACTACGATAACTCAAACCTATGACTAATGTTTTTGAAAAGGGTTTAACAAGTGGCCATTGGAACCACAACAAACAACTTGAAATGAGTTATATTTATAAGTTAAATTTATTTACAAAATGAGGTCAAAGTTGGATTAAAGTTTATTTACAATGAGTATTTATGAAAATGGTTTTGAAAAGTCAAAGGCCTAAGGCCTAGGTTTCTAATTTGAAATAAATTCAAAGTTTTGAAAATGATTTTAAGCTTGGTTAGAGTAGGGAGAAGAGAGAAAGGCTGTTCCTAAAGCAATACAAAGATAAGAGGAGAAAGATAACCCTTGGAGTTCCTTTTCTTGGAGTCATATAGAGATGACTCAAGATGCTTCTTTCCTTTGGATTTAGCACACAAAACAAGCAATCAATAGTTTGAATTCAAGCTCCTAGGATCTCCATTTGGCTTGGCTCTTAACTTGGCTACTCATGACAATGGTCCTCTTTTCACAATCTTAAGATGAGGTTCCTATCACACAAAAGCACACATCAAAAAGCTCACAACATAATAAAGGGAATGGACAAAGAATAAGCTTGAAGAGAAGTCCTTTGAGGTCAACTTTGAATTTTAGCATTCTAAAGGCATGAGGCCTAGTTGCTCTTTAACAAATTTTGCATTCTAAAGGCATGAGGCCTAGTTTCTCTTGAACTCCTTTAAGCATGGGTAAATCCTAATTCTAAGTCCTTTCTCCTTTTCCATTTTGGTTCACATCAAAACAAACACAAAACAACATAAAATAGCAATATATTTATATACAATAATGGGCTCAAATGAGCAAAAGAAAAAATGACATAAACATAAAATATGTGCTCAAGTGAGCAAAATGAAAATCAAGATGAATAATGAGCAAGAAATAAATGACATTAAAAGTAAATGACAAGAATTTAAAAGCTCAAATTAAACTTAGTAGTTAGTAGAGTTATGTTAGCTTGTCATAAGACAATGTAGCGCTATGTTAAGCAATCGTAAGTGGACTAAATGTAGTAGCCACACCTATCTGAGGCCGGTCAATAAGAATATAGGCAAAGAATACAAGTTAGAGGTCATGACTAGTAAGCCAATCTCCCTAAACTTGCCATGCCAAAACAACAGGGGAAGGGCCTTGTATTGACTTTTGGTTATTTGCTTGACCAAGAAGTAACCTATCTTTGACACAAAATAACTCACTTGATCATGGATCAAGTTGAGTTTGGTTTGGATCAAAGAAGATTAAACTTCTATTTGTCAAGACCAACCTCAAGACTTTAACTCATTGTCCATTGAGGGAAAGAAAGGGATGAAGATGAAAGGGATGGGGTAACAAGTCAACAACCAATCCCAATTGATAAAGGGATAACTCAACCTTGATCAAATTCATTCATCTTTCTAAGTGATGATCCTTAAGGATTCTCAAACCACAAGATCCAATGAATTTGATCAAAGTTAAATCAATTCAACCTTAATCAACACCAAACATAAGAGAAATGAATATAATAAGTCAAGAAGTCAACCATATTTTTTTGGTATTTTTTTTGAATTAAAAGAAAATACAAATAAAAAATAAATAAACAAAGTTGAACCTCAAATTCAATTCAAAACAACTTCAATGAGTCCAATTAAATTCTCCTAGGTTCAACATAGTCAAACAAACCTTGACTAATTTTCTCACAAATTTTAAAAGTCAGAAAGTAATTAAAATCAATTAAAAACAACCAAAAATAGGATAATATGAATTATTATCTCAAATAATCTCAAAACAAACAAGTAATTGTTAAGACTATTTTTCATTGACTTAGCATGATCCATAGATGCTATGAAAATATTTTTGTATTTTTTAAGAGTCAGAAAGTATTTTAAAATGAATAAAAATAATTAAAAACCAAGTAATTCAGAAAAAATATCAAATGAAGTCAGAAAAATAAGTAAAAATCATAATATGAAACTAGATTTTTCAAGAAACTTTTTAGCGTTGGTCTCATATTTTTCTAACTTCAAATGAATTTTTAATGAATTTTTGAAAATAGAATGAATTAACAGAAAATAAAAAGAAAATGAAATAAGCGAAAAAGCCTGAGCCACTAGATCCAATTTATTAATTGACGTGGCAGTGGTGTATGGCTTAGATCTGAGGACACACGCTAGGCTCAAGTCAAACGCGCGACACAACGAAATAAAACAAGTAATTAAAACGGACGCGTGAGATTAGATCCTGAGAAGGAGATCCAAGGGCCAGGGATCAGACCACGTGGTGGTGGTGGTGGAAACCACCGTCTTCTCCGGCCAAGCAACAAATTCCGGCCAAATTTGCAGGAAAATGAACCTCAACGAAAATGAAAAACAAGGACATGGAAATAAAGCTCTTGTGATGTAGATCATCATTGTACCATTGGATTTCTTTCAATCTTCCTATATTGAGATAAAGATGAAGGAGAAAATCATGGTGTCCACACGGATTGTTCATGAAATGATAAATTGAATGCATCAAAAGCTTGCCTCAAGTATGAGGACTTCAGAGAACCACCAAAACACAAGAAAGCTACATTAAATTAGGAGTTTCAGATCCAAAAAGTTTGAGTTGATACCTTCAAAATGATGAATCTCTAGCCACGAATTCTTCAAGCTCTTTGCTCCTCTTTTTTCTCTAAGTGTATGGAAGATGTTTGGCTAAGGAATCTAGCTTTAAAACTCAGCTAATGTTACTGAGTTTCAAGCTCGAAAATCTGAAAAATTATGAGTGATTCCTTTGGTGAGGGTTATGGTTTCAGTTCTGCAGCATATGGGATCTCCAAAAGGTTGTGAAATGAAGCTCATGAAGCCTTTATTTATAGTTGAAGGTAGCTGAGGTCACACTTTGCTCATGTGCATCGGATTTGAAAATTTGGATGCATGGGCCTTTGTGGACGTGTGAGAGGCCCATGGATAGCTGAAGAAGCTTGCTGAGATCATGTGAAAGGCATTTGGTCGTGCATATTGGATGGTAAATGCTTGCAATTCAAGTTTCAACATAAAATATCAAGAATGCACCTAAATGAAAATAAATTTTAATCTCCCAAATGGTAGGCCCCAAGGACTATTGTGAGTAATGGTTGGAAAGCTCTTGAAATAAGGTACGAATGTCATGTTGGGCAAAAAATCATTTGGCATGTGCAAATTGATCAAAAATGGCTTGGAAAGTCCAAGTGTAAAACATATTCAAATCACTTTGAAAAATTAACCCAAAAGTAAGCCTAATAAAGCCCCTTTGTCTTCATGATACAGGCTTCAAATGAAAACATATCTGACATTAAAGTTGTAGATATTTTCAAGATGGTCAATCTAGACTCAAAGTTTTCATCATTTGGATTTTCTATGACAAAGTTATGGGCATTTGAAGTTGGGTACTTTTTCAAATTCAATGAATTAGGTCCAAGATGACCTATAATGTTTTGCATTATAACATGTATTTATTTTAGGATTATGAAATTTTTCCCAACATAAAATTTTAATTAGACATCTCAATCTTTCCAATGCCTTTGGTCTCACCTCAAAATCATAACAATTAAGGAAGTTATGCTCTTGCCAAGTTGACCCAAAATTAGGGTTTCAGTCAAAATGACCTATAATGTTTTGAAATGAATGATGACCTTACAAGATTAAAATGGATATTTTATGAACATTAATGTTGTTCATATGGTTCTTAGGAACAATTTTTCTTTTGGGTTCATCTTCATTTGGCAAACACATCAAAAAGTATAGCTCATTGAGCCTCAGCTTAGTCAGATGACTTAACTGATCAACTTTTCAAAGTCAAACTTCCAATCTTGATGAATAAATGATTGAGGGGCCTCAAATAGGCTCATATATTCATAAAATGATAAATGAAAGAACTTACCTTGATTAAATTTGATCAGAGGTTGAGATTGCTTCATGGGCAAGGCACAGTCAAAGCACAGCGAAATTAGGGTTTCCTTGGAAAACAATCTTCAAGCCCTTTGGGTTATCTTGATCAAATTGGAAAATTGAGAAACTTGGGAGACATATATGATGATTAGGAACTTTGTGGACCATTTTCATGCTTTTACTCATCTTCATCTAGCCATTGCATTGGGCTTATGAGCCTCTTAGGAGCATTGTGGAGCACATGATCACTTGAGCTTCAAAACAAAAAGAGTTAGTGGCATATTTTTGTGCTTTTGGTTAGTCATCAAATAAGAAAATTAATAACATACAATGCAAGCATGCTTGGAGATCTCAAACCACTCAAACAAGTCTCAACCCTAGGGTTAAGGAGCCAAATATGCTATGATCCTTGAGACAATGCACTTGTGCAATAACATGATGTCATGAGGGATCTTAGGGTGAAAATTAGGGTCTTACAATTGTCACTGCATGATACAGACACCGAGGCACGTTGTTTAAAATTAACCCCGAGCCTTTCTAGCCATCCCGAATAATTATATCCCTCGTTAATCCCATTTGAGCTTATATCCATTTGTTTGTTTAAACCCCATAACAGTACCCCTTGGCCAAAAACACTTCCTCACCCTGTTCAGATTCATGATAATACATTCAACCTGTGTCGAAAAGCTAAGTTTGGGGTAAAAACCCCAAAAGCTCCCAAAGCCCAAGAAAGTGCAAGAACAAAAGAAAAAGAAAAAAATTGATGAACCGAGAGAAAGAAAGAAAAATAAAAAGAGAAAAATGATAACTCGAAGATTCAAAAAGAAGCACGGAAAAGGGAATTCGGTGAAGAAAAAAATAAGAAGAAAAGAAAACCGAGGAAATAAAAGAACCAAACACAGGATGTAACATCGACTCTGAACCAAAAGCCACTTGTTTTCCTTTTTTTTAATAATCCATACCCTAACCAAAGCCAAGTTACAACCCGAAAGACATTAAAAATGTGTGTGTTATGTGTAAGTGATAGGAAAAGAGAGACTATTCAAACTTGTGAGTGATATTGTATACTTTGAATTATGAGTGTAAACAGTTTACCCCGAGAGAATTGGTGAGAGTGTGATGTAAACTGACAGGTGAAATGGTGCTTTGAAGTGGAAGTGCGAAGAAAGACTTACAAAAGAAAAGCAGGACTTGTGGAAGGAAAAGGTAAGACGTTAGCGAATGATCTCAGCAGTTGTGGAAAACATAAAGAATTATGGGGAGTGACAATGTGTCTGAAACATTACTTGGGACAAGCAATGAGCTAAATTTGAGGTTGTGATCAGTCACCATTTACATTGAGTTTTCGTTACTGATCTGACTCGAAACAAAGGCTTTTAACACATTGTGCAAGCATTTATGATACATTTCGAGTTAGTTTTACTTCTTTCATTTTATTTAAGCAATTTTAATCATTCTTATATTTCACTTTTTATTTCGTGATTTTATGCGTGGGATAGCTGTGTTTTTGTCCAACAGGTCCAGGTAGAAGAATCAGAGAACTCGGAGCGAGACAGTGCGAGATTCCGGCAAGAAAAGAAGCAGAAAACCCCGGTACAGGAGGCCTGATACAGCCACCCGTATCAGCTGACATGGGCCGTGTCAGGCAAGGGAGAACATGTTGAAGATAATAGTAGCCTGACACGGCCACCCGTGTTAGCTGACACGGGCTGTGTCAGGCATCATCCCCAACCGTGTCACCTCTTGCCATGGACGTGTCAGCCATAATAGTAGGCTGATACAGTCACCCATGTCAGCTGACACGGGCCGTGTCAGCCCAAGCCCAAAAATGCAGTTTTTCTCGGCCTTTTGGTTCGTCGGGCTTTTTGGAGATATTTTTGGACCTGTCCAACTGCTGCTTGAAATTTTCACTATAAAATAGGGTCTTCTGCCAAAGGAAAAATCATCTTGGAATACAGTAAAACACATTATTATGAAGAAATCAAGGATTACAGAGAGCAAGGCATTCAGAGAGCTGAAGATATTCATGAGCGGGAGCGATTGAAGATCAAAGTCATCCAATTACTTGTAATGTGTAATTTTTATCTTGAATTTGTTTTAAACAATATGAGTAGCTAAACCCCCCAATGCTAGGGGGTGTACCTGATTTAGAATTGTAACGAATTTGAGTTTATATTTGCATTTATAATATTGTTTTTACGGTAACCTTTTGATGTGTTTATTGATTTCTCTTTCGGACCAATCGAGATTGATTTGTGGTTATCAATTAGGCTGGACCGCCATTGATAAGGTTTTCATAAGGTTACTCTACAGTAGATATTACCTAGGACTAGGGATACCCTATATGAACTAGAGTATTCTTGATATTATACAACTTAACTTCACCCTAATTGGCTATGGACATGGAAATTAGGGTAGATTGATTAAAGGTTTTCTCACCAATGACTTGGAAGAAAATACCCTTAAGAACTGATAGTAATTGATATTTGTTAATGCAATAGTGACTCATAGTTGTTACAGGGATAAATCATACACCTTCCCTGGCATTATTCCTTTTTCTCTATAAACCCTTATTTTCATCCTTCTTTACCTTTACTTTTATTATTACAACTTTACACCTAAAAACCCAATTAATACTTTTTGTTTAATTGAATGATAATTTAAACTCCATATTAACTTGCAGTCCTTGAGATCGACATTTGGGGAATTTCCCCATTATTACTATAAAAGGCAAAATAGTACACTTGCTATTTTCCCGATCAAGTTTTTGCCCGCATCTTTAAGTTTTGAGCTTTGGAATATATATTTTCTTCTCGTCATGTGTCGCAAGCATCCAGAGTCCAGGTACCATGACTGGTGTCTTAACTCTGCTGCATAAGATATCGGCAACATAAACAATCTTATCCTTTGGTACCCAGAATCTTTTGGGTCCTTTATGATTAGTTTTCCCAAAGTTTCTTAGAACTTTTGGTTTTCTAGCATTATCAAAACGTTGTGCTTGTGTATGTGTGTAGTGATAAGAAAAAAGAGATTTAGGTTTGTCATTTGTGGAAGATTTATCTTCAGTGGGGACATACCCTATTCCTCTTTTATTATTCTGACTTACTCCATAAATCATGGATACCATTCTGCTTCTCTCTATCCCATTTTTCAGAAACTTTTGAAAAGATTTTTCATATTCATATATTACTGTGTTCGAAGTTTGTGGAGCTTGAGATAACGCTTCTTCAAGTTTTGAGCATTGTTTCTTTATGGAGTCTCTTTCTAATATCAAAGTTCAGTTTTCATCTTTTAGTTCTGAAACTGTCATCTCAAGTTTACCACATTCTTCGATGGTTTCTTCAAGAACCTCTTTTACAACTTTAAATTTTTGTTTAAGTTTCTGATATGAGTTTAGAGTTTCAGAAAGGCATGATTCAAGGTCAAAGCGAGAAAGATCAGAAAATACCTCTTCAAAGTCAGATTCTCCATCTGATGTATTTGTGGAGGTGGTAGCCATGAGTGCAACATTTGCCTGTTCTTCAGAGTCTGATTCTGAGGAATCAGATCCACTGTCGTCCCAGGTGGACATCAGTCCCTTTTTAGTTCTGAATGAGCTTTTCTTAAAACCTTCTCTTTTGGAGCTCTCTTTCTTTAGCTTGGGACATTCATTTATGTAATGACATGTTTCCTTGCATTCATAGCATGTTATATCTTTGTTTGACTTACCTCTGGAAGTTGATTCTGAGCGATCTCCCTTGGGTCTTGGTCTTCTGAAGTTATTATTCCTTTTTCTCCAGAGTTGTTTTACTCTTCTGGTTAAAAGGGATAACTCTTCTTCGTCGTCAAAGTCTTCCTTCTCAGAGTCGTCATTGTCTTCCTCTTCAGCTTGGAAGGCTTTATTTCTTTCTGGTTTGCATCTTTCAGATCTGGACTTTAGTGCTACAGACTTGATCTTCTTTTGAGGCTCATCTTCCTCCAGTTCAATCTCGTGGCTTCTGAGTGAGCTGACGAGTTCCTCAAGGCTGATATTGTTCAGATCTTTAGATAACTTTAAGGCTGTGAACATAGGTCTCCATTTCTTCAGCAGACTTCTGACAATCTTTTTGACATGATCTGCAGTTGTGTAGCCTTTGTCCAGCACTTTGAGTCTTGCAATTAAAGTTTGAAATCTAGAGAACATTACCTCTACAGCTTCATCGTCCTCCATTTTGAAGGCTTCATATTTCTAGATTAGAGCCAGAGCCTTTGCCTCTTTGACTTGAGAATTTCCTTCGTGAGTCATCCTCAGGGAGTCAAGTATTTCTTTAGCTGTTTCTCTGTTGGTGATCTTTTCATATTCATTGTAGGAAATAGCATTGAGTAGTATCGTTCTGGCTTTGTGATGGTTTTTGAATTCACGCTTATGATCATCTGTCATTTTGCTTCTGGGAATAGCAATGCCAGCATCAGTCACAGGTGGTGTGTAACCGATTGTGACTATATCCCATAGATCAGTATCGTAGCCCAGAAAGAAACTTTCAATTCTATCTTTCCAATAATCAAATTTTTCTCCATCAAAGATTAGGAAATAAAATCTTTTTCAGAAATCAGACACACATAGAATAAAAAGGGAAATGACACAGAATTTTATACTGGTTCGCTTGAAATTCAAAGCTACTACAGTCCACCCTGCAAGGTGATTCCGCCTTCAAAAAGGACTTAATCCGCTAATCTTGAAAGATTACACAACCAATCGTCTAAGAGAATAATCCATCATCCCTCTCAAGTATTCAGACTACGTGTAATACCCCAAAATTTACCCTTCATTTTTCCTGGAAGCATACGCTTTACACCTCATGCATGCATTCATTTTTAGGTCATTTAACATTACCCCAAAATTTACCCTTCATTTTCCTGAAAAAAAAAAAGAAGAAGTTAAAAATAAATAAATAAATAAAATTAATTAAATAAATAAATAAAATATAACAAATTTTTTTTGGACTTGGGTCTCCCTCATTTGAGCCCACTACCCACGAAAATCAGTCTATAAATACTGAAGTTTCAGTAGAGGAAAACACACTTGGAGTTACACTGGGAGATTCACTGGAGAAAGATTTTGAGAGAAGGAAACCTAGGAACTACTCTGCAGCGACCTTCAGGCAGCCCTGAGAAGTTCACTCCGCCTCACACAAACCCTAGTATTACTTTGCAGATCCGGCCTTACCATTCAATCTTAATCAAGCTCTCCAATCAGGTTTGCCCTATATCCATCATCTTTATGCCTTTAATTTGAATGCTCTGAATGTATGAGGTATTATAGGTGAATTTGATACCCTTTTGATGCATGTGTTTGACAAGAGGTTTAGGCCTCCTACCCTTGGTTGCTTTTTGTGAGCTTTTTGTGAATTTTGATGGAATTATTCATGTGGTTACATTTTGATTTAGGGGCAACTCTTGGTTACCCTATTTTGTTTCTCTAACCTGTTTGTTGAGTTTTTGTGAGGGCTCACATGACTTTTGCAGGGATAACTTGCGTGGTTTTCCACTTTATTTGTGGGATACCCCCTGGAGGTTTCATTCCGATTACCTGTACTGACTCACTTTCTTTGATGGTGTTTAGCTTGGAAGGATCCTTGGGTTTCCCATTCCTCTAACTGCTGTTACTTCGGATCTTTATCCGTGTGGTACTTTTACATTTTTCCCGCATTTTACTGCTTTCCTAGCTGGAAGACCTCGATAGGAGGCAATATTTGAGCCCCTTGGTGGCATTTTACTTTGAGATACATGTTTTGTGTTTTGTATTCATATCCCCACATGTAGCGCGGTTCCTTCGTCAAGGACTGCCTGTTTGCCCTCGAGCATCCCAAACCCTAAAACCCATAGAGCACGTTTACTCCTTCTACTACAGGCGAGTAAGTCTCCAAAGGTCGAGCATCCGGTAGATTGCGTAGTAACATTGTTCGTCCAAAACCCAATCCATAACCCCAGTAGAGTTGACAGTGCCAGACTATATATCCCCAGCGGAGTTGACACTGTCAGACTGTATCTTCCCAGCAGAAGTGGCTGCTCCTTAGAGTTCGAGGCCAGATCGATAATCTCAATGCCAGATCCATGGTTTCTTTCCTTGAAGCAGAACCTCGGTACCGTATCAGTGTTTGCTTCCCCTGCTGAGTCATCTCTCGCAGATCGTGGTTGCCATAACCACTATCGCTTTCCCCAACAGCAGGTTTTCAGTGTCGTTCTCTCCCCAGTCTGAATCTCGGTATTTCGTCATTGCTAGAACACCGTGTGGCGGGTCATTTTCCCACAGAATTCGCGCTGTGCATCTCCAACAGCCTTGCCAGGGTCCAGAAGATGGTGATCATTTCCCCAGCAGATCCCCTTGCCTCAGCTTGGCATTCTACCCAACATCTCGCATCCCTGCATGTAGAATCATATTGCATTGCATTCTCCCAAATCGCGTAGCATTTCCATTTTCATGGAGCATTACGCCATTGAAAGATTCAAACATACGCATGTAAGCATAAAACATTCTCGGTATCCCAAGTGATAAGCTAGAAGTTGTTTCCAGTACTCAGACTGAAGATTGTTCATGACCCACCTTGGTTATCCCCAGCAAGTGTCATTGGCCCATGCGCCGCCTCTATTATCTTTCCCTATTTCTGTCGATGCTAACAGGCATGAAGTTTTTTCGGTATTCAGACCGAAGTGGCATTCAGGCCAATTTTCCGGTATTCAGACCGAAGTGGCATTCAGGCCAATTTCCGATATTCAGATCGAAGTGGCGTTCAGGCCAGTTTCCGGTATTCAGACCAAAGTGGCGTTCAGGCCAATTTCCGATATTCAGATCGAAGTGGCGTTCAGGCCAGTTTCTGGTATTCAGACCGAAGTGGCGTTCAGGTCAATTTTCTGATGTTCAGATCGAAGAAGTTTCCGACGTTCAGGTCGATGCAACTTGTGGCATTCAGGCCAGTTTGCCGATGTTCAGATCGAAGAAGTTTCCGACGTTCAGGTCGATGCAACTTGTGGCATTCAGGCCAGTTTTTCGATGTTCAGATCAAAGAAGTTTCCGACGTTCAGGTCGATGCAACTTGTGGCATTCAGGCCAGTTTTCCGATGTTCAGATCGAAGAAGTTTCCGACGTTCAGGTCGATGCAACTTGTGGCATTCAGGCCAGTTTTCCGATGTTCAGATCGAAGAAGTTTCCGACGTTCACGTCGATGCAACTTGTGGCGTTCAGGCCAATTTTCCGATGTTCAGATCGAAGAAGTTTCCGACGTTCAGGTCGACGCAACTTGTGGCATTCAGGCCAACCTCTCGGTGTTCAGACCGATATTAATAATCTCATATCTCCTGATGTTCAGATCGAAGTCATTTCCAGTATTTAGACTGATGAGCGGCATTCAGGCCATGGTTATTTCTGTGTTACCATTTATTTTGGTATCCAAGTTAACATTCTTTTTCGGTATTCAGACTGGCTCTCACCGTACCAGACGGACTCTTCTTTCAAGACCACCTCTTTGCCGATTCTGACCGACATTGTTACTTCACTTCAGTGCAAATTTTTGGGCTTTTATTGTATTCAATCCCTTGATACCTCGAAAGCACGAAAGCAGCTGCCATCTTCTTTCCGGGTCTCCAGTTGATTGAATAGGGGCAGTTGTAATACCCCAAAATTTACCCTTCATTTTCCTGAAGAAAAAAAAAGTTAAAAATAAATAAATAAATAAAATTAATTATATAAATAAATAAAATATAACAAATTTTTTTTGGACTTGGGTCTCCCTCATTTGAGCCCACTACCCACGAAGAAGACTGTGAACTCCCTGAAGAGCTTGCCAGGTTATTAAAACAAGAGGAAAGGGTTATTCAACCGCATCAAGAGTCTGTTGAAGTGATTAATCTTGGCACCGAGGACGCCAAGAGAGAAATCAAGATAGGGGCTGCTTTAGAAGACAGTGTTAAGAAAGGGCTGATTGAATTGCTGCAAGAATACGTTGACATCTTCGCCTGGTCTTATCAGAACATGCCTGGGCTGGACACAGACATCGTGGTACACCGCTTGCCTCTCAAAGAAGGTTGTCCTCCGGTCAAGCAGAAGCTCAGAAGAACAAGACCAGAGATGGCTGTCAAGATAAAGGAAGAAGTGCAAAAGCAGTTGGATGCAGGGTTTCTAGCAGTCACCAATTATCCGCCATGGGTTACAAACATCGTCCCAGTACCTAAGAAGGATGGAAAGGTACGGATGTGTGTCGACTACCGGGATCTGAATAGAGCTAGCCCTAAAGATGATTTCCCATTACCTCACATCGACATTTTGGTGGATAATACAGCTCAGTTCTCGGTATTCTCCTTCATGGATGGCTTTTCTGGCTATAACCAAATCAAGATGGCACCAGAGGACATGGAAAAGACAACTTTCATAACCCCATGGGGCACCTTCTGCTACAAGGTGATGCCGTTTGGTCTGAAAAATGCCAGAGCAACATATCAACGAGCTATGGTGACTCTGTTCCATGATATGATTCATCATGAAATCGAGGTTTATGTGGACGATATGATTGCCAAATCTCAGACAGAAGAAGAACATTTGGTGAATCTGCAGAAATTGTTTGAACGGTTAAGGAAATTCAAAATGAGACTTAATCCGAACAAGTGCACTTTCGGGGTGAGATCGGGAAAATTGCTGGGTTTTATTGTTAGCGGAAAAGGGATTGAGGTGGATCCCGACAAAGTAAAAGCGATACAGGAAATGCTAGAGCCAAGAATAGAGAAGCAAGTCCGTAGTTTATTAGGGAGTTTGAACTACATTGCAAGGTTCATCTCTCACATAACAACCACGTGTGAGCCAATTTTCAAATTGCTGAAGAAAGATCAGGCTATCAGGTGGAATGAAGATTGTCAAAGGGCTTTCGAGAAGATAAAAGAGTATCTACAGAAACCTCCGGTCCTTATACCTCCAGTTCCTGGGAGACCTCTGATAATGTACCTGTCAGTGACTGAGAACTCGATGGGGTGCGTATTGGGACAGCATGACGAGTCTGGTCGAAAAGAGCATGCCATATACTACCTTAGCAAAACGTTTACCGACTGTGAAATCAAATATTCGGAGCTTGAGAAAACTTGTTGTGCTTTGGCCTGGGCTGCTCGCCGACTGAGGCAGTATATGTTGAACCATACTACCTTGTTGATTTTTAAGATGGATCCAGTGAAATACATATTCGAGAAGCCAGCTCTCACCGGAAGGGTCGCTCGTTGGCAAATGATTTTAACAAAGTATGATATTCAGTACACGTCACAGAAGGCCATCAAAGGTAGTATTCTGTCAGACTACCTTGCCGAGAAGCCGATTGATGATTATGAGCCGATGAAGTTTGAATTCCCTGATGAAGACATCATGTTCCTCAAGATGAAAGACTGTGAAGAGCCAGTTGTTGAGGAGGGACCTGATCCAAACGAAAAGTGGACTTTGTTGTTTGATGGGGCTGTCAATGCTAGAGGAAGTGGAATTGGTGCTGTCATTACAACTCCGAAAGGTGCCCACATACCTTTCACCGCTCGTTTGACTTTTGAGTGCACAAATAATGAAGCTGAGTACGAGGCTTGTATCTTGGGTATTGAGCAAGCCATTGATTTGAGAATCAAGATTTTGGACATCTTCGGAGATTCAGCTCTGGTGATCAATCAAGTGAATGGTGATTGGAATGCTCTCCAGCCCACTCTGGTCCCCTACAGAGACTACACGAGAAGACTGTTGACTTTCTTCACAACAGTAAAATTGTATTATATACCTCGTGATGAGAACCAGATGGCAGACGCACTTGCTACTCTATCCTCTATGATCAAAGTAATTCGTTGGAACCATGCTCCCAGGATCGATGTGATGCTCCTTGACAGGGCCGCATATGTGTTTGCTGCTGAACTGGTAGTCGACGACAAGCCTTGGTATCACGATATCAAGTGCTTTCTGAAGAATCAAGAGTACCCTGCAGGGGTATCCAACAACGACAGAAAGACTTTGAGAAGATTGGCAGGCAGTTTCTTCTTGAACAAAGACAATGTGTTGTATAAGAGGAACTTCGACATGGTTTTGCTCAGATGCGTGGACAGACACGAAGCAGACATGTTAATGCAGGAAGTTCATGAAGGTTCCTTCGGTACTCATGCCGGCGGACATGCAATGGCTAAGAAATTGTTGAGAGCGGGTTATTATTGGATGACCATGGAGTCAGATTGCTTCAAATATGCTCGGAAGTGTCATAAATTCAAGATTTATGCTGACAAGGTGCACGTACCGCCAAAACCTCTGAATGTGATGACTTCGCCATGGCCGTTTGCTATGTGGGGCATTGACATGATTGGAAAGATTGAGCCGACTGCTTCCAATGGGCATCGCTTCATCCTTGTTGCCATCGACTATTTCACCAAGTGGGTCGAGGCAGCGCCGTTCGCGAATGTCACCAGACATGTGGTTGCCCGTTTCATCAAGAAAGAAATCATTTGTCGCTATGGGATTCCCGAAAGAATCATTACTGATAATGGTTCTAATCTAAACAACAAAATGATGAAGAAGTTGTGTCAGAACTTCAACATTCAGCATCATGATTCTTCCCCTTACCGCCCTAAGATGAACGGCGTTGTTGAGGCGGCAAATAAGAACATAAAGAAGATTGTGCAGAAGATGGTCGTCACGTACAGAGTTTGGCATGAGATGCTACCCTTCGCCTTGCATGGGTACCGTACTTCAGTACGTACGTCGACCGGAGCAACCCCTTACTCCCTGGTGTATGGTATGGAAGCAGTCCTACCTGTTGAAGTGGAGATTCCTTCTCTAAGAGTCTTGTTGGATGTCAAGTTAGACGAAGCCGAATGGATTCGGACAAGGTTCAATGAGTTGAGTCTTATCGAAGAGAAGCGAATGGCAGCCATTTGTCATGGGCAGTTGTATCAGAGTCGGATGAAGAGAGCCTTTGATCAGAAAGTGCATCCTCGTTGTTTCCAAGTCAGAGATTTAGTGTTGAAAAGGATCCTTCCTCCTCAGACAGATCATAGGGGCAAGTGGACTCCTAACTATGATGGACCGTATATTGTCACCAAGGTTTTTGATGGTGGGGCCTTAATGCTTGCAACTATGGATGGTGAAAACTTCACTTCCCCTGTGAACTCAGACGCAGTTAAAAAATACTTCGCATAAAATAGACCCGCTGGACAGTAAAAAAGAATAGTCCAGGCAAAAAATGGGCATCCCGACGAATCAAGAAAATGAAAAGGTTCGGGCAAAAATTAGGGATTAAAAATGAAAAGATCGTACACCCGGTAAGTTGAAAACCTGAAAAGGCAACTTAGGCAAAAATGGGTATCCCGGTGGATTGAAAACCCGAAAAGGGCGATCCAGGCAAAAGTTAGGGATTAAGCGAATGACTGCGTCCTGAGTTAGTTCTGAATCTCATCTCGTGTCGATGACTGGAAATTTTCGAAAGGTAGGAAACAGTCCAATCACCTTTTCAGAAGGCTGATCATCTGGAGGATCTTGAAGACGGGCAAGTCATAGCAGAATTGGAACCCAATAGAAATCCATTTCACATTGCCATTAGATTAATTTCTGTTTTTATCTTTTGTGCGATTACCTCTTTCCAAGGATTGCTTCCTGATGTAAATGCCTATTCAGAGGCCATTCAATTAATAAAATCATGTTATTCAGTATATCTCTGTTTTCATGTTCATTTTACTGTTTTGTTTGCAAAAATGACGTCCGAATTTTTGATAAACATTGCATCATGACACATAAGGGCTTTACAGGTACATGCTTAATAAACATTTAAAATTGCTGTAAATTTTAAGTGCTTTGGATCGTCTATTCAGAACAGATACCCTCGGGGCATTTCCTTAAAATCCCCTGCAGATGATCGTGAATATCTTCCCCAGTGAAGTCGCCAACAGACGAATCTGGTGTCTTATCCCTGCAGAGCGGATCAGAGTGTTGGATTCTTCAATCCCCAGCAGGTTCTCACCACTGTACTTCCCCAAGCGTTTGTTTCAGGACATACACTCCCCAGTGGAGTCGCCAGCTGTCGCAACCTGAAAAATACAGTGCGCGAAAAAAACAAACGGCGAAAGAAAAAGACAGAAGAGTCGCCACCGTGCGTTATTCATCCCAAAGGAGGGAAAGGAAACGCTCGAAGTAAACCTGAAAAAGGAAAGGACATAACCGACTCCCGAACCCAAGATTTGGTTGCGAGACCTCTTGCTGGTCCATCTTCCCTAAGCGAGTCCCTCCTAGCTTGTGTGATTTTCTTGTTTATTGGGTGTTCATGCTTTTGTATATTTATTTACTTACTTGCTTGCATTCATCTGCTGTATCTATTGGAGTTGTTGTTTGTTTGTTGGGATGGGATGTTCTACGAGAGATAAGCCCATTACCCAGGCTTGAGTGCACACACAGGTTTTAGAGTGGATGATCATGAGGCTTGCGTGGCATGTTTCTACGTTAAGTCGTTCGTGAAGAACCACACCCAGACGAGGTTTCTTTTGGATATATTATGTCCTACGGATGTTCCGTAACGACATGATGTTCCTTTAGAAATCGTCGACTCTGGTGACCATTTCCCGAGAACTCAGTCGAGGCCTCTCCTCCGAGACGTGATTATGTTAGCTCTGGTGGGCGCATTCTCGCTGATCAATCTGAGGACCCCGAGACTGGGAACTTGCTTTAGGATGTCCTGTTGAGGGGAGTCAGTGGAGGTCTTTTATCCCGTAATAATGCCAAACCTTCAGTGGTAAACGTATTATTCGCGACTGAAGGGCTGAAGTTGACGAACTTCTGTTCTTAGAACCTACCAGTGAGGGGCGGGCTAAATTCAGGAAACCTTAACCTCCAACCAACCCGGTTTTCTGGAGCAGAGCTTTGATCTTGTATTATATTCCTCAGTGGTTTTCTCTTCAGACATCGTAACCCGACAGATGTTCAAGCAGATACAGCAATCCAGATTGACATACCACTGCACTGCATTCACATCATCACATCATTTGCATTCATATCATTTAACACATGTTTATCCATTCCCAGGAGTTCACATCTTCTACTTGATTCTAGTCGGAATTTTCTTGGTTCTCATCAACAGCTTAGTCTTTTTTTTACATCGTTTATCTATTGAGAGACTGGAATCAAGGGGGTAGAATACCTTTGGAATTGATAAACATGTCATTGCATTTACATATTCATTAACATGTCTTGCATAACAGGTACCGCCACAGTGTTCTCAGTTGTTTGGTGTCCCACTAGCAGGATAGTTGACTCAGGCATTCACCGATACGGTACCCGAAGGAATCAACAGAGAGCGATGGAGAGCCTACAAGCAGAGCTCACCGAGATGAAGATTCGCATGAATCAATTCATGGATTTGGTTCAAGGGGTGGCTCAAGGACAGCAGGAGCTTAGATTGTTGGTGCAGAGGGATCCCCCTATTACTCAACCGGAGACGTTGGCTGATCCTCCAACTGGAGAGGCTAATGGTCCCAATGGACCGGGGCCTATCCCGATCCCGCATGTCAACCTTGATCAACAGCCCATTCAGGATGGTCAGGATGATCAGTTTCCCTTGCTTCAGGAAGACTTTGGCATGGACCCCATGTTTAGAAGATTGGAAGAGAGGTTGAAAGCAGTGGAAGGACAGAATCCTCTGGGAGTAGATGTTGCTGACTTGGGGCTGGTCCCAGGTGTGAGAGTGCCACCGAATTTCAAGGTCCCGATATTTGACAAATACCATGGTAGCTCTTGCCCCAAAACTCACATGCAAGCCTATTTCCGTAAAATGGTTGCATACTCTGATGACGAGAAGCTACTTATGTACTTCTTCCAGGATAGTCTGGCTGGGGCATCCTTGGAATGGTACATGAGGCTGGATAGAGCCCACATCAGTTGCTGGAGGGATTTGGCAGAGGCTTTCGTGAAGCAGTATCAGTATAATGCAGACATGGCTCCGGACAGAACTCAACTTCAGAATCTGTCTCTTAAAAGCAATGAGTGCTTCAGGGAATACGCTCAACGCTGGAGGGATATAGCTTCCCGTGTTCAGCCTCCTATGTTGGAAAAGGAAATGGCCAACATGTTCATGAATACGCTGCCTGGACCTTATCTGGAGCGTCTGGTGGGGTGCAATGCTTCCAACTTTGCTGATGTGGTCTCTACTGGAGAAAGGGTGGAGAATTACCTAAAGACCTACAAGAGCCAGAGTGGAGGTGGATCCTCATCAGGGGTGAAGAAGTCGTTCATTCAGGGACAGAAGAGGAGAGAAAGGGATGCAAATGCCATATCTTCTTATCAGAACAAGGATAACCGGAGGAATAATTTTCAGAATTATCATCAGCAACCGTATGTTGCGGCTGTGACCATTCCAGCTGCAGCGCCACTACAACAACAACAATCACAACGTCAACCAGCTCAGTATCAACAGCAGCAGCAACCGGGTAACAGACCCGCTTATCAATAGACGCAAAGGATGATGGACCGGCGTTTCGACACCCTTCCAATGTCGTACGCTCAGTTGCTTTCTAGTCTTCAACAACTACAACTTGTGCAACTGCGCACTCTGGCTCCTCCTATTGGTAGACTTCCGGTGGGTTACGACGCCAATGCTAGCTGTAGCTTCCACTCTGGGGCACCTGGCCACAATATTGAGAACTGCAAAGCTTTTAAGCACGTAGTTCAGGACCTCATAGATTCAAAGGCCATCGACCTTGCACCGGCTCCGAATGTCGTTAACAATCCCATGCCCCAGCATGGTGGTGCGAACGTTAACATGATAGAGGGAAAAGCCAAGTCCATTAAGGATGTGTTAAAGTTGAAGACTCCATTGTTGGATATCAAAGGATGCTTGCTGAAGGCCGATGTTTTCCCCGGTTGTGGGAAGGGTTGTTTGGATTGTGCCACTCAGAGTGGAGGTTGTTTGAAGCTACAGCAGGGTATCCAGGCCTTGCTTGACAAAGGTATCCTCCAGGTTGAAGATTTGTCTGTCCAAGAGTTTGTGGAAGGGGTTGAGAAAGAAGAGTTTGAAGATGCTACTGATGAATTCGCAGATGTTGTTCCTGTTAATTTTGTGATTCCGAGTGAGGTCTCTGCGGTCAACAATGAAGATGGGGATAGTGATTGCGACATTGACAACTGGGTGCGTCCAAGGATCCCGGGTGAAGTCATCAACAATTGGTCTTCTGAAGAGATTATCCAAGTCACTCTTCTTGAAGAGTAATTTTCTTTGTTTATTCATGCATATCCAAGTCTTACGTTCCGCCCAGGGCGTAATGACTCATTGTAGGGCCCGTCTATGTGACACTTGCATTTTTTATCATAAATAAAGGACGTCTTTTTGCATTCAAATATTTCGTTCCCTGTCTTTCTATTTTTGCAGTGTTTCAAAATAAAAAAAAAACGGCAATGTTTTGTTTAGTTTTCACTTCTTGTTCACACTCATAAGCACATACCATCACTCATGCAGATGCACATCACCGGATCCTATTGATAACGTTTCTGCTACGGCTCGTTTCGACTTTGAAAATCCAATCTTTCAAGCTGAAGAAGAGGGTGATGAAGACTGTGAACTCCCTGAAGAGCTTACCAGGTTATTAAAACAAGAGGAAAGGGTTATTCAACCGCATCAAGAGTCTGTTGAAGTGATTAATCTCGGCACCGAGGACGCCAAGAGAGAAATCAAGATAGGGGCTGCTTTAGAAGACAATGTGAAGAAAGGGCTGATTGAATTGCTGCAAGAATACGTTGACATCTTCGCCTGGTCTTATCAGGACATGCCTGGGCTGGACACAGACATCGTGGTACACCGCTTGCCTCTCAAAGAAGGTTGTCCTCCGGTCAAGCAGAAGCTCAGAAGAACAAGACCAGAGATGGCTGTCAAGATAAAGGAAGAAGTGCAAAAGCAGTTGGATGCAGGGGTTCTAGCAGTCACCAATTATCCGCCATGGGTTGCAAACATCGTCCCAGTACCTAAGAAGGATGGAAAGGTACGGATGTGTGTCGACTACCGGGATCTGAATAGAGCTAGCCCTAAAGATGATTTCCCATTACCTCACATCGACATTTTGGTGGATAATACAGCTCAGTTCTCGGTATTCTCCTTCATGGATGGCTTTTCTGGCTATAACCAAATCAAGATGGCACCAGAGGACATGGAAAAGACAACTTTCATAACCCCATGGGGCACCTTCTGCTACAAGGTGATGCCGTTTGGTCTGAAAAATGCCAGAGCAACATATCAACGAGCTATGGTGACTCTGTTCCATGATATGATTCATCATGAAATCGAGGTTTATGTGGACGATATGATTGCCAAATCTCAGACAGAAGAAGAACATTTGGTGAATCTGCAGAAATTGTTTGAACGGTTAAGGAAATTCAAACTGAGACTTAATCCGAACAAGTGCACTTTCGGGGTGAGATCGGGAAAATTGTTGGGTTTTATTGTTAGCGGAAAAGGGATTGAGGTGGATCCCGACAAAGTAAAAGCGATACAGGAAATGCCAGAGCCAAGAACAGAGAAGCAAGTTCGTAGTTTCTTAGGGAGTTTGAACTACATTGCAAGGTTCATCTCTCACCTAACAACCACGTGTGAGCCAATTTTCAAATTGCTGAAGAAAGATCAGGCTATCAGGTGGAATGAAGATTGTCAAAGGGCTTTCGAGAAGATAAAAGAGTATCTACAGAAACCTCCGGTCCTTATACCTCCAGTTCCTGGGAGACCTCTGATAATGTACCTGTCAGTGATTGAGAACTC
Source organism: Lathyrus oleraceus (assembly GCF_024323335.1). Lineage (NCBI taxonomy): Eukaryota > Viridiplantae > Streptophyta > Magnoliopsida > Fabales > Fabaceae > Lathyrus > Lathyrus oleraceus. Next base: position 594,819,158 of record NC_066583.1, on the reverse strand, counting down.
GATGGGGTGCGTATTGGGACAGCATGACGAGTCTGGTCGAAAAGAGCATGCCATATACTACCTTAGCAAAAAGTTTACCGACTGTGAAATCAAATATTCGCAGCTTGAGAAAACTTGTTGTGCTTTGGCCTGGGCTGCTCGCCGACTGAGGCAGTATATGTTGAACCATACTACCTTGTTGATTTCTAAGATGGATCCAGTGAAATACATATTCGAGAAGCCAGCTCTCACCGGAAGGGTCGCTCGTTGGCAAATGATTTTAACAGAGTATGATATTCAGTACACGTCACAGAAGGCCATCAAAGGTAGTATTCTGTCAGACTACCTTGCCGAGCAGCCGATTGATGATTATGAGCCGATGAAGTTTGGATTCCCTGATGAAGACATCATGTTCCTCAAGATGAAAGACTGTGAAGAGCCAGTTGTTGAGGAGGGACCTGATCCAAACGAAAAGTGGACTTTGTTGTTTGATGGGGCTGTCAATGCTAGAAGAAGTGGAATTGGTGCTGTCATTACAACTCCGAAAGGTGCCCACATACCTTTCACCGCTCGTTTGACTTTTGAGTGCACAAATAATGAAGCTGAGTACGAGGCCTGTATCTTGGGTATTGAGCAAGCCATTGATTTGAGAATCAAGACTTTGGATATCTTCGGAGATTCAGCTCTGGTGATCAATCAAGTGAATGATGATTGGAATGCTCTCCAGCCCACTCTGGTCCCCTACAGAGACTACACGAGAAGACTGTTGACTTTCTTCACAACAGTAAAATTGTATCATATACCTCGTGATGAGAACCAGATGGAAGACGCACTTGCTACTCTATCCTCCATGATCAAAGTAATTTGTTGGAACCATGATCCCAGGATCGATGTGATGCGCCTTGACAGGGCCGCATATGTGTTTGCTGCTGAACTGGTAGTCGACGACAAGCCTTGGTATCACGATATCAAGTGCTTTCTGAAGAATCAAGAGTACCCTGCAGGGGTATCCAACAACGAATGAAAGACTTTGAGAAGATTGGCAAGCAATTTCTTCTTGAACAAAGACAATGTGTTGTATAAGAGGAACTTCGACATGGTTTTGCTCAGATGCGTGGACAGACACGAAGCGGACATGTTAATGCAGGAAGTTCATGAAGGTTCCTTCGGTACTCATGCCGGCGGACATGCAATGGCTAAGAAATTGTTGAGAGCGGGTTATTATTGGATGACCATGGAGTCAGATTGCTTCAAATATGCTCAGAAGTGTCATAAATGCCAGATTTATGCTGATAAGGTGCATGTACCGCCAAAACCTCTGAATGTGATGACTTCGCCGTGGCCGTTTGCTATGTGAGGCATTGACATGATTGGAAAGATTGAGCTGACTGCTTCCAATGGGCATCGCTTCATCCTTGTTGCCATCGACTATTTCACCAAGTGGGTCGAGGCAGCATCGCTCGCGAATGTCACCAGACATGTGGTTGCCCGTTTCATCAAGAAAGAAATCATTTGTTGCTATGGGATTCCCGAAAGAATCATTACTGATAATGGTTCTAATCTCAACAACAAAATGATGAAGGAGTTGTGTCAGAACTTCAACATTCAGCATCACAATTCTTCCCCTTACCGCCCTAAGATGAACGGCATTGTTGAGGCGGCAAATAAGAACATAAAGAAGATTGTGCAGAAGATGGTCGTCACGTACAGAGATTGGCATGAGATGCTACCCTTCGCCTTGCATGGGTACCGTACTTCAGTACGTACGTCGACCGGGGCAACCCCTTACTCCCTGGTGTATGGTATGGAAGCAGTCCTACCTGTTGAAGTGGAGATTCCTTCTCTAAGAGTCTTTTTGGATGTCAAGTTAGACGAAGCCGAATGGATTCGGACAAGGTTCAATGAGTTGAGTCTTATCGAAGAGAAGCGAATGGTAGCCATTTGTCATAGGCAGTTGTATCAGAGTCGGATGAAGAGAGCCTTTGATCAGAAAGTGCGCCCTCGTTGTTTCCAAGTCGGAGATTTAGTGTTGAAAAGGATCCTTCCTCCTCAGACAGATCACAGGGGCAAGTGGACTCCTAACTATGATGGACCGTATATTGTCACCAAGGTTTTTGATGGTGGGGCCTTAATGCTTGCAACTATGGATGGTGAAAACTTCACTTCCCCTGTGAACTCAGACGCAGTTAAAAAATACTTCGCATAAAATAGACCCGCTGGACAGTAAAAAAGAATAGTCCAGGCAAAAAATGGGCATCCCGACGAATCAAGAAAATGAAAAGGTTCGGGCAAAAATTAGGGATTAAAAATGAAAAGATTGTACACCCGGTAAGTTGAAAACCTGAAAAGGCAACTTAGGTAAAAATGGGTATCCCGGTGGATTGAAAACCCGAAAAGGGCGATCCAGGCAAAAGTTAGGGATTAAGCGAATGACTGCGTCCTGAGTTAGTTCTGAATCTCATCTCGTGTCGATGACTGGAAATTTCGAAAGGTAGGAAACAGTCCAATCACCTTTTCAGAAGGCTGATCATCTGGAGGATCTTGAAGACGGGCAAGTCATAGCAGAATTGGAACCCAATAGAAATCCATTTCACATTGCCATTAGATTAATTTTTGTTTTTATCTTTTGTGCGATTACCTCTTTCCAAGGATTGCTTCCTGATGTAAATGCCTATTCAGAGGCCATTCAATCAATAAAATCATGTTATTCAGTATATCTCTGTTTTCATGTTCATTTTACTGTTTTGTTTGCAAAAATGACGTCCGAATTTTTGATAAACATTGCATCATGACACATAAGGGCTTTACAGGTACATGCTTAATAAACATTTAAAATTGCTGTAAATTTTAAGTGCTTTGGATCGTCTATTCAGAACAGATACCCTCGGGGCATTTCCTTAAAATCCCCTGCAGATGATCGTGAATATCTTCCCCAGTGAAGTCGCCAACAGACGAATCTGGTGTCTTATCCCTGCAGAGCGGATCAGAGTGTTGGATTCTTCAATCCCCAGCAGGTTCTCACCACTGTACTTCCCCAAGCGTTTGTTTCAGGACATACACTCCTCAGTGGAGTCGCCAGTTGTCGCAACCTGAAAAATACAGTGCGCGAAAAAAACAACCGACGAAAGAAAAAGACAGAAGAGTCGCCACCGTGCGTTATTCATCCCAAAGGAGGGAAAGGAAACGCTCGAAGTAAACCTGAAAAAGGAAAGGACATAACCGACTCCCGAACCCAAGATTTGGTTGCGAGACCCCGTCTTGTCCTTTCCTTTTTCAGGTTTACTTCGAGCGTTTCCTTTCCCTCCTTTGGGATGAATAACGCACTGTGGCGACTCTTCTGTCTTTTTCTTTCGCCGGTTGTTTTTTTCGCGCACTGTATTTTTCAGGTTGCGACACTACGCAGAGTCACTTGAGGAAGTATTTTAAGCAAAAGTATAAATTGTAATGTAATTTGCTTCTAACAAACAAGCAAGAATTACAGAATTGTAAGAACAATAGCTTTTCACGTAAGAGCAGCAGCTCGTGAAAGATAAGAAGGAATAATTTAAGAGTTTTCGTATTCTCGTATGTCTCAAGTGTATTTTCTTGTGAAGTATTCCGTCCTACATATAGTCGTTGTGAAGGACCGTTGGAGTGATGACAGGATCTTGGTCATTGAAGAATGTTTAATGTCATTACTCTCCTTGTTTCTTTCTAAAACATTTTTGCACGCCTCATTATTTCCTTCTCGAAATAATTTCTTTCCAAATTAAGATTTCTTTTCGGTTACGCGTTCTGAACTGGTGAGTCTGCATCAGAGTCTTGATAAATCAGAGTTTGTCTTCAGAGGTTGATTATGTCTAACCACATCAGAGTTTCTAACTTCTTTATGTTGCGCTGGTATCTGTATTGATCATAATCAGAGCCTTCTGGACACGTTTTTTCTGAGTAGCATCTGATAGTTGAGTATTTTGTATCTGATGTTTGATCAGAGTCCTGCACATTAAGAAAAAATCTCGTTAGAGTACCATTTTTATTTCATCCTTTATTATCATCAAAATCTTAGAGATATATTGTAGAACCAACTTTGTTCTTACAGAGGAGTCTCTCGAGGTCTTCCAAGGTTGGAGAGATTTTGAAGTCGGGGAAAGTGAAGCATCTTAAAGGGACGTCATAGTATTGAGACATTGTAGTGATAGCACCATAGTCAACCTTCTCGATTAGAAGATCTATGATGTTCTAAAAATTGGCTCTAAACGTGTTGTCCTTGAGAGCTACGACCTTTGGGCAGAGGACCTTTAATGAAATGATGACGGGACTCTTGAAGTGGAAAGTAGAGGTGATTTTCCTTGTTGAAGTATCCATGACTATGTCAGAAAATAGTCTTGTAATTCCGTGTTCGAACAAACGAAAATTTTAAGAGCTTTTCTTATTATTTTGATGATAAATGAATGTATAAATGTATGAATGAATGATTGGTTTATTATTTCCACAGGATTTTAGGCATGGGTTCAAGGTTTTGGACCATCGTGACGAAGCATGGAGTTAATAATGAATGCTTAGTAAACTAAGGTTCTCTCTTTGTGTGATCTAAGGATTTTGGAAAATTGTGTGTAAGACACTGCCCCTAGAGTCATGGACTTCCTTGACTGTCAGCCGCCTATGTCAATTTACTTGTCAGGCGACTGCTCCATCAAAGTCATATACTCTAAGCGAGATCTTCGTATCGACCCTTACGAGGAAGGAACCTTGGTGGCCTATACTACGCGACCATCGGTCTAGGCTAGCCATAGTTTAAAGGTTCTAAAAGGGGTTTTAGGGTCATTGATTCTAGTAAAAGAAAAAGATACTTAAACTGAAAGCACGACGGTCATCAATCCCCTTAAGAGAATCTACCACTAAGTGAGGTTCTCGTACAACCCTAACGAGGAAGACACCTCGCAGACCAATACTACTCAACCTCACCTGTCTCAAGCAAAAACTCTCAAACTCTGGTGGAGAGCCTTTCACACAAGGTTTTTCTTTGCAATCATTATTGCTTCCAAAATTTCTTTGTCATAGAGCCAAAGTTTCGGACCAACAGGCAAAGAAAGAAAATATGTACAGGTTAGCAACAAAAGAAATATATACAGAAAAATATAGATAATAAATAAATCTCTACGTATGTAAAAGAGACACAACCCAAATTAGGCTAGACTTGCTTAGGGAATTTTGGTGTCCCCAACAAAGTCGCCAGCTGTCGCTATTGGGATTTCACGATAACGAAACCGGGACTAAAGAGATTCCAAAGAGAGGCAAAATCAGAAGAGTCGCCACAAAATTTTATTTAGTTTACCTCTATCGAAGAGGAGAGGGGAGATAGTCGATAAAACCCTCAGAAAAAAAAGATGCGCACGGGAAGTGCTACAAGAGAATAAGCAATGTCTTGCAACCGAGATTTGGGTTTAGAAGTCGATTATGCAAGGGGAATGTATTAGCACCCCTTACGTCCATGGTACTCCATGGGAACCATTTGGGTTGTTTTACATGCATGGTATTTATCTATCATTGTTTTATTTTCAAAAGAATGTGTGTGAAAGAGGGTGTGTTTTATTATTATAGTGCTCGCCAAGGATTTGAGCCCTTGTGCCTACGTATCACTCATTCGGGGATGAGGAATCAGAGCTCCGTAGTTCGGAGTAGAAAATGTTTATGTGTTGGTTGATTACCTTGGAGAAAAGGGTTTTCAGGATGATGCCCTAAGGCACAAAAATGAGTTTGATGAGTTGTATTGTTTTTACCTTGAATAAGGTTTTTATGAAATGAATGTTTGTGATTGTATTGCACTAAAGTCTATGGGCGGAGGTGATTATTCTAAACAAAAAGATAAGCGTCTTGCGTCCAAAATAATCAGAGTAAGGGTAGGAATGCTCCATTCTTACTCATTCTCCACCACTCAAGGCTCGTGGCGCACAATAACAATCGTAATTATAAAGTGTTTTGAATTTGACTATGAAAATGCCACTTGACGTTGAATCAAGGGTTTGTTTTATTTAATTATGAAATTTGGCTTATGCAACATGAATGCAAAGTAACCAATAAGAAAATTAAAGGGTCTTATTGTAAGGTAGTCCAAGAGAAAGTCTTTTGTATGCAAAAGTGACCTAAGCTAAACAAAGGATAATAGTCTTACAAACATGTCCCTCTAAGGTGGTGCCATGATGCCATTCTTACAACATGCATGTAAGTTACAAATAAAATCCAACATTTACAAAGTATCACAAAGATAAGGAAAAGGCCCCAAGCAAGGGTCCTAAAATGAAATCCTCTAAGTCCAACTTGATTAAGAGTGGAATGAATATTTTTGGTCTTATCATTTTATCATATTTTTGTTGTTTTTAATGTATGATGACAATAAAATAAATAATAAGTAAATAAATATGCATGATGAGTTTATACAATGATCATGATAATGAGCACTCGAATATAAATTACAAGGTAATGACACAAAAGTAAATCACAAGACAAAGAATGACAACATCATAATAATAATGGTTGGTGAATGTAAATGACACAAAATAAACCATAAGTTAATGGTAACAAAATCACAATAACAAAGGTTAATGATAAACAAAATTAGTGAAGTATAATTAGTGGTTAGTAATATGTACAGAATGAACATTTTTTAGGACGATCTTTCATAGGTAAAAACGACGTAAAATATGACACATTAAGGGATAGATTATCATTGATGCAAAGTATTGAAGATGATTAAAAAAATCAACTAACAATAGATTTATAACAAAGAAAGTTATGCAACCCTAAGTCCATCTATTAATATTTTAGAGAAAAAGAAAATGATTTGTTATATTCCTTTTATTTTTACCCCTCTTTTATTTAACAAGATAGTAAGATGGTAAACAAATTAGCATAACATAAATGATATAGTTAGATAACAATAAACATAAATATAAAATACTTGAAATAAAGTGAACAATAAAATAAATTGCAAGGAATTAAAGTGCGATAATATAAATGTTAGGAGTTAGTAGATAATGAACATAAACATAAAATACTTGAAATAAAGTGAACAATAAAATAAATTGCAAGGAATTGAAGTGCAATAATATAAATGTTAGGAGTTAGTAGTTAGTGGTTAGTAACAATAAGCAAATGGATTAGCAAGTTAATGTAAAGATATGGTTTCATCTATGCATCAAATGACTCAAATATGGTTGAAATAGAGGCAATCTATTAATGCCTCAAAGTATCATGAATGATCTATTGATCAACCATTAATAGGTTTGAAACATTGAAGATTTTTAATCAACTCTACACAACCATGGTCATGATATAATAAACATCATCAACCAAACAAATACAACAACAAGTTCACAATAAAAGAAAATGATAACAAAAATAAAGTAAGACTAGAAAAGGTGAATAAAAGGTAGTAAGAGCAAGAAACCTAAAAAAAATGTGTAAACCAAAGTTAACCATTTTTGCAAGCTTGAATCTAAACTCTCTTAAAAGATCAACCAAGAATAAACAACCATTTTTCAACACAAAAAAGAACCAAAAAGTTAACAAAGTTTAAGCTACAATCATTACCCAAAGATGTGGAAAAAAACTAGGTTGAAAGGGTGTTGAACTTGAATGTGAAGCAAAGGGGTTTGGGATGAAAGTATTTAGGATGAAAGCTTAGTGAAGGGGCTAATTTGTGAGTGTTAGAGAGGGAGAAGTTTTGAAAAAAAAATTTAAAGAGGACAAAAAAAGTTGGTGGGGGGACTTTTTGAGAGAGAAAGATTTTTTGTTTTGACCTTGGTTTAGAGAGGAGAGTGAATGGTACTTGGACATAACTTTTGGGGGCTAGGAAGCATGAAAAATGAGGGGAAATAGTACCCATATTTATAGGGAAAGTAAGTGAGAAAGGGGGTGAAACACAATGTACTCTGTGTAAAAAACAGAGTTACTGTTGCTGTCCTCACAGGTGTAATCAATTACCAAGGTTGGTGTAATTGATTACAGGCACCAAAAATAGCCTGGGAGCCTGTTTTTCAGCCAGGTAATCGATTACCATGGTTGTTGTAATCGATTACAGGCACCAAAAATGGCCTGGGAGCCTGATTTTTAGCCAGGTCATCGATTATCATGGTTGGTGTAAATGATTACAGGCACCAAAAATGGCCTGGGAGCCTGATTTTTAGCCAGTAATCGATTACCAAGGTTGGTGTAATCGATTACACTGTCCAAAAGGTGGATTTTTCCTGTTTTGGTGGTGTTTTCTCAAGTATGAACGCCATTCCTTGAGCCCGTGCAACGTGCCTTTGGTTTTGGATGTTAATGCAATTATGGTGATGGAACGATGAATGTATTTAGGGGTAATAGGAGTATTGATCAGATGAAAGTTGTATGGGGGTAGGGTGGTGGATCAAATGAAAGTTGTATGAGGGTAGGGTGAATTTTGGGGTATGACAGATCTGGTGATGGTTCCTATAGTTAACTCGACCTGGATTACACCAAGAGTGGAACCCACCTTTCCCTCATAATTGGAAAACACCATGTTGTGGGGTTTGGCATCTGTATCATATTTGCTAATTTTTCTCAGCATATGATGCGGCATCAAATTCACCGTTGCGCCACGATCCACTAAGATTTTATTAATTGGGACATCTTTGATTTCCCAGTAATAAAGAAAGGCTTAAGATGACTCTGCATAGCCTTATTGGGTCTCTCGAAGAAGGGATTTTGCTCCTCCACGCACCCATTATTCATCACATAATAGTATATTGGCTTGTGAGCAGCCATTTCTCTTTCTGTATTGATGTCAGTGTCTTCGACCTCTATTATTTGGTCGAACTCCCTAGCCATCACTCATACCACACCAACTAAGATATCCAATGAAGCTTCTAACCCCGAGTCAAAGTCATCCATCAGTATTTCGTCTTCTGCAGCCAGTCGATCATATTTCACTTTGGCCGCCTTTGCTGGAGTATTAAACTTTCCTTTGTCAAGGCTTAAGTCCTCCTTCTTTCTTGCAGGCACATTAGTGTTGGATTCAACTTTTTCCTTCTCCCTAACATCCCTCTATGCTTTCCTCTTTCTCTGTTCCCTTCTCCACTGGGACCTTATCATGGGATTTTTTACTTTGTAGTTTTCAGAGATGTGGGAGGTTTTTCTGTCAGCCTGGAACTCCTTACGGTATGTTAATGAAGAACATCTATCCACCTTGGACTTCTGCCATTTTCCCTGGCCGTGTTTCTGATAACATGAAACTATATCACATTTTTAGACTTGATTTAATTAAATTATATCGTTATTTGAGTCAATTTATTTTATATTATTCGATATTACTCGATATTTTTCTTATTATTTATTTCAGGTATCATTATTTAAAGCACATGTGAAAAAGAAAGAAAAGGGGTGCAAAAAGAAGATTTTCTAGGAAAAGCAGCAAGCTGAAGCACCAAAGCCCAGCCCATGTTTGGAACAAAGAAAATTTCTGTCACGACCGTCACAAGCACGTGCCGAGCGCCACGTCCTAAGACCTAGTGTTACGACCGTAACACATAGTGTGACGGACGTCACACATTCCACTCCTATATTTTAGGCTTTACGTGCGTAACGGAGTGGACGGTTTCCCCTAAATTTTCTCCTGCACTCGTAGACATTTTGAACCACACTGAAGACCCATTCTAGGAAACGGTTATTTTGGGAGGTGAATATAAATACACCTCACAAAAGCCAATGGAGTCTCTCTCTTCTCGGTACAATTTTTCCAGCATTACTTTTCCAGCACTCTAAATTTCCAAGCAATTTATTTCCTTTTTTTTTTCTAGTTTAATTTCCGAAGCATACAGTTTATTTTCTCACGATAGTTTCTACACCGGAAATTATTGTGTAATTTTACTAGATCTAACCTTACGTTAGATCATAGTATTTTATTTCCTTATTTTTACTTTCCTATCTGATTGAGAATTGTGAAGAACAAATCCAACCGACTTGTGGTGGAGTGTTCGAGCATCGAAGCTAGGAGATAAAATCCAGAATTCTAGTATTTTTCCAGGTTCATTAATTAATTAATTTATCGTTTTAATTTACATATGCTTTGTTCCGCTGTTTATATATATTGTTTGTTTGATATGGCCGTATTTATGCATGATTATTGTTTGTGCATGTTTATCATGTCTGACTAATTAATTTAGATATCGGTATGTAAAGTAAGCGGAATAAAGGAATTCAAATTGAGTTGGTTTTAAATTTATTTCAAAATATAGTCACTCTTTTTCTGGTCTCAATTTACAGAGTTAATACCAAGGTTTTTGTACGAGAGTAAAAGACATAAAGAAGTTAAAATCAATAGAACGACGGTTTGAGTTTTTAACTGGACAGTGTAAATTGAACATTAACTTTAAATCAGGGCGAAAGCAATTTTTAAGGTTAATTAAACTCTAATCATTTTCAAAAATTATTTTTAAAAAGTTAAATGTGAGGACGAGAGTTAAGCATTTAAGTTTAATCATATAATCTAAGTCAACAGAGCGACAGTTTGAGACGAGGGTGTTTAAACGGTTAGTATTTTCTCAAAAGGAGTTTCTATAGATTCTATTATTTTCAAAAAGTGATTTTAGATTTAACGAAATAGTGAGAGCGTATGTTAAAATATAAAGTCATAGTCTAATTCAACAGAGCGAGAGTTTGAGGAAAAGACTTTTAATTAATAGTGTCTACTGAAAAGACTTATTTTAAAATTAAGAAAAAGACCAACGAAGATTTGATTCCCCAATTACGACGAACTACATACTGATATCCATATTATTTGATATTTTATCTAGATCCAAATTTAGTTTTACTTTTCCCCCTAATCATTAAAGTATCATCCTCCTTAGCTTTACGCAGTAACCCTAGAAAAACGGTAGATTGATTCATTAAGTCCCTGTGGGATCGATATCTTTTAAAACTACGTGATTAGGCTGTGCACTTGCAGTTAGTACCCCGATAGACTCATAAAGTCGCGATCAAGTTTTTGGCTCCGTTGTTGGGGACTTTTATTTAGTCGATATCGTAACTCTCCTGTTACACTGTAGAGACTAAGGCAATTTTTATTTTTTTCCCTTTTTCGTTGATTTGTATGCCACACACTCGCTCACAAGGCGAGTCGTACTACTTATGAATCAACGACGTTGAACGATATCTCCGATTATTACGACGAATTCGGGAGTATCGTGCTAGAGACAATCTTCCTCCAATAAAAATTCCTGATCTCAAAAATCCCCTTCCTTTAACGATATCAGCGATGGCCGAACCAGCTCGTGCTCTTCGAGATTACGCTGCTCCATCGCAAGATGAGCCGCATTCGAGTATTGCTCCACCCGCAATCGAAGCGAACAACTTCGAACTTAAACCTTCGCTGTTGCAGGAATTGCAACAGAATCAATTTTCTGGAAATCTTACCGAGGATCCAAACCTTCATTTATCCGTATTTGTCCAATACGCTGACACTGTTAAAGCTAATGGTGTCACTTCAGAGGCAATTCGACTTCGTCTCTTTCCTTTCTCGTTAAGAGATAAAACTAGAAGATGGCTTCAGTCTCTTCCTTCCAACTCAGTCACCACATGGAATGAGTTGAAGAAAGTCTTTCTTGCCCGATATTTTCCTCCAAGCAAAACAGCTATGTTGAGAGCCCAGATAAATTGATTTAAGCAAATAGATAACGAATCTCTTTTCGAAGCATGGGAAAGATACAAGGACATGATGAGACTTTTTCCACACCATGGTTTAGAAGACTGGTTAGTAATTCACACCTTCTACAATGGTCTCTTGTACAACACAAGGTTAACAATAGACGCCGCCGCCGGTGGTGCGCTTATGGATAAACCTTACACCGACGCTTATCAACTTATCGAGAGCATGGCCCAAAATCATTATCAGTGGGGAAGCGACCGAACAGTGGTAGAAAAACCTCAAACGAAAGGTGGCATGTACGAGATAAGTAGCCTTGATCATGTTAATGCAAAAGTGGATGCTCTTGCCCAGAAAATTGAAAGTTTAAACGTATCACCTCCAGCCACCGTGGTTGCCGTAACTCAAAATTGCGAAGTCTATGGAATTCAAGGTCACACTCCTACAGATTGTCAACTCCTAACAGGAATTCAAACAGATCAGGTGAACTATGTTCAAGGAAATCCTTACTCGCATACCTATAACTCAAACTGGAAGAACCATCCTAATTTTTCATATAAAAGTAACAACGCTTTATACGCACCAGGTCAAGCTCCCAGTCAAGCTCCGGTTGTACCACCTGGATATCAAAAGTCGACCCCATCTACACCTAACAATAACGTTCCTAGGAAATCCAACTTGGAAATCATGATGGAGAACTTCATAGATTCTCAACAGCAAACAAATAAAGAGTTCTTAAACCAGAATGTACACACTAGCGAACAGATTAAACAACTAGCAAGTAAAGTAGATGCCCTGGCTACCCATAACAAAATGCTGGAAACACAAATCTCGCAAGTAGCTCAACAACAAGCGCCTACTGCTGCCCCAACTGGTACATTTCCTGGACAGCCCCAACCTAATCTGAAAGGCCACGCTCATCCAATTATATTACGAAGTGGTACAGAGGTAGAAGGACCATCTGACCCAAGGATTGAGAACCAAATCTCTAAAAAGTCAACTGAGGAAGAAAGTAAACCTAAGGAAAAGGAAGAGTGTAATAAGGAAACCGTAGAAAAAAAAGAACCTTATGTACCTCCACCGCCTTACAAACCACCTATCCCTTATCCTCAAAGGCTAATTAAAACCAAAGACGCGGGCCAACTTAAAAAAATTGTTGACCTACTGAAACAATTAAACGTCACAATCCCTTTTACAGAAGTTATTACACAAATGCCCTCATATGCTAAGTTCTTAAAAGAAATTTTATCTAATAAAAGAAAACTTGAAGATAACGAAACTGTTACACTCACTGTTGAGTGTAGCGCAATAATCCAAAATATGCCTCCAAAACTTAAAGATCCTGGTAGTTTTTCTATACCCTGTCATATAGAAAAATTTGTCATAGACAAAGCTTTATGCGATTTAGGAGCCGGTATCAGTGTTATGCCTTTGTCCATATGTAAGAAACTTGAAATGGGAGAATTAAGACCAACTAAAATGTCTGTGTAATTAGCAGATCGTTCCGTTAGATATCCCGTAGGAATTCTTGAAAATGTTCTCGTGCGCATAGGTCAATTCTACATTCCCATCGATTTTATAATTATGGACATAAGAGAAGATGAAGTCACCCCCATTATATTTGGAAGACCCTTCTTAGCAACTGCCGGTGCTATCATAGACGTAAAACGAGGACGACTCACTTCCGAAGTAGGAGAAGAGAAAATTGAGTTTATTCTTTCCAAATTTTTGAAAGCACCTGCAATAGAAGACACATGTTACTTCATGGATATCATCGATGAATGCATAAAAGAAACAGAATTCGAAAATGACGATTTATCCGACTATCGTGTAGAAGACAGACTGAACCAATGTTTAGCAATAACATCAAACCCTACGCAATGCCTTAAGAAACCAACCCTAGACCTGAAAACACTTCCCAAAAATCTGAGATATGAATTCCTAGACTTAGAACGTGAACGACCAGTAATAGTCAATGCAGACCTAGGAAAACTTGAAACCGAAAAACTCCTACATATCTTAAGAAAATATCCAACCGCATTAGGATACAACATCACCGATCTTAAAGGGATAAGTCCTTCTATTTGTATGCACCGCATCATGCTAGAAGAAGACTGTAAGACTTCTAGGGAACATCAAAGGAGACTAAACCCGATCATGAGCGAGGTAGTGAAGAAGGAAGTAACGAAGTTATTAGAGGCAGGTATCATATATCCTATATCCGATAGCAAATGGGTTAGTCCTGTACACGTAGTACCAAAGAAAGGAGGTATAACAGTGATCGAAAATGAAAAAGGAGAAACTATAACCAAACGAATTGAATCGAGATGGAGAATGTGCATTGATTATAGAAAGCTAAACAAAGCAACCCGAAAAGATCATTTTCCTTTACCATTCATAGACCAGATGTTAGAACGACTAGCCAAGCATTCTCATTTCTGCTATTTGGACGGTTACTCAGGTTTCTTTCAAATACCGATTCATCCTGATGACCAAGAAAAGACAATGTTCACATGTCCTTTTGGTACCTTCGCTTATCGACGAATGCCGTTTGGCTTGTGCAATGCTCCTACAACTTTCCAAAGGTGCATGATGGCAATATTCGCCGATTTTCTCGAAAGCATCATGGAAGTCTTCATGGATGACTTTTCCGTATGCGGGCAAAGTTTCGAAGAATGTCTTGAGAACCTCGAAAGAGTTCTAGAACAATGTGTAAAAGTAAACCTAGTACTTAATTGGGAAAAATGTCACTTTATGGTACAAGAAGGAATTGTTTTAGGACACATCATATCAAATAGAGGAATTGAAGTAGACAAAGCCAAAATAGAAGTAATTGAAAACCTTCAACCTCCGAAAACTGTGAGGGAAATACGAAGCTTCTTAGGACATGCCGGTTTTTACCGACGATTCATTAAAGATTTCTCTAAAATAACTAAACCTTTAACCGAATTATTAATGAAAGACGTTGAATTCATCTTCGACAATAAATGTTTAGAAGCATTTCAAACACTTAAACAAGCATTGATCTCCGCGCCCATAATGCAGACCCCGGATTGGAATGAACCTTTCGAAATAATGTGTGACGCAAGTGACTACGCCGTAGGCGCTGTTTTAGGACAACGAAAGTATAAAAAACTTCACGTCATATATTATGCGAGTAGAACTCTAGATGAAGCACAAATGAATTACGCCACGACCGAGAAAGAACTTTTAGCAGTAGTATTTGCACTAGATAAATTTCGTTCCTACTTGGTCGGAGCTAAAATAATCGTTTACACTGATCACGCTGCCATTAAGTACCTCTTAACAAAAAAGGACGCTAAACCTAGACTCCTAAGGTGGATCTTGTTGCTACAAGAATTTGATTTGGAAATCAAAGATAAAAAAGGAACTGAAAACGTAGTAGCAGATCACCTCTCTAGACTCGAAAACATGGAACCGGAAAGAACATCGATCAACGATGATTTCTCGTACGATAAACTTATAGCTAATTTGGAAGAAAATAGAGCTGACAAACAGGTAGAGACCACCTTGGCTGTATGCGTTACACCATGGTACGCTGATTTTGTCAATTATTTAGCCGCCGGAGTGGTTCCACTTGATTTATCCTACCAATAAAAGAAACGATTCTTCCATGACATAAAACATTATTACTGGGATGACCCTTTACTTTTCAAAAGAGGCTCCGATGGTATTTTCCGTCGCTGTATACCTGAAGAAGAGGTAGAAAGTATAATCCAACATTGTCATTCCGCTCCTTATGGTGGACATGCAAGTACATCCAAAACCTGCTCTAAAATCCTACAAGTCGGTCTTTATTGGCCAAACATATGGAAGGATGTACATACCGCTGTCAAGAAATGTGATAGGTGTCAACGCACAGGAAACATATCTAGACGTGACGAAATGCCACCAAAAGGCATTTTGGAAGTAGAAATTTTCGATGTGTGGGGAATAGATTTCATGGGACCTTTTCCACCTTCTTTCGGTAACAAGTACATACTCGTAGCAGTTGACTACGTATCAAAATGGATTGAGGCTATAGCTTCTCCAACAAACGACACACGAGTAGTAATTAAACTCTTTAAGAATATAATCTTTCCAAGATTTGGTGTCCCAAGAATAGTCGTCAGTGACGGTGGATCTCATTTCATATCTAAGATACTCGAAAAATTATTGTTTAAGTATGGTGTAAAACATCGAGTAGCAACACCTTACCATCCTCAAACTACTGGACAAGTGGAAGTGTCTAATAGATAAATTAAACAGATATTGGAAAAAATTATCGCTACATCGAGGAAAGACTGGTCATCAAAATTACCCGAAGCTTTATGGGCATATCGAACCGCTTACAAAACCCTCATAGGAACAACCGCATTTAAGCTTATTTATGGTAAATCGTGTCACCTCCCAGTGGAGTTAGAACATAAGGCCTATTGGGCTATTAAAAATTTAAATTTAAACTATAAGGCCACCGGTGAAAAGCGAATCCTAGATATAAACGAATTAGAGGAACTTAGACAAGATGCATACGAAAATGCCAAAATCTACAAGGAAAGAACGAAAAAATGGCATGATAAACGTATATCAAGGAAAACTTTCAAACAAGGCGATGTAGTCCTATTGTTTAACTCTAGACTTAAGTTATTCCTAGGAAAAGTACGCTCTATGTGGTCTGGCCCTTTCAAAGTCACTAATGTCTTTTCTAGTGGGGCTGTAGAAATTAAAGGAAAATCTATTGAGTCATTTATCGTAAACGGGCAGCGTCTAAAACATTACCATTATGCTGAAAACAATGAAGACTCGCAAGTCCTGCACTTAGACGTATTGTCTCCAAAATTAATAGATTAACATTTAATAGTTTTATGTCGAGCTTGCGACATTAAACAAAGCGCTTCGTGGGAGACAACCCACACATTTTTATTTTTATTTGATTATTCTTTTGATTTTATTCAGTTTTCATTCTTCATTTTCTTTATATTATTAAATTTTTCTTCTTTTCTTCTTTCGGCATCTGGCCAAATCCTGACTAAAATTCTTGTTTTTCTTTTCTTTAGTTAACACTAACCTGATGGCACATATTGATCACATGGGTATCAATTTCCGAGGGAGAGCTCAGAGACAAAAATTTGAAGAACTTGCTAAGAGAGAGGTGCATCCAAATTTTTATGCTGATGATTGTGCAATGACCGTGCTTGGGCTAAGAGATAGTGTCCTATATCTGATGAGTCAAATAGGGTGGGAAACCACTCCTATTCGGAGACAATTTGTTACTTACCGGAGGCTAACTCTAGAATTCCTTAGCTCCCTGATTTATTTACCAAACCATGGAAAAGGAATAAACCGAGGTTTCATTCAATTCAGGATGTTCAATATGGAGTATCAGTATAACATTAGAGAATTTACTAACCTCTTAGGGTTCCCTACTTCTTTTGACACATTCACCATGAGCCAAGAAGACCTCTTTGAATATCGAGAGCTTGAGCATTTTTGGGGAAGTTTGACGGGAAATGATGAACCTGAGGAACATGACTTTCTTTCTGGAAACATACATAACCCAACTTTTCGTTATTTCCACAAGATCCTAGCACACACTCTTTTTGGGAAAAGATCAAACATTACCACAGTATCACGTGATGAACTTTTCATAATATTTTGTGCTTCCCAGAATCGTCCAGCGAATGGTGCCACTTATATGTTGGCGAGTTTTGACCTCCTTATTCAAGATGACCGTGCACCGATTCAAAAAGGAGGATTGATAACTATGATTGCTAATGCTATTGGATTGCGCCAACCCATGCTTGATTTGAACCCTTTTTGTGGTATTCAGCCTATGAATATACTTTTCCTTTTCAACACTATGTTTATAGGAAACCTTGGACCTGAAGAGTTTGAACTATTAATTAACAACCAAGCTTTTTACCTATTCACCATGCCTAGCCCGATGACTAGTGTCCATAACCGAAATAATTGGCTCTACAACCTAGATGGAATGCCTTCTCCCGTTAGATCTGTTGAAACCATCCAAGATTATGAGATTCTTGACAACCAGATTCCTAATGCTGAGTCTGATCCGCAGACACCAACTGGTTACCATGATGTTGCCTCTCCACCTCATCCTATCCCGTCCGCAGAATCGGCAGTACCTGATCTTAGACATCATATGCCCGGAATTGATTATAATACCGCTATTCAAGCCTAGATGTTAGAACAAGATGCCATTAGAGAAGAGTTAACTATGATGGGACATGAATTTATGGAATACATGAGTAGAATGACAAATCAATTTCACGAGTTGCTACACCGTGTCAATTCCTTTGCTCCTCCGACGAGAGATTCTACAAGTGGCTAGAAGAATTGCAGTTAACTAGTTTTAGTCTTAGGAAATTTATAGTTTCGTTTGACAATATTTTTAATCTTAGGATTTATTTTTCGCATGTTTTATTTTATCTTCAGTCAAGTATTACATTATGTTTATTTTTATGAAGCTACTAGCATTATTGGTTAAATTAAATTTCATTTTGATTTCTGCACTGTCTAAAATTACAAATGATGATATATATTGTATGCTACTACTTACATGGCTTATTAGAGAAAAATATATATTCTATGGTGTAGTAAAGTAGCATCCATGACACACAAAAAAACAAAAAAAAAACAAAATAATAAAAATAACAAATATAATAAACAAAACCAAAATAATAAATAAAAAAATAATAAAGCACCCACGTATGCTGTCATGAACGTTTTGACCGTTGCATGATCAGATGTGTGACGAGCGTAACGCATGCTGTCACGGTCGCCACACCCCCATGACGCCCGTCACGCATGCTGTCACGAGCGTGACAACTTGCTTCCTCGTAAATGTTGTTGACCGTTATGAACAGACCGTTACTCCCCTTTTCAATTCACCTTTATTCTATTCAACTCACCTCTTTATCCCCATTCAACATCAAATGCAATTTGGAAATATTATTTTCCGAACTGAAGATAGTAACTATCAACGGGAGCAGTTTGTTCGTTTCCAGCAACGCGGTGTCACATCTACCAGGTACCCAGATTTCAATTGCTTACAAGAATTAGGATTACATCAAGGTGTGCAATGGCTGCTTAGGTTATCCGATTTAACTTTTCTATGCACACAAAATCACCCAACATACCCATCACTTACCTTGGAGTTTTTAAGCTCTTATTCATACACCACTCCAACCGGTGAGGACGAGTACTTAACCGGTGTCGCAAAATTCCGTATGTTCAACACTGAGTACGCACTATCTCAAGAACAGTTGAGTGACATGCTACATTTTCCTGAAGGAGACGACGTCCACCCAAGAATCCCTCCAAACTCAGAGTGGAACACGGTCGCATTCGAACTTTTTGAAAAAATATCCGGTGTGGTAACCACCAATTGGGATGCATTACTTGCTTCACACATACACAACCCCACTATCCGGTATTTTGTCCGTATTTTGCAAAACACCATCTTTGGAAGAGCCAACAACAGCAAAGTTAACGCGAAAGAATTATTCTTCCTACACTGCATCTTTTCAGCAGATACAAAGGTAAACGCCGCCTCTTTCTTACTTCACCATATCCGTACCCTTTGTGCTCGAGGCAATCAACCTTTTGTGATTGGAGGATTAATAACCACCATCGCACTCGGTTTAAATTTAGGGGACCGACTTCAGAATTTGCAACCTTTGCCACCCCTGTTTATGGATATCAGCTATTGTCGCTCCTGCCGCTTAATCAAAAATAGGGTAGGCGGGAATTATTATCTTATGGTGAATAACCAAGAAATCCCAAGCGTCGTTATGCCCAACATTGCACTCACCGATGTTACTAACCCCAACAGATTCATCTACGATCTGAATGCTCCCGAACCTACCATGCCTACACAAGCAAACCCGCCCCCAGACGAGTTTGATGAAATGGAGCAAGGTGATCAAGGTCCTGAACAACATTCGGTCCCACATAATCCTTTTGATACTGTAGCTGGTCCATCCTCCCGATGTCGTCGAAGAAGAAGGCCTGCAATAAATGATGACATCATAGATGCTATTGAACATCAAGCCCAACGGCTTGATGCCATGCATGCGCAGAATAACGAAGTAATGCAACTGATGCGCCAGATGCAACAACAACAACAAGAGATGAATGCAATAACCGACCAGAGGTTCACTGACTTGCTTAACAGGTTTGATGACTTGGCAGTACGTGAACGATCACCGGGTCCGAGAACAAGAGGACGCAGGCAGAATTGAGTTTGGGTTCCATTTTTTTCCTTTTTTTTTCGCTTTTTTGAAACATTGGGGACAATGTTTCATTTAAGTGTAGGGGGGAAAACTTTGTTTCAGTTATGTTTGTTTCCCTTTCAAGTATGTTTATTTCCCTTTCAAGTATGTTTATTTCCCTTTCAAGTATGTTATTTCCCTTTCAATAACAACAATTTTTTTCTTAAGTCAAGTCCCTAGTGTGAAAATTTTTATTATCTATTCTCCTCAATTTTCTTGAACCATAACAAAATTCAACACACTCAATAAGTATAAAAGTTCCTTATTGTATAAAACTTGAGTGAAATTAAGACAAAATTATTACCGCCCCAACACTCTAAAAACCTCAGCATGTTAGATCAGTCTAAGTACCTATTATACCAACTCCTTGAACTTTTAGTTTTATAGTAACCCCGAGTAGTTTATACGAGAAGTCGGCACCATCTTAATAGCAAACTATGTGGAGAGCCGATGAATACAAGTGAATGATTCCCAAAACAACATATTAAAAATCAGGAAATGCACTAATTAAGTTAGGTGATCCTTACCCGATCATTTAATCCAAAGGTTGCGGACCCTACAAAAACATAGTATGAACGATGCATTGTGAGTTGGTTCAGCGGTTTCTGGTGCTGAATTTGGTAGGGCGGACTACGGTCCGATCCCCCGCAATTTGCAATAGACTAAATAAAGAAGTTATCCAACTTATGTACCAGAACTTCTAACTAAAAGGGGATCAGAATCGCTAACCGGTTACTCCACTATGTGCGCGAAAAAATAAAGGGCTTAATGTGATTTCGCTCAAATGAAAACGGGTGAAATAAGAGAAAAAGAACTAGGCTGAGCTATAATAGAATGACTCGAACTGGTTTGCATAAGGTGGGGTTATCTAGTGTTGTTACGGTAGTTTTTGATGTTAAGATTAAACTCAGGTTATTTCTAAATGAGATTTACTTGCAACCTATTACGAATTGATGTGTGTTTGGAAATTTCATCTTGCTTGAGGACAAGCAAAAGTCTAAGTGTGGGGGAGTTTGATAACATGAAACTATATCACATTTTTAGACTTGATTTAATTAAATTATATCGTTATTTGAGTCAATTTATTTTATATTATTCGATATTACTCGGTATTTTTCTTGTTATTCATTTCAGGTATAATTATTTAAAGCACATGTGAAAAAGAAAGAAAAGGGGTGCAAAAAGAAGATTTTCTAGGAAAAGCAGCAAGCTGAAGCACCAAAGCCCAGCCCACGTTTGGAACAAAGAAAATTTCTATCACGACCGTCACAAGCACGTACCGAGCGCCACGTCCTAAGACCTAGTGTTACGATCGTAACACATAGTGTGACGGACGTCACACATTCCACTCCTATATTTTAGGCTTTACGTGCGTAACGGAGTGGACGGTTTCCCCTAAATTTTCTCCTGCACTCGTAGACATTTTGAACCACACTGAAGACCCATTCTAGGAAACGGTTATTTTGGGAGGTGAATATAAATACACCTCACAAAAGCCAATGGAGTCTCTCTCTTCTCGGTACAATTTTTCCAGCATTACTTTTCCAGCACTCTAAATTTCCAAGCAATTTATTTCCTTTTCTTTTCTAGTTTAATTTCCGAAGCATACAGTTTATTTTCTCACGATAGTTTCTACAACCGGAAATTATTGTGTAATTTTACTGGATCTAACCTTACGTTAGATCATAGTATTTTATTCCCTTGTTTTTACTTTCCTATCAGATTGAGAATTGTGAAGAACAAATCCAACCGACTTGTGGTGGAGTGTTCGAGCATCGAAGCTAGGAGATAAAATCCAGAATTCTATTATTTTTCCAGGTTCATTAATTAATTAATTTATCGTTTTAATTTACATATGCTTTGTTCCGCTGTTTATATATATTGTTTGTTTGATATGGCCGTATTTATGCATGATTATTGTTTGCACATGTTTATCATGTCTGGCTAATTAATTTAGATATCGGTATGTAAAGTAAGCGGAATAAAGGAATTCAAATTGAGTTGGTTTTAAATTTATTTCAAAATATAGTCACTCTTTTTCTGGTCTCAATTTACAGAGTTAATACAAGGTTTTTGTACGAGAGTAAAAGACATAAAGAAGTTAAAATCAATAGAACGACGGTTTGAGTTTTTAACTGGACAGTGTAAATTGAACATTAACTTTAAATCAGGGCGAAAGCAATTTTTAAGGTTAATTAAATTCTAATCATTTTCAAAAATTATTTTTAAAAATTTAAATGTGAGGACGAGAGTTAAGCATTTAAGTTTAATCATATAATCTAAGTCAACAGAGCGAGAGTTTGAGACGAGGGTGTTTAAACGGTTAGTATTTTCCCAAAAGGAGTTTCTATAGATTCTATTATTTTCAAAAAGTGATTTTAGATTTAACGAAGTTGTGAGAGCGTATGTTAAAATATAAAGTCATTGTCTAATTCAACAGAGCGAGAGTTTGAGGAAAAGACTTTTAATTAATAGTGTCTACTGAAAAGACTTATTTTAAAATTAAGTAAAAGACCAACGAAGATTTGATTCCCCAATTACGACGAACTACATACTGATATCCATATTATTTGATATTTTATCTAGATCCAAATTTAGTTTTACTTTTCCCCCTAATCATTAAAGTATCATCCGCCTTAGCTTTACGCAGTAACCCTAGAAAAACGGTAGATTGATTCATTAAGTCCCTGTGGGATCGATATCTTTTAAAACTACGTGATTAGGCTGTGCACTTGCAGTTAGTACCCCGATAGACTCATAAAGTCGCGATCAGTTTCCTGCCATCGACTGGCTTCACCCATTTTCCATTTGAAGCCTCAGCATTGGGTTTGATGGAGATGGGTTTAGCAGCGAGACCCCTTCGTTTTCTTTCACCAAACTTCACCATAGACCTTCTTGGATCATAATACCTTCTTGGGTCAAAAGCCCTTATGGTATGGATAACCTGTTGATCTTGAGGGGCTTTCTGGCACCCTTGGTGTTTTACCCTCCTTACTCCTTTGAGGTTTTGGGCCGCTTTCTTGTCGAACACAACGCTACATCAGGGGCACAACATAACCTCTGATTGTTTCTTCTAGAACCTCCAGAGGAAATTAGTCAGAGTTTCGTCTTCTTTGAGGAAGGATATTTTATTTTACTCTTATTAACACTCATTGTTAACTTCCATGGAGGTTTCTTGGGATATTTTGATCATATTAACATCCATGTCGACATCTTAAGCGATGTCCAAATTCTGGAATTGCAATTGACGGCCCTCAATAGTCTTATCTATTTGCACGAAGCCATCAGCAGTTTCTTTGGTTACTATCATCAGGTTGGAATCTTCAGTGATTCCAGTGTCGAAAACATCAGTGTTTCCATTGGTGGCATTTCCCACAGCTTCCGGAATAAAGTTCTTGAAGAATCCCTGATCAAAGTGCTCAGTGACCCTAACCATGACAAGTTTGTTAACGAAGTCCTCAGTAACTTCAGTCATGTCGAAATCATCAGCGACTTCGACCATGTTTACTTCCTCTAGTTCCGTGTAGTGGGCATCATCCATTTTCAGAGGATTGGTGTCGATCTTCATCTGGCTCCTAGGTTTGTCTCCAAACTTTAGTCTCCCTTCTTGGATAGCATTCTGAACAAGATCACTGAAAAGAAAACATTGAGATGTTTTATGACCCAAAAAACTATGGTACTTGCAAAATCCTCTTTTCTTTCGATGTTCTAAAGGAGGCGCTTTAGCACTCGGAGGCACTATCATTTGACCATCCTTAACTAACAAATCAAAGATTTTGTCACACTTCGTAACATCGAAAGTGTAAGTTTTCTTAGGAAATTTATCATTCTTTTCTGGTTCAATAGGGCTTTTTCCATTTGACGGGGCCAAGACCTTACAAGCGTAAGGTGGCCCTTGCTTCAACTCAGCAAGGTCGATTTCATTTTCGTCAAAGTCTAAAGGCCCATTATAGGATCCTTCGTCATCATTACTGAAATCTACATAGGCTACTCTTTTATTCTTATTTGCTCTAGCCTTTTCTTCCTTCAAACGTTCTAACTGTCGAACCCTATCAGCCAGTTGGCCCATATCTCTCAAATACTGGGTATCTAACTTCTTCGTGATAGAATAGTCAAGGCCCCCAACAACCATTTCGACCAATTCATGCTCTGGTACTTGTGTAAAACACCTAGCTTTGAGTGAGCTAAATCTATTTAGATAGTCATCAATTGGCTCAGTGAACTTTTATTTAATACTAGACAATTCCTTCAGGCTTATCTTTGTTTTCCCCATGTAAAATTGCTCATGGAACATTCTCTCTAACTGATTCCAAGTATGAATCAAATTTTGTGGCAAGGTGGTGAACCGCGTGAAGGCATTCTTTGTGAGAGAACTTGGGAAATATTTTATCCTAAGGCTTTCGTTGTTCGAAATGTCTCCTGCCTCTATTAAATATTCAGCCACATGTTCGACAGTGGATTCAATAGTATCCCCAGAAAACATAGTGAATTTGGAGATTTTTGTTCTATGGGGTGTTTCTGTCTGTTTGATATATTCCGACAAAGGTGATGTATAATTTGGCCTTCGAAGGCCAAAGTTTACCCTACTTCGAGCCATAATCCTTTCGACCATGGCTGCCAGATTGTTATCTGATGCCATATCATCATATTGAATCTGCCGTATAACATTATCAGCATTTTGGTTTCTATTTACCATTACTATCATTGGTTCTCTCTCTCTGAGGATCTGTGGTTCAGCCCTAGGGGGGTCGACTCCTCCTCCCTGATTTACCATCTCTGGTTGCGGTTGATTTTGTGGAATTTGGTTAATAGTAGGGTCTTCTTCATGTTAGACTATGGCACGGATCTAGAAGGGGGGGTTGAATAGATCCCAATTAAAAACTTTAGTCGGCGCTACCAATTTAAAAGAAAAATTGGTTTTAAAATTGTTTTTAGATGCGGAAGCGGCCGAGGAAAATTAGTCTAAAACGAACCGTTATTGGAAAACCGGATATGCGTTAAGCTAATGGATATTGGATTAAAAGAGATACAATTCACTACACACAAAGCACAATCAATTATATAGTTCACTTATTTGCAAGCCTAGTTCCAATGAGTCAAAATACCAAATTGAAACACAATGCAAACTTAAGGCAACTTTGGCTTAGGCAATTTTGCAAACACTTGGTGTGCACAAACACTCTGAGTGATTTTTGAGTTGAGTAAGTGTTTCGATTTATCCTAGTACAATATGTTATTGTACTTAGTATTCCAACAACAGTTTGCAACACTTTCTCAACTTAAATCAATGTTTGTCAGAAAATTGCTTAAACTAAAATCACTTAAATTTTAAGCTGAAAATTAACTTGTGCAGAAAATTTAAAGAAGACAGAGATTTGATGAGGCAGTTCCCCCGCCGTCCTCGCTTCGGGGTACGTCTGCCCTCAATTCTAAAAATAGAATTGAGCTGATCAATAGATATAACCTGTGATGTTTAATCGTTTTTACAAGGAGTGCAGAGTATGTAAACAACAGAATTTCGCAATATGTTGAATGATACTTCTTCTCCTTTCCCCTTGATTCAAGATGAATCAAGACCTTTGATTGTTGATGTTTGACCTCCGTTTCCTGCCGCTCGTTGATGAACCTTCCGTTCTTCAATCCCTTGGCCCGGCTGATCACGAACAAGAACAATCAAACCCGGATTCTTCACTGCTCAATCACCGACTCCGCTACTAAACTGATGAAGACTCTCTCTTATCAGTTACCTTCGCTCAGCTGAATGATAAGGAAGCAATCCGTCCAAAAACCCCCAAACGCAAATCGGTATTGGAGGATAACACCCTAATGGTTTTATTCAAGAAAGAACCTGTCAAGACTTCAACTCGAACCCGATTCTTCAATCGCTACCTCGAACCTTATCACCTTCAAACTGTCACAAATCGCATCAAAAGTTATTGTGTGCAGTTGATGAATTTTGGACTGTTGAAGATGAAGATGATGAATCTTTGACAACTATTTCACTCTTTCTTGTTTCCTTGAACACTTGTACTCAAAAATTCAAATGTTAGTTAATAGAAGTGTTTTTACTTCTATTTATAGTAGCAGACAAAACCAAACAGACAGAACAGAAATTTAAACTTTGAAATAACTCAGAAAACTGAGTTTGCGCGCGAGCGGTCGACCATAGGGTCAGCGCACGCTGACCCGTGGGGTACGCGCTGACTGCATGCGTCGACGCAAGGGATTTTTGCGCCGACCCGTGAGTTAAGCGTCGACCCTATGCGTCGACGCAAAGGGTTCTTGCGCTGACTTCCTCCAGTTTGCCTAGAGCCTTTGCGCCGACCCGTGAGCTTTGAGCTGACCCCTATGGTCGACTCAAAGCCTTTAAATCTGCAAAAAAGCTGTGGTTAGTGATTTTCACATATTTGGTCATGATCACGCTTTGTTTATATGTCTTTAAAGATTATAGTAGCTTTAGGATAACGTGAAAAAGGATATGGTGGGTAATGTGATGCATTTGTTCGTAGACTTGCATGGTGGTCTTTTGTCATCATCGAAACTTGACATCGTATGTTGTATGAGACTTTGTCTTTACATACTCCCCCTTTTTGATGATGACAACCCGTATAACTCAGCGTGACGAACATCATGCAGTATTAACACATTTTGCACACTCCCCCTTTCTTTTGTAATCTAAGGCCATTTGCAGTTTGTCAGACTGTTAGTTTGTCAGCAATGTCAGCATTTTTCTCCCCCTTTGACAACATCAAAAAGAGAGACAGAGTAACTATTCAAGGTTGCAACGATAAATTCACAGGCAGTAGTAGATACCAATGAAATAATATCACACAAATATCATTTCTTAGCAGTAGTCATTAATTAAGAATGAGAAAATACATAAAGAAGTTGTGGTGCATAGACAGGCAAAACAACAACAAGATACATGCAAAAACAACAAGCAAGATGTAAAGTGCATATGAGTGGCTATTGTCTTAAGTGACGGTGTCCAGGATGGTAGCATACGCCTGGATTTCTGCTGGGGTCAGCCAGAGTTTCTAGGTAATCGGTGACACCTTCCAGATGCCTAAGACTCCCGGTGACTTGCCGATCCAAATCTGCATATCGTTCATTTAAGCTTGTGGAGAGATTTTCGAGCCGCTCATTTTGGGTTTGAAGTTGACTGTTGATTTGAGCAAGTCGGTCATCTTGGGATTGCATGAATGTTTGTTGGGCAAGTTGCATGCTTTGCATCATCTCCAACAGCTCTGAAGAATCAGCTTGATGTGGAGGGGATGGAGGAAGTTCTTCCTCAACCTGGTGATATGGCTGGTAAAATTCACGTTGTGTTGTCCAACCTGAATGTTGCCATTCACCCCAGCCACCCCATTTTGGAGCATCTTCTTCATATGTATCCGGCTGCTGAACCCAAGCAGAGCCGGAGTGATCATGCAAGCCAACTGGTGAAGGACTTGCGTCTCCACCAATGTAAGCATCATTGTGCCTTATTTCTTCTTCCTCTTCTTCGTCTTCTTGTTCTCTTTCCACTTCATCATCTTGTTCTTCACTTTCATCACTATCAACCCTTGGAGAAACATATCCTCTTCTAACAAACTTGTATTTCTTCTGCTCCTTGCACCATAGATAGCCCATCATAGACATGGTTTTTGTGCTAAACTCTTTGTCAGGTGAGATTGATTTGAGCGCGAAGGATGGATGACTAACATTGGCAGATGTGAGGACTTCTTGGATGAAGGATCCGTAGGTAAGAGCGGTTCCTCGTCCGGAATCCCGAAGGCCATACATTCTACTGGCAATGTAGTATGGCCAGTTAATTTTTATCTTATTTTTCAGAATGTAAAGCAAATGAACTTCGGGCTGTTCGACTCTAGAGAGACCGCCCTTCTTGGGCCGCAGGATGCGTGAGACAATCCAGTGGAGAATCCTTTCCCCGGCGCCCAGTTTGCCTGCAGTGACGGTTCGTGGGAACAGGTCACTCTGCACAAACTCGTCAGGATATGGCTCTTCCAACATGTCATTTAATGCAGTCTTAAACTCATAGCCATCAATGTGGTGAGAATCAGTCACCTCAGGCAGGGGGTTTCCAGCATCATCCACAGACAAATCAAAATATCTATTCCAAAAGTTTGATTTAACTGATACCTTAGCAGAGCCAACTTTGGAGGAGAGTTTGTGTCCCCGAAAGTTCTCATGAAGACCGGAGTAGAAGACTCGCACAAGGTCTTCACTATATTGAGAATTGCACTCCAAGAAATTTAGGAAGCCTTGATGCTGCAATAGGCCCACGATTCGAGCGAGTTGCATGCGTTCAGCGGTAAGCTTGTAGAACGCATGTTGTGGCACAACTCCTCGTTTACCTATGTCTTTGTTGAAGATTTCAACACGAGCAGGTGGAACGAGAGATACGGCAGATATGGGAAGAGATACACCGGATGATTCACGTGGTCTCTTGCCGGAAGGTCTGCGTGATGAAGAAGCCATTTGAGAGGGTTTTGAAGCCAAGTGTTTGGATGTATAGAGAAGGTTTAATGAGGGTTTTGATAGTGATTTTTCAAGAGAGGGGTTTTTCCCAATTTATAGTGTAAAGGTTTAGGGTTTTGGGAAGATGGAAGATCAAAGAGCAAAAGCCACTAGGTAGGTGCAAGTTACAAAGTAGTGGGTAGTTTGAAAGGTAATGGAATGTAATTGCACATTTAATGATGAAATGCATGAGTGATGATTCAAATTTTTCTGCAGAAAAACGGAATTTTCGAGCGATGCGTCGACCATACCCCTGTATGCGTCGACGCATACTGTTTGATTTTTGAAAATATGCAGAAATTAATTTTCATGCGTCGACCATAACCCTGGTGCGGTCGACTCATACTGTACAAGTTTTCATTTTCCACTGTTTACCACATGCAATGACTAGTTTGATGCATAAGCAACAGTATATACAGCAATACACAACCAAATGGATATATTAAGGGAATATATATATAAACCACATCATTTTGAGATGAAATTTTGAAGTCATGAGCTTTAGCAGAGATATAGAGAAAGGAACGATATCACCTTAATACCACAGTGACTTAGTGAACATTAGACATGTGCTTGCAACAACAGAGATTTGTTAGAAGTACAGTATTAAGGCTTAAGATGTGAGAATGTAAACAGCAGTTTAGACTGCCCGTTCCGAAATATCGAGGATGCCAAGTTCTCGGCGAATATGAAAGAAAGGTTCATTTGCTAGCGGCTTAGTGAAAATGTCCGCTAGTTGATTTTCAGTGTTTACGTGTTCAAACACGATGTCACCTTTCTCTACATGATCCCGAAGAAAGTGGTGTCGAATTTCGATATGCTTAGTGCGAGAGTGTAGCACAGGATTTTTGGTTAGGTTAATAGCACTCGTGTTGTCACAAAATATGGGAATATGTTCCAGTTTTAAGTTAAAATCCAATAGTTGTTGCTTAATCCATAAGATTTGGGCACAGCAACTACCGGCTGCAACGTATTCAGCTTCGGCGGTTGACAAAGCGACAGAAACTTGTTTCTTGCTATGCCAACTAACCAAAGAGTTTGAAAATAGATGACAAGTGCCACTTGTGCTTTTCCTATCCGATTTGCAACCGGCAAAGTCGGAATCGGAAAAACCTACCAAAGAACAATCATTACCTTTGGAATACCATAGTCCGTACTTCGGAGTACCGGATAAATATCGAAGTATCCGTTTAACGGCTTTTAAATGGGATTCCTTGGGACATGATTGGTATCTTGCACACATGCAAACACTAAACATAATATCGGGACGAGAAGCAGTAAGATAAAGGAGTGAACCAATCATACCTCTATACCGTTTTACATCTACTTCCTTACCGTCTTCGTCTTTGTTCAAGTTGGTACACGTAGGCATGGGGGTGTCTATGGCTTTAGCTTTTGCCATGTCAAATCTCTTGATAAGGTCCAAACAATACTTTGTCTGGCTCACGAAGGTTCCTTCTTTGAGCTGTTTGATTTGTAGACCGAGGAAGTATGTGAGCTCCCCCATCATACTCATCTCGAACTCACCCTGCATAAGGTCAGAAAACTCTCTCACAAGTTTCATGTTAGTAGATCCAAAAATGATATCATCCACATAAATTTGCACTAGTATCAAGTGCTTTCCTTGACGTTTAATGAAGAGGGTTGTGTCAACCTTTCCTCTTGAGTAACCTTGATCTAGTAGGAACTTGCTTAGTCTCTCATACCAAGCTCTAGGAGCTTGTTTGAGACCATACAAGGCCCTTTTTAGTTTATAAACATGATCAGGATGCTCATGGGATTCGAAACCCGGAGGTTGTGCGACATAAACTTCTTCATTAATGTGACCGTTAAGGAAAGCGCTCTTAACATCCATTTGGAATAGCTTAAAATCCTTTGCACAAGCGAAGGCAAGGAGAAGGCGTATAGCCTCGAGTCGGGCAACCGGCGCATAAGTTTCCTCATAGTCGATGCCTTCCTCTTGGTTATACCCTTGCGCGACTAAACGCGCCTTATTACGGGTTATTACCCCGTTTTCGTCCAGCTTGTTCCTAAACACCCATCGGGTGCCGATTACTCGATGATCTCGCGGAGGAGGGACAAGGTCCCAAACCTCATTTCTGGTGAACTGATTAAGTTCCTCCTGCATTGATAAAAACCAGTGTTCATCGAGTAGGGCTTCTTTAGGGTTTTTAGGTTCCATCTGCGAAACGAAAGCGAAGTGATAACAGAAATTACTTATCTTAGACCGAGTTGTTACACCCTTTGAGATATCTCCGATAATGTTGTCGATTGGATGGTCTTTGGAAGACTTCCAAGCTTGAGGAAGATCATCGTTTGAAGGCGGATGATCTACTTCTGTTTCATCATGGTGTACATCTTTGTCCTCCTCAATTTTGATTGTGTCGGGTTGATCAATCCCCGGCTCGCCATCATTGAGTATGTCTTTGGTAGATGTACCTGCACCATGAAAAACACTATCCTTTCCGACGTTTCTCGGATTGGATTCATCAAAGGTAACATGCACAGACTCTTCTACTGTAAGTAATCGCTTGTTGTAAATTCTATATGCTTTGCTAGATTGAGAGTATCTGAGGAAGATACCTTCGTCGGCTTTAGAATCGAATTTCCCTAAGTTTTCTTTTCCATTGTTTAACACAAAACATTTGCAACCAAAGACATGAAGGTGAGAAACATTTGGCTTTCGCCCTTTTAAAAGTTCATACGGTGTTTTGTTTAGAATGGGGCGAATGAGCACCCTATTCAAAACGTAACAAGCCGTACTAATGGCGTCGGCCCAAAAATATTTTGGTAAGCCACTTTCATTGATCATTGTTCTTCCCAATTCTTCCAAAATTCGATTTTTACGCTCCACAACCCCATTTTGTTGAGGAGTACGTGGAGCGGAGAAGTTATGATCAATGCCATGGTTACCGCAATATTCTTCAAATAGGTGATTTTCAAATTCACCTCCATGATCGCTTCTAATTGCAACAATATTTGTGTTTAGTTTATTTTGAGAAAGCTTAGCAAATCGTTCAAAGGCGGCGAATGTGTCACTCTTACTTACTAAGAAAATAGTCCAACAAAATCGAGAGTAGTCGTCCACTATTACGAAACCGTAATAGTTTCCTCCTAGACTCTTAATCCTAGATGGCCCAAATAAATCCATGTGGAGAAGCTCGAGAGGTCTCGTTGTTGAAACGATGTTTTTGGATTTAAAAGAGATCCTCGTTTGCTTCCCTTTTTGACAAGCATCACAAAGGTGATCCTTGGTGAATTTAATTTTGGGGAGACCTAGGACTAGATCTTTTGAGACTATTTTGTTAAGTAAGTCGAAATTAACATGTGCTAAACGTCTATGCCATAACCATGAATCTTCATTCATTGTTACAAGACATTTGTCACTTGTTAACGATACTTCATTTAAGTCAAGCATATATACATTGTTCACACGAAGCCCATTAAACATACTCTTCTTATCATCAGTATGCACAATTTTGCAACAATCTTTTGAAAATGATACATTGTATCCTTTGTCGCATAACTGACTGATGCTAAGTAGGTTATGTTTAAGACCTTCGACAAGCAATACGTCAGAAATAGTAGTGGAAGAGGGATTACCTACACTACCTTTACCAAGTATTGCTCCTCGGTTGTTGTCACCATAAGTTACATATCCCTTCTTCTTAGCCACGAAGTCAATGAAGAGAGATATGTCTCCTGACATATGCCTTGAGCATCCACTATCGAGAACCCATCTTCTCTCGGTAGTCTCGAGGCATTGTACCTGTGATAAGATAATTAACAAAAGGAGGTACCCAATGGCTTATTGGGTCCTGAGTGGTGAGAAGCAAATTGGTTGCATTTGGGCATCCATTGATACATGCCTTTAGGAACTAGAAATCTCCTAAATCTACACTTAGCAATGGAATGACCCTTCTTGCAACAATAAAGACAAGAGAACTTTTCATTTTGATTACTTTTGCTATCTTCATCCTTTATAATATATTTGTACTTTTGATATGGATTAACCATACTTGTTCGAAAATTAGATTTATCAATAGCAAAAGTAATCTTGGGCTCAAGAGCCTTGTTAAGTTTGGCTTTTAGGTTCCTTACTTCACTTTGCCAAATGTAACAAGTATCACACCCAAAGTTCATCATTCTACTTTTAAGGTCCTCATAACTAGTTTTTGTGCTTTCCACTATAGAAGCCTTAAGTGCCTCAAGTTTCCTTTCGGATTCTTGAATTTTTTGTTCTAAATGAGAGAAAAATTTCTTATTTGAGGCAAGCCTTTTAAAGGCTTCTTTTGCTTCACAGTGGAGAGTTTCAAAAACAGTTTGCAGTTCATGATGAGACATACTAGAGGAATTTTCATACTTAGCATGTCGTACCTGTTTCTTCTTATTCTTTTGATGAGGTGAGAGACATAGATTTGCATTTTCATCTTCATCACTTGAGCTTTCATCATCGGAGGAGTCGCTATCGCTTTCCCAAGCAATGTATGCCCTCCTTGGCTTTGATGGTTTCTTATGTGATTTGTATGAATCTCTTTCTTTTGCCTTTTTATTCATCGGACAGTCCGGTTTGTAGTGACCCGGCTTTCCACACTTGTAGCACGACCCTCTAGTTGTTTTTCCTTTGGAGTCATCATTTTTGGAGAACCTAGATTGCTTCCGGAAGTTAACTAAGTTCTTCTCGGAATGTTGGATGTCGTTCTTTCTCACGTAACGGTTGTAGCGTTTGACGAACAGCCCCATATCTTCACTCTTGTCCTCTTCTTCTTCGTCACTCGTAGAATAATCACTTTGCTCTTTTGCTTGAGACTTTGAGGAGGAAGTCTTTAGAGCAATTGATTTCTTTTCGCTCACCTTGGCTTTGTCTTTCTTATCTTTCCTTTCATGTTGTTCCAAGCTTAATAGAACTTGTTCGTGCTCTTGTAGTTTGCCGAACAATGTTGTTAAGTCCAAAATGGTAAGATCGTTTGCCTCTTTGATGGCGGTCACTTTTGGCTGCCATTCCCTGTTAAGACATCTTAAGATTTTATTAGTAGCAACATCATTGGAAATAGGTTTACCTAGTGAATGTAATCGATTGATTAGATGAGTGAATCTCTTTTGCATGTCGGCAATGGTTTCCCCTTGCTCCATGAAAAAGAGATCAAACTCTTGCGTTAGTGTATTGATTCTAGCCAATTTAACATCGTTCGTCCCCTCATGGGCAATCTGAAGTGAATCCCACATGGCCTTAGCAGTAGGACAATGGGATACACGATAGTATTCGTCTACCCCTAATGAGGAGATTAAGATGTTTTTGGCTTTCCAATCATAGTTGTATTTCTTTTCATCATCATCGGTCCATTGTGCTTCAGGCTTAGGCACTATTTCATTATTCTCATTGGTCATGGTTATTTCAATTGGACCATTGAGAATAACATTCCATATTTTTCTATCTATGGAATTTATGTGCACCCGCATACAGTCTTTCCAATAACTATAATTTTCACCATTGAAAACGGGAGCTCTATTGTAAGCCCCTTTAGGTTCGTTAGCCATTTTCTATCAACGTTGTATTTTTGAAGCACGGAGTGAACCGGAGCTCCTGATACCACTTGTTAGACTATGGCACGGATCTAGAAGGGGGGGTTAAATAGATCCCAATTAAAAACTTTAGTCGGCGCTACCAATTTAAAAGAAAAATTGGTTTTAAAATTGTTTTTAGATGCGGAAGCGGCCGAGGAAAATTAGTCTAAAACGAACCGTTATTGGAAAACCGGATATGCGTTAAGCTAATGGATATTGGATTAAAAGAGATACAATTCACTACACACAAAGCACAATCAATTATATAGTTCACTTATTTGCAAGCCTAGTTCCAATGAGTCAAAATACCAAATTGAAACACAATGCAAACTTAAGGCAACTTTAGCTTAGGCAATTTTGCAAACACTTGGTGTGCACAAACACTCCGAGTGATTTTTGAGTTGAGTAAGTGTTTCGATTTATCCTAGTACAATATGTTATTGTACTTAGTATTCCAACAACAGTTTGCAACACTTTCTCAACTTAAATCAATGTTTGTCAAAAAATTGCTTAAACTAAAATCACTTAAATTTTAAGCTGAAAATTAACTTGTGCAGAAAATTTAAAGAAGACAGAGATTTGATGAGGCAGTTCCCCCGCCGTCCTCGCTTCGGGGTACGTCTGCCCTCAATTCTAAAAATAGAATTGAGCTGATCAATAGATATAACCTGTGATGTTTAATCGTTTTTACAAGGAGTGCAGAGTATGTAAACAACAGAATTTCGCAATATGTTGAATGATACTTCTTCTCCTTTCCCCTTGATTCAAGATGAATCAAGACCTTTGATTGTTGATGTTTGACCTCCGTTTCCTGCCGCTCGTTGATGAACCTTCCGTTCTTCAATCCCTTGGCCCGGCTGATCACGAACAAGAACAATCAAACCCGGATTCTTCACTGCTCAATCACCGACTCCGCTACTAAACTGATGAAGACTCTCTCTTATCAGTTACCTTCGCTCAGCTGAATGATAAGGAAGCAATCCGTCCAAAAACCCCCAAACGCAAACCGGTATTGGAGGATAAAACCCTAATGGTTTTATTCAAGAAAGAACCTGTCAAGACTTCAACTCGAACCCGATTCTTCAATCGCTACCTCGAACCTTATCACCTTCAAACTGTCACAAATCGCATCAAAAGTTATTGTGTGCAGTTGATGAATTTTGGACTGTTGAAGATGAAGATGATGAATCTTTGACAACTATTTCACTCTTTCTTGTTTCCTTGAACACTTGTACTCAAAAATTCAAATGTTAGTTAATAGAAGTGTTTTTACTTCTATTTATAGTAGCAGACAAAACCAAACAGACAGAACAGAAATTTAAACTTTGAAATAACTCAGAAAACTGAGTTTGCGCGCGAGCGGTCGACCATAGGGTCAGCGCACGCTGACCCGTGGGGTACGCGCTGACTGCATGCGTCGACGCAAGGGATTTTTGCGCCGACCCGTGAGTTAAGCGTCGACCCTATGCGTCGACGCAAAGGGTTCTTGCGCTGACTTCCTCCAGTTTGCCTAGAGCCTTTGCGCCGACCCGTGAGCTTTGAGCTGACCCCTATGGTTGACTCAAAGCCTTTAAATCTGCAAAAAAGCTGTGGTTAGTGATTTTCACATATTTGGTCATGATCACGCTTTGTTTATATGTCTTTAAAGATTATAGTAGCTTTAGGATAACATGAAAAAGGATATGGTGGGTAATGTGATGCATTTGTTCGTAGACTTGCATGGTGGTCTTTTGTCATCATCGAAACTTGACATCGTATGTTGTATGAGACTTTGTCTTTACACTTCAAAGGTTACCCCCTGGTTTTCCCTTATCCAATTCCTTAGAGGGTGTGGATGAGGTTGTGGTACACCCAAGAAGTCTTACATTCGCGCAATCTGCGTTGTCATCTATTAAGTCGATTGTGTCGTATTTTGAATCAAATGATTCAATATTGTGGTCAATGTTTGGGTAAGCATTTGGATCATATCATGGTTGTTTTTGTTCATCTGTTGTCTCCATACTGCTGCAAAATTATTGGTAAGGTTGGGTATTTGTGTTTGGTATCCCAAGCCTGAAGATTGGTTATTTCGACCAACGTTAACCCCATATCTTGACCCATGTAATGGGGAGGTTATGTTAACCATTGGTTCTGAAAATGTCAAAGCAGCGTTATGTAAACTTGTCATCACTGAAGTTGGCATTCCATATGGTTGTTCTCGACCACCAAAGGGTATAGAGAAACCAGGGGGTATTGAAGGCTTGTTTAGAACATTTCCAATCGACCGGGGGGTGAGGAGGCCCAATAGGCCCTATGTAAGTCAAAATAGGTTCAGTATGGGAAATCGAATGCATAGGCATCGAACTTACCATAGATGGTATCGGTTCAGACACGTGCATTATGTATGTGTTCGCCCCTATTGAAGAAGAAGGGGAAGGTACATTACTAGTTGATGGATTTTGAGAATTTTGGTTATTTGACGCATTTAAATTCGTCGTTCTCCTAGTGGATCCTCTCCTTGATCTGTGTTCGTTGGTTGTGGCTACTTTACCACTCCTTAATAACATACAACAAATTCTTTTGAAAGGGAGAAGATGACCGAATAACCAGAATTAAAAGGGAAAATTTCAATTTCCTAAAATCGTTAGCACTGTTCCACTGGGCGTGCCAATATTTTACCGTGAAAATTGGTAAACAATCGCTAATCTTCCAAATTACTAAATTTGGTGACTTACATGATCGATCAGGTTGATCATAGGACATGTGCTAATTATTTGTTAAAGTGAATTCTAATACACATAAACACTTCGA
This sequence comes from Lathyrus oleraceus, assembly GCF_024323335.1. Classification (NCBI taxonomy): domain Eukaryota; kingdom Viridiplantae; phylum Streptophyta; class Magnoliopsida; order Fabales; family Fabaceae; genus Lathyrus; species Lathyrus oleraceus. The sequence continues at coordinate 594,782,369 of NC_066583.1, read as the reverse complement.
CATCGTTTGCAATGATAGTAATTCATAAAAATACTTAAGAATAAATATGAACAACATAAAGTGAAGAAAGTGTTGGAAAGACTAAAGTAAATGTCAACAAAGATAAATCTTTTTAAATAAAGAGATATTTCTGAAAATAAAAGATGAATTGAATTACTTCAAAGTAAATGACAATGGTGTAAATCAAACGTACATTTCTCAATTTACTATTTCTCTACACACAAATACTTGGTAAATTTTACAGATTTTGTACACACTTTGAACACACACGATCCTAGCACTAAGACCTCTTATTTATACTAATCGAAATAATCATTTCTAATGGCCTTTCTACCACGTCGAGACAAATGGCACTTTGCAAGGATGCAACTATCCACTATGCTCCACGTGTACCTTCAGCAATTCAAATAAGAACAAAAGTTCTCTCCTTTATTTGAATTTGAATCTCTCGTCGAACCGTATCAGGTGACGCTCCTGTAAAAAAAACGCCTTAAGCTACTTAGAAATATTTCTAAGTCCCTAAAGCATCTTGGCCCCCTTATCAAGGCATTTTCGACTAGAACTCTCAATACTTGATATAGTCAAAACATCTTCACAAGGAACTCCATTTCTTAATTCCAATGTGGGCGTCAAAATTAAGAGCTACCAAGTAGGTGTGGTGATGATGAAGATATAAAATTGACAGTAGGATATGTGTTCATGTTAGGTGGTGCGCCAGTCGCATGGAGTTCGAGAAAGGAACCAGTGGTAGCTTAACCATCATGTGAGGTTGAATACATATCAACTTTGTTTTGTGAATGCCAAGCAACATGGATGATGAATCTAGTCGAAGAGATTATAGGGAATAATCATGGAAAATAACCATGAATATCGATAACATATCATACATTAACTTGGAAAAGAATCTGATAGCACACGGAAGAAATAAACACATCGAAATGAGGTTCCATTGCCTGAGAGGGCAAGCAACAAATGGAAACTTGAGCCTGGAGCATTGCATATCAGAGAATCAGATTGCATATATAATGGAAAAGGTTATGCAAGTTGAAATGTTCAAGAGATTAAGAATAATGGTGATTATAGATAGCTTAGACACGATGAATTAGGTGGTGTGTTAAGTATGTAATTCTTTGTGTCAAAGTTGAAATGGTGTGTTTGTATTTGACGGGTGTCGAAAGGTGTTTTGGTGTGTGGCTAAATAGCATGTGTTGAACATAGTCCATATTAATTCTATTTGACATAAAGTCAAATACAACTTGTTGAAGCATGCAGTCGAAGTATGTAGTTGCCAAAGGAGTCGAAAAAGTCGAAATAGTACGACTTAGCTTAGTTTTAGTTGAGTTAGTTATTTTACGATTAATTTGAGTGCAAGTAATCTCATCTATAAATATAGAGGATATCTATTTCACTTGTAATGTATAAATTGATTTTTGTAGTTTCATTGCATAGTTTCAGAAATCATAGTTGTGATTAACACACATTGTATCGAAAACTTAGAGCGCAGTTTACACAGTAATACATTTATCTTCTTCTTGCAGTTTCTCTTTTCTCTTTCTTCCAATTGTATTGTTTTCTTATTTCAATTATTTGTGTAGTGTAGAATCATACTGCAACCAAGGAGTTGTTGTTTAACCTGAGTAAATGATGAAGAATAAGAGGCGTGATTATTCATAAATATTGGTTGTTGTTCATCAAGATTTATTAGGTTAACTTCAAAATTGGAGTTTTCCTAACAACATCATCATGCTCTTTCTTCGTTCAATAAAACTAACCAACCAATACATAGTTTTCTATAAAGAACTACATAACTTTGAATTCTGCATCGCACCTGAGGATACATAGGAGAAAGACCTGCAATCTTATCAAGTACCTTAATAGAAAACATTTTTAAGACCCTTTCTTTGTTAGAACAAGATTTAGTTTTGCATTTATACCTTGAGTTTTGGTGATAACAATGTTGTATTTGTGTGAGAACAATTTTTGTACCCCAATGATTTGTTATTGTGTAGCTTTAACAGCCAATTCTGATTCTGAGTTTATAACGTGCAACATCATTAGTTTCTGAACATTGTGTTATAAATTCTACTTCTGTGTTAATCATGAGAAGCTCTAAAAAATGTCAAGTTACTACTATAATGATCTTTCTTCTTCTATGTTGATTCACTCCTGAGAAGTTTCCAGAGAGATGATATATTGCTGCTACAACATTCTCTTTGTTTATGCTTCTAGATGTGACTCTGATCATCAAGCTTCTGAAGAATGGCAAGCTTATGAATTTTTGTTACTTAGCTAAAGATTCTGAAGATCGCAAGCCAGACGTTAAGGTTGTCAAGGTTCTAACTGAAGAGTCTGAAGATACTAAAGATCTCAAGCCAGACTGTTGACGTCGTCAATGTTCTGACTGAAGATTATGAAGTTTATGAATCCAGCTACGTGTTTATTCTTTTCATGCTTCATCAACTATTTCTCAAAAGCCAATAAGTTTGAAGATAAGATCAAGTGGATACATGATCAAATAGTACATAGTACAAATTAAATATTCCTTCCACTATCTGATATCATGGGCGAAGGATTTTATTATACATCACACCTGTCACTGAAATTATGGGCGAAGGATTGTACTATGTATCACTCATTTCACCAATCCAACAGTGGACGACTGCTCTATTGGTATCCCCATTTTTCCCTCCAATGGTCTCTTTTCTTATGCTATATAAGTGGGACTTGGAGACTTTAAGAAGATAAGAACTGCAACAATTTTACAATACTGTTTTTTACATGAAAAATATCTAAACATTATGCATACTTTTCTTTAAGTATTTGTAATTCATTTGTGTAAAATATGCTTGTGTATAAGCAACTTGTAAGCACAAAACCTTTGATCAAACTTATTATTTGTAATTCCTTAAGGAGACTAGGGTATAGTCGGATCCTTGAGAAGACATAGAAAGTTGTTCTTTGTGGTTCCTTAAGGAGACTAGGATATAGTAGGATCCTTGATAAGACAAAGAAGGTTATTCTTTGTGATTATTATAATCAGTTGATTATAGTAGATTAATTCCTTGTGTATAAGGCGAAATCGCATTGGCGGGTGGACTGGAGTAGCTTTGAGTTTCAAGTGAAGCAGGATAAAAATACTTGTGTTTTTATCTCTTTCTTGAGTTGGTAATAAACTTTTATTTTTAAAACCCAATTCACCCCCCTCCCCCCCCACCCCTATTTCTTGTGTTTTTCGCACCTTCATTCTTTTCCTTTTTAAATTTTAATAACTTGAAGAAAGAAAATAATGAAAGCCAACATTCTACTTACAAATCTAACTAAATGGTTCCCTTTTAGTATAACGGATGTGAGAGATGCTAATACATTCCCCTTGCATAATCGACTCCCAAACCCGAATTTGGTTCCAAAGACCATTTTTTGTTCTTTTAGGGTTTTATCGATATTTTCCCTTTCCTTTTGAATAAATAAAGTTTGGTGGATACTCTGTTAGCATCTCGAGAGTGCGAGCGCTCCAAGTTATTTTTCGCGTTGCGACAGAAAGGATTAGCTAGAGAGGAAATCCATAAAACATCCAATAAGATGTGACTAATTCATATAGATAAGTGAGTTGCTCATGATGGTAACTCGATCTAAAATACTGGAGATCCTAAGAATTAGGTTTAATGGATAATAACAAATTATGAGAAATATGAGATGATCATACTAGTATAAATAAAAGAAGCATGAATCCTGAATCATTAAGAGAATGATATAATAGAAATTCTTAATGAGATTTATACTATGTATGGGTAAAGTACAAAGCTACATGAGTATTATTGATAGACTAACTTATGTGATTGTGGAACCTAGGCCAATTCCTATGAAATTTCCAGACTTAATTTCTAGAGCCTTCACTAAATTGAGATAAACATGCATGATCATTAAAGCCAGATCTTATATAATACCCACTAATAAAATTTTGTGTGCCAATTTGATGTGTGAGATAGAGTTCAACAATACAAACTACTCTTATTCAATTAGAATCCTACTTGATATGCAAAGGTTCAAGTTATAGACACCTTTATTCATTCACATTATTATAAACATTTGACGTTATTTCTAAAAACCTTTTTTTAAATTCAAGTGGGGGATCATTGAAAATTGAACGAGTAGTTGGCTTAAAATTGATAAGAAATAAGCATTAGTACGAGCTAGTGTGTGAAAGTGGAAATTTTTATGAAGTTCATTAAAGTCACACATTGGATAAATACCATACTTTACAGTGGATGATGGCCTTTTGGGGTGTGTCCCAAATAATACACAATTTTGTAAATGGGAGAGAATTCACCACCATAAACCATCACAAGTGTGCTTGTCGACTCTGATCGGTTCGGTTTAATCGGGTTGGGCTTGGGTGATGAATTATTTTTTGGTACACATAATTAAAAAAATTAATTAATTCAAATTTAATTAAATTCGATGTTCTCATCTATTGGATTATTTAAAGCCCACATTTCCACCTTTGACCGAGCCTTCAATGGTCATTACATTCGCTCACATTTTTCCTTGTTCACCGAGCATCCAACGATTGCTTCACGTGACCTTAGGAAGAATTAATGAATTTCACTAAACTCCCCATTTTTTTATTTATTCGGGTTCAAATTTACTTAATAAATAAAAGGTAATCTTACCTTACTCCCTTTACTCCAAATTTCTGAATCCACTGAAATATCTCTCTCTCTCTCTCTCTCTCTCTCCTTCTCTCTCTCTCTCTCTCTCTCTCTCTCTCTCTCTCTCTCTCTCTCTCTCTCTCTCTCTCTCTCTCTCTCTCTCTCTCTCTCTCTCTCTCTCTCTCTCTCTCTCTCTCTCTCTCTCTCTCTCTCTCTCTCTCTCTCTCTCTCTATATATATATATATATATATATATATATATATATATATATATATATATATATATATATATATATATATATATATATGGTGGTTGTCGATTTAGGCTATTTTATCCTAGAGACAACGTGGTTCATCGCCTGCCTTGTACAATTTGAGCAGTACCGTGAAACGTCTTAAATAGAGCAATTTAGTCTGCGACTTGATGTGATAATTTCTTATGTGCCATATTTTGAAAAATCAAAGAAAAAAACAACAGATCATATTAAGAAACCGATTCAGTTGTTGGTGATAATAAGGTATATATATATATATATATATATATATATATATATATATATATATATATATATATATTGGCTGTCGATTTAGGCTATTTTATCCTAGAGACAACGTGGTTCATCGCCTGCCTTGTACAATTTGAGCAGTACCGTGAAACGTCTTAAATAGAGCAATTTAGTCTGCGACTTGATGTGATAATTTCTTATGTGCCATATTTGGAAAAATCAAAGAAAAAAACAACATATCATATTAAGAAACCGATTCAGTTGTTGGTGATAATAAGGTATCTATAAGTTTGGATAAAAACTCAGTTGCCCATAATAGAAGCTAACATATAGAGAACTAGTTTTACTTCATGAGGGATGAAAGTAAGCAAAGGAAGACTTGAGTTGATCTATTGCTACACTGAATTACAAGCTAGATGATGACTTCTTTCTCACACTATCGACCTACTTGATAACTGGTATCAAAATGCATATTTATTTCTAACTTGCTAGAAGAAGAAGTGCAAGAATGGTGTTTGCTCGTGAAAAATGTTGGTTGTTTTGGAATTGGTATGGTTGAAGTCTCACTATTGAGCATTGTTAAAATATATGACATTGTAGGTCGATCACCTGGTTCATCTTGTACGCATAAGAGCCCAACATGCGCACACTTGATAAATTGATTCTTATCACACGATTCACATATAGCAAAGTCCATTAAATCCAGTAGTTTATTCTCTGTCCATAATCTCCATGCCTAATATAATGTCCATGAAAATTACTTATAAGTCAATATATCACCATTCATAAAAAAAAACAAGAGTTCACTAGAAGAAACATACATAACTCAAAAGGCTAGCAATTTCTTGCGACCGATAGAAACCTGTGTTCTTTTTACCACTGAGAATCTCTAGTAGGATTATACCAAAGCTAAAAATATCTGATTTAACTGAAAACAATCCATCCAAAGCATATTCCGGTGCCATATATCCACTACAAAAAAGTTGTTACACTTATCGTTTTACTAAACATGTGAAAACATGCTTAGAGAATATCTATATAAATGAACAAAATTGTGAATTCAATATTTAAATAAACATTTTCTATAAAAAACTTACTAGGTTCCAACTACTCTTTCCGTACTTGCTTCGGTCTCTTTTCCCCCAAATATCTTAGCAAGACCAAAGTCTGATATCTTTGGGATCATATCCTCATCCAAGAGAATGTTACTTGCTTTAAGATCTCTATGAATCACTCTCAATCTCGAGTCCTGATGAAGATAAAGCATCCCCCGAGCAATGCCTATAATAATATCAAACCGCAATTTCCAATCCAAAAGTACAGTCCGTGTTCGGTCTTACAACATTTCACATTTCAAAGAAAAAAGTTAGTAAATTCATGATTGTAATAATGAAAGTACAATCATGATGGAATATGTGAAACTAACCGAATATAAATGAGTCCAAGCTCTTGTTTGACATGTATTCATATAGCAAGATTTTTTCATCTCCTTTAATGCAATAACCCCTAAGTCTAACAAGATTTCGATGTTGAAGTTTAGCAATCAAAACAACCTCATTTTTAAATTCTTGCAAGCCTTGAGTTGAAACACTCGAAAGCCTCTTTATAGCAATATCTTGTCCTCCAGGAAATCTTCCCTGAATAAAAGCAATCCAAATATCATTAGAAAATTTTGCATAATATGGTGAGAGTAAAGTTAACTGAACCAATCACCTTATAAACAGGACCATAACCTCCTTGTCCAAGCTTGTTTGAATCTGAGAAATTATTTGTAGCTGCTCGAATGCTTCTAAAGGTATAATAAGGTACTTCAATGCTTTCACCTTCATTTTCTTCTAAGCTTCCTAAGCCGATCAAATCTTTCACATGTTTTTCACTGTCGTATAAGCTCTCTTGAATTCGAACGCTCACCTTATCTGAACTCAGGAAAGAGAAGTATATAACTTATAACTTTGCTTAGATTACATGTATTTTGATATTTAGATGAAACACTTTCAATTCAAAATGCTAAACCATAAATTTTTACCAAGCCTGTTGGCTATTTTGTTTCTTCTCACATAAGCAAGCACTCCTATACATGTTAGGATAATGATGGCTATACAAATTATTCCAAGAATCATTCGCGATCGATTGGTTGAATGGTTTCTTGATGATTCTGTCCAAGGAAAAAAAATCAAATGCAGATAATAAGAGTAAATTTGAATCTACCACTTCTATTTTGATTTTTCCAACAGAAAGCTAGAAGTATGAGACTAAAAATGAACCTTGGATACAACTTAAACTTGAGGCGTTCCACGAATATTTTGAATCGCAGTGGCACCTATTTGCAATGCATGTGGAATGAGACCAGTTTTTGCAGCCAAAATACTTATCACAAAGTGGTTCTGGTGCTGGTGTCCAATTGAGTTCTATTTCGTCTTGCGTAGAACACCAATTAGTCACAATAAATGGTGAGCTAGTTTTATCATCTTGATAACTATTGGAACTGGAATCATCGCAGCGATCTGAATCATTTGTTTTGATGTAGAACTTTCTATCCACTTCTTCAATCGAGGTAACTCGATATGATTTTCCATCTTGCATCATGAAACTAACCTGCCCTGTCAACGAATTACAATTGAACTTGTTGTACATAGGATCTCCACAAGTCGGCCCGGTGCTTAGCGGATAAGGAATTATGTATGTGCCACAAGGTCCACATGATTTTGCAGTTGATTCTGCACAATAATTTGGTTAGCTACTTTATATGCCACTAAGGTCTGTAAAATCATTTAGCAATTAGCATATTAAGACGATATAAGTTACCTATGTCCGATCTCTTGACTAGGACCGAAAAATCCTGGCCATCGTCTTGCTCCTCTTGAAGCATAGGTAATTGTCGTGTCCATATCCAGCATATGGAGTAACTACGATCATAATAAGAAGAATTATACGAATAAGCGTTGCACGGACACATGTTAAGACATTGAGATTGACAACTTCCTTCGGTTTCTGATAAGAATCCTATGTCTGGTTTTCCTGCTTTTATCTTTGTTAAGTTGAAGAATGTCATGTTATTGTTGGTTGTGGCACTGGCACTGACACACGGCGTTGATGATTTTCTAACACACCCTTGAAAGCGTTCTCCGACGTAGTTATGACCCGACAACCTGGGACGGAATCCTGGCAGACACTTACATGGTTTCCAATTATTTTTGTTGCAGCTGCTAAAGTTACCACAATAGTTATTTATGTCACATTTATCAGACGGCCGGCACCACACCTTAACCCATTGAAATTGAATGCTTTCATCCCACTTCCAAAATTGTATCTCTCCACTGGAATTCATCAACAGCCTTGATTTATTATAATTAAAGGTTTCTTGTTTGATGGTTTTGTTAAATAACCTGTTGTACGATGAATAAGATGTCGCGTCTTCCAGCAAGGAAAGAATGATATGGAGCATCTTATCTGAATTGTGTCCATCAAATGACCAGTAAAGCTGTGACCGGTTGTTTATTATAAAATCTGAATAGTCCCCTCTTTGAGCCTGCTTAAAGATGAAGCTTCCGCTTTCTGGATCGTGCTCGTTTTTCCAAGAACTCAATGTTAAATTTATGTCCATTTTCATACCAGGAAGAAATGTATCTGTTGGATGTTGAAAGCTCTGCCACAAATAACGATGATCATCATCCATTAGCACTAGGTTTCCAGAATCCAAGAGCTTGACTACGCAGTTTCTTGACGAGGACACTTTTAATTCTGTGGACCAATAACTCTGTGATGCATCTGCTACTACAAGATTTCCATCCTGTGAAATTTGAAAAACTCCATTGGAATCTACAATAGGCTTGTTTCTATTGGCTACCCATACTACTGTTTGTGGTTCCAAACTGTTATACCATATTCCAAGGTATTTTTTAAGAGTTGTGGTGCTTCCATCACTTTCAATTGGTAAGGAGAAAAAACCGAGTTGAAATTTTTTGCCAATTGAAACAAGGTTCTCTGAGTTGTCTTGAGATATGTTCTGGCCAAAGATCAAAGTATCTCTAGCTGAACATAATTTAAAGTATAGCAGCCAGAAAAGAAGGGAAAACAGAAGAAAGGTTTTCATATTTAGTAAGTATAAGACTACTACTTGATGAATGTTGTATCTAGGATTAGTCCTGCTTAATTAAGTTGAGAAGATAATTTGATATCAGTCAAATGTCGAGAAAATTTGAATCAGGAGTAAGAAGTCACTTTTGATTTGCTGACTTATTCAAAGACAAAAAAAAATTATGTATTCATTGTTGTTTGTTTCCGTTGGCTAAATACTCAAATATAGCATATTTAATTACGAAGGTCCAATCCAGAGCTCCACCAAATAGAACATATGATCCGTTAGAACTTCGTCACAAAGTTGAGCATCAGATCTTAACCGCTCAAGCATCGCTTGCCGTTAAATTTGATCGGGTGGCTCCTAACATCACACGCCAAATTAGACACAGGAGGTTTCAAACACTTGTCACATATAAAATATACCGCGCGTTGATTGTATGCATTATCTCACTTATAAATTCTACCACGCTCTGACTTTACTGATTTGAACGTTGTAATGCTAGTCTTATAAGTCTTTTCTGCTCCATCGTAGCTTAAGCTCATGCCACACCAGAAGAAGTTATCCTCCAGCCTCCTTTTTCTTATCCCATAATCCCTACTTCATCTTAGTGGAAAAATCCATTCAAAAGCTCTTACCAATTAAAAAATATGGATCACAAAAGTAGAGGTTTCACCATGATCAACAAAGTCCAAATTGAGCCAGATTTTTCTAAGTTCTAGTCAGTTTTGGCCACACGAGTTTGAGACACTTTTGGACACTTTCCAAGTATTTCCAAGACTTGTGAATAACATGAAACTTGTAGTATCCCATGAAATCTTCAGAATGGTACTAAAATTATGGAAGTTTGATCTCAAAATAAGGGGGAAAAGTATGGTCCAATGTGCCAACTTGAATTGCATTATGGACAAACTTTGGAAAGCACTTTTGTCCATTACTTGTTTCCTAAGCCATGAACAATGTTCTGAATATTGGAGTCAACTTGTACAACCATAAGTGATTGCTTAGGATGACAACTTAGGAGCTATCTCAAAAGCAAAAGCACTTTTGTACTTTACCTTATTTTTTTAAATTTGATCCAAAGTCCATCAAACAATACCAATAACCACTGCACCAAATCTAAATTCATTCACTATAAAAGGAGGTCTTATTGCAATGTTGCAACGCACAGAAAACATCCATCATTAAGAAAGAAAAAACATTGAATCATTCTTGCACTCTTTCCACATTTTCACTCCATTTTGAACTCTAAATAGATTCAACCACAATACATCCATTCTTTAATCATAAACACACTCCACCAACCTTAACTGAATTTCCGAAACACATAGAAACTCACATTTCCATCAAGAATCAGAAATCAAAATTTCCAAAACTCCATTGTTACTCAAAAGCCAAAATTTCGAAGCTCACCATTCTTCCATTTTCCTTCCACTTTTCCACCACAAATACTTTCCATGAACTTCATATAAGTTACTGTATGCATTAGATACGAGATGTAGCACCTCAAACTCCATAACCACATCTCACTTTTCTCATTTGCAAGTGGATTCAGGTAGAACAATTCAAAGGGTCTTTACACAAACTAAGCACATCAACACACTCATGGGAACTCAAGAAAATTAGAGGGATCATTATTTCTCATCTGAAAGTGCTTTTGAAGGTGCAACGGACACACTTCGTTAGGTTAAAAAAGCTCATTTTGAACTCCCTCATAAAAGTATCATTTTCACTCATTCTTATTACCATTATGTTTGTTTTGACCTGAAGAATGAAACCCCTAAGCTATTGTCCATTGATTGTTGATGTATGTCATTTAAATTTTTTTGAAATTTTAGGATTCATCTGATTTTATCAAAAATTCGTGAGTTAGAGTCAATATAAATGAAAATTAATGTTATATTTGGATTTCTCATAAAATTCTATGAAAGATGATATATTCACATGCTTGATTTGGTACAAAACAAGGAAATTGCATTTAAAAAAAAATTATAGTAACTATCACGAGGAAGAAAATAAAATTCTGCTTTTTTAAAATTTTGTTTTAATATATTTTATGTTGGATACGCATTGTAATTGATAAGTCAGCATTGTGTAGTGGTTGATGTGTTAATCGAGCATGTATTTGTGAATAGGGGTCACAGATTCAGTCCCTCCTAGACCTATTTTGCTCCTTTTCCTCCCTTTTTATTTTTTTATTTTTATTTTTTCTTTTATTTCTTTTAATATTTCTTTCCTTTTCATTAATTTATTATATCAATATTGAAAACCCAAAAAATTATTTTATTTATTTATTTTATTTTGTATACTTTCATATTTAAAAATAGTATTTAGTTTTTTATTTTATATTGAAAAATCCAAAAAAAAAAACTTTATTATTTATTCCTTTTTATTTTTCATTTAAGTATGTTTTGATTCAATTTTTTCCATGATTAATTTGCTTCCATTTTGATCCATATGTGTTGAACTCCTTGATTATACCTGGACTTAAACTTGATGATAACTTATTTATTTGATTTGTGCTTGAAGTACATGGGTGTTTATGGTTGATAACTTGCTTTGAAACCCTAATGTATGAACCTTACAGGCATGAACCCTGATGACTTGAACCCTTGTATGATGTGAACTTTTGCCATACAATGTTGCTTTGATGTGCTTTGAACTTGCTCCTAAACATTGCTTTAGTCTTGATGCATGACATAATTGTTTAAGGTTTAACATGATTGTATGCTCCTTATACGTCCACTTTTAAATGTCTCGAACATTGCTTTACATGTCTTGTGATTAATATCATGATATATCTTGTTTGATGTTTTGACTTGATGAACTTTGAAAAATTATTCTTGAGGCATTTTTGCTTGTATGCTTGTATGATCCATGTGTTATGAACTATTCTCTATGACATGCCTTTTGCTCCATTCTTTATTGATGGCTTTGATTGGTGTCTCAAGATGTTTAAGCTTAATACATGGTAGTGATTTTGTTCATATGATTTCTTAGTGCATATTGTTAATCCATGATATTCTTGCATGATACTTGTACTTATGTTTCAATCTAAGGGAAAGGGATTATAGTTAACTTATTGTAATCTGCATATTCATTGTGTGTGTTTGTATCTTTCTTTACCCACCTTGTTTCCTTTAGCCACTTCTAAAGCTTAGTCCAATCTTAGGATTTTTCAAACTTGAACTTCTTTCATAAAAACCTTGACTTTAGGTCATTGAATTTTCAAACTTTCTTTTTATAAATGCTTCAAAAATACTTTAAGCATATCAAACTCTTTCTATAAGCTTTGAAACCCTAATGTATGAATATTAGAGGCATGAACCCTAATGACTTTAACCCTTGTATGATGTGAATTTTTGTCATAAAATGATGCTTTGATGTGCTTTGAACTTACTCCTAAACATTGATTTAGTCTTGATGCATGACATAATTGTTTAGGATTTAACATGCTTGTATGCTCCTTATAGGTCCATTTTTAAATGCCTCGACCATTGCTTTACATGTCTTGTGATTGATATCATGATATATCTTATTTGACGTTTTGACTTGATGAACTTTGAAAAATTATTCTTGAGGCATTTTTGCTTGTATGCTTGTATGATCCATGTGTTATGAATTATTTGCTATGACATTGCCTTTTGCTTCATTCTTTATTGATGGCCTTGATTGTTGTCTTAAGATGTTTAAGCTTGATACATAGTAGTGATTTTGTTCATATGATTGCTTAGTGCATATTGTTAATCCATTATATTTCTTGCATGATACTTGTGCTTATGTTTCAATCCAAGGGAAAGGGATTATAGTTGACTTATTATAATGTGCATATTCATTGTGTGTGTTTGTAGCTTCCTTTACCCACCTTGTTCTCTTTAACCCCTTCTAAACCTTAGTCCAATCTTAGGATTTTTCAAACTTGAACTTCTTCCATAAAAACCTTGACTTTAGGTCATTGAGTTTTCAAACTTTCTTTCTTCACAAATGCTTCAAAAACACTTTAAGCATATCAAACTCTTTCTACAAGACTAAAAAACACAAATCTCATTTAAAACTTTTGCCACTTGGCTTTTTCACTTTAAACTCTTTATCAAAAGAGACTAGACATGAATCATCTTTATAGTTGAGATATAAATCTCCTACCCCATAGTAATGATTGAAGTTAATGTTGATTCTTTTCCATATGAAGGAGTTAGTGGCATTCTTGTAGATTCTATATCCAAGTTTGAGCCCTTCCTTCATAATAATGCAAATATCCATCTTCTCATTTTTGTGGTGGTTTAGATGAGTATTCTCCTTAAGATGACAACTTGTCTCTTCTTCTAAAATCAACTAAACAAACCCTTTTGTTATTTGTACCCCGAACTACGGGATTTTGATCATTCATTGGTATGTAGGTATAAGACTTTATGTCTTTTCAAATCAAAAATCAATAAAACACACTTCTCTTTTCATCTCCCCAATCTTTAGCAAACAACAATAACCAAACACAAATATCTCAAGAGGTTCCTATATGGTACTATAGACGAGTAGGGTGCTAGTACCTTCCCTTTTCATAACAAACCTTGAACCTTCAATCTCTTTATTGCATTGTTTTACATTGCATATTTATGGTTTGTTTGATCTTTTCCCCTTCCCTTAGATAAATTAAAGTTCGATGGTGACATTTTGTTTTGCAAGTCAAGTTAACCTTATAGCATGGTCTCTGATTCTCACTGCGACAAAACCCTACCCCGTGTTGATTGTAGGTATTATCTCACTCTTACTCTCTAACTAAATTTCTCTGACTTCACTCATTTGAGTGATGAAATGCTAACCTTGCAGATACTCCATACTCCTCCATACTTGAAGCTCTCCCTACCGCACCAAAAGACTCCATCCTTCTAACACCTCGTTTTTATTATTCCATCAAAGAACATAAAATGATATTATTCACACATAAATTTAACTACATCAAATGCATCAAATAAATATAAGTTATTCCCCCAAAATCACTAAGAACCAAGATATATTATTCCCAACAATATTCATAATTTTAAATTAACGATAGCTATAAATCGTATAATTGATGAATTTAATTAACGAGACAATGATTCAACCTATAAAGGTCCATTCAAGCACAAAATTTAACCAAATAACTAATTAATAATTATAATATTTAATAATAATCATAATATAATTAATAACTCATTAGACTCTCTAATCACTATTATAAACAACAATAATTTTTTTAGATTCATTGAATAATTAATATATTAGATATATAATTATGATCAAATACATTATTTATCAATTAATTTTTTTTTTTATAATTGTGATCGAAGAGTATATCTCAAATCATTATCTAACAATTCTATCACTTTCCATCAAAAAGAAAAATAGTAAGACTATAAGGCCATGGATTTAATGTGTTATTTTGTCCAAAAAAAAACAGATTGGGTGGAATTATGATAGTCAATGAGTCGTATATTAAAAAAATAGTTCATTCAAAATTAAAATCATAGCCATTCGTTGAAGCAATGTGAAGTCACAATTACTAATACTTTTCTTCTTGAAATATCCTCCTTTTCTCTGCGTGGCTAAGCTGATCCCTTGGTCTTGGTCTTTGGAGTTTGGAGTCCGACTATTCTTCTTGTTTGGGAATCCAAATAAATGCATGAAAACTCACTCGGAAACCAAACAAAAAGAAATAATAACCTGGAAATCACTAAATTTTTTAATGACGAATTATTAGTATTATTTACACTGTTAAAATTTGAACTCTTACTCTCCAACCTCTTTTAATACTTAATTTAATTGTTTTAAATCAGTTGAATTATATCTCCTACATCCTAAAATTCACTAATTCTTAGATGTAAGTAAATAACTAATTTAAGCAAGTCCATTAAAATATAAATAACTCATTGATTTATTATTTTTTTAATTAATTTTAAAATAATTTGTCCATTTTATATAAAATTTATTAATTACATCATCATCATTAGTATTATTTTGTTTAGATTTAACTAATTAATTGATCTAAGTAAGTTGACGATTTTTTATTTTTCATCCCTATAATTTTTTTTTTGAAAAAATTCTTAAATATTAAAATTCATTTGACTTTGTCTCTAACATCAACCTTCCATTCAAAAAAGACAATGCGGCAAACATTTATGGTGTGACACCAATGACGTGGTTTGGGAGGACGAAATCCAAAAAAATAATTTTATAAAATAATTTTCTTCTTACTCAATCCATCTCCAATCTCCAATCTCTATTTTTTCTCCATCATTTCTAACCTCCAACCTCCATTTCTTCTCATCTTCAACCTTCGTTTTTTCATCTCTACCTCTATTTTTTTCTCTTCTCAAACCTCTATTTTTTCCTCATCTCCAATCTCCATTTTATTCTCTTCTCCAACCTCCATCTTCAACCTCAAACCATTATCTCAAACCTCTATTTTTTTCCTATCTCCATCCTCCATTGTAGTCTCTTCTCCAACCTCCATCTTCAACCTCCAACCACTATCTCAAATCTCCATCTTCAACATCCATCCTCTATCTCTAACCTCCATTTCGAACCTTCAAACTCTATCTCAAACCTTCATCTACAACATCTATCCTCTATCTCCAACCTCCATTTTAAACATCCATCTCCAACCTCCAATCTATATCTCTAACCTCCATTTTTTCATCTCCAACCTTCATTTTTACACATTGAAGCATGCCTTTAACAATGACCATGTTGTTTCCTTCTTCAAGAGCAACAATGCCAATAGAAACACGAATTGAAGGTGTAACAGCAAGGTGGAATCTGAAGAGAATTTGATGGTGAACTTTTATACTTTTGTGAAAAAGATGTTCATTGATGACTTTTCGGCAAGTATACCAATGATGTTGAAGTAATAAAAATATTGAATCCACAAGGAATGCCTTCAAGCAAGACAAAATGCGTATAATTTGTAGAAAACTAGTAAAAAGGGGGGATTTTCGAGTTTTAGTGCAAAAAGTAAATAAACGATTAAACAATATCACGAAAGTGGTTAGGTTGTGTTCTAAAATTCCATATTCCTCTATTGATGATGTTTTATGCTTTGTATAAATGGTCTTATCACTATAACACCATGATGAATTAACAAAATTGTATAGATGATCCCTTACGAAATTACTCACTAATCACTACTCGGAGCTTTCTATCCCTAGTTCGTCAACGTAAGCAAGATTAGGCGTTGTATAAAATGTTAATTATCTATGTCACTACTCGGGGTCTCCTATTCATATTCAACCAGTGTAAGTATAATAATTTCCCTAGGTCCAACACATAGACTAATGGTCAGTATTCTCTATGTGCCCAAAATTAGATTAAAAGAGTATCTCACATAAATAGCATTACGAACAAGAATCAATTGAATGGCATTTAGATCAAAAGGTTCATACAATGGTCAAATCAACATAGAATCCAACAATATAAAAATAGATTCATCATAACACAACCTAACCTAGAGGAGCTTAGCTACTCGTAATGCAATTAACAATACCACAACTGATAGATGAAAATAACATGTGAAATCCCTTGAAGTAATGGCCTCCAAGGGCTTCCAATACTCTAAAAATCACCACTTGTGATCTCAAAATCGTGCCTTGATCTTCCAATTTTGTAACCCTTGTGAAAGTGCATAAAATACCCTTTTAAAGGCGTCAGAATGGACCAAAACACGTCAGAAAAGCCCATAACAAGTACCTATCGCGCACGTGATGCCATGCATCACACTGAAGCTAGCGGAAATATACCCGAACGTATGACACGCTCGAATATACAATAAAGTCTCCATCGAACTTTATTTATTCTCGAAGGAAAAGGAAAACATCGATAAAACCCAGGGGAAATAGATATGCTAGGTAAGGAAGTCGGTTATGCAATGGGAACGTATTAACACCCCTAACATTCATTGTACTCAACGGAACCTTTTTTATGTTCTTGCTCGAATGGGTGTTATATCTAAAGTTACTCGCGAAAGAATAACGGAAAAGGAAAAGAATAGATAAAGTGCTCGGTGAGGATTATGGCCATCATGCCTACGTATCCTTATAGTGCAATAAGGAATTCAGAGCCTCGTAGCTCATATAACTAATGGTGGAAGGTGAAAAGAAGTGTGATATCAATATGGTCTAAACCAAAGAATTATCTAATTTGAACTCCAACAAGGGAAAAAATTTGAACCCAAGAGTAAAACTGGCATTGACCAATATGCAGACTAGCCGGAAGCGTCTGCCACTATACAATATAGCCAAAATAAAGGAGAATTAAGTGTTTGGATACGAGCCAAACAACTCTTGGTTCACAATGTGACACAAGATGGAGCTCAAAGAGATAGTGTATTTGACTCAAAGATAATAGTATATCACATGGAGTAAATGAAGGTAGAATATGAATGCATCATGAAGATGAACGGAATGGATGACTAAATTCACAAAACTGAAGGATTTGGTAACAATGGCTGAAGAGTTGTAATTTGAAACCAAAGTTCAAGGTATATTGGAATCCATAGGAGAAATGGAATTTGTACCATAGAGGGAAACAGGCTTATTGGCCAAAAAATAAGGAATAAAATGTTTGGGTACGAGTCAAACAACTCTAGGCACAAATGCGGACTTCCGCTATATCGTCCTAAAGGGTATATATGGAAATCCAAAGAAAATGGTATTTCGGTTTTGAAGAAACAGTATGTCACTAAGGTGAGCGGTTTATGATTAAAGGTAAGTAATAGATCATGAAAGGTATGGATGATTCCCTAAGGCAGAATGAGAAATAATTAGGAATGTGCTCGCCAAGGATTCGCATCCTCGTGTCCTACGTACTCTTATAATGCAATAAGAAAGTCAGAGCATTCGTAGTTCATGGAACCACGAAAACAAAGAGAGATTGAAAGTGATCAAAAGTATAACTTGTACCAACATAATGGTAACATGGGAACCCACAAAGGGAAATTGAACTTTAAACTGAAGAGTAAACATGTGTCTTAGCCTAAAAGAAGGAATTAAATGTTTGGGTACAATCCAAACAACTCTTGGTTCATAAGGTGGATTGTTGTTATATCGTCCTAAAAGGGTATATACGGGGCCCAAAGAAAGTATTGTTGGGTAAAAGGAACAACATTGTATCACTGGCTGGGGAACAAACAGTTCGAGATCAAAGATGAATGGTATCTTGGATCCATGAAGGAAATAGACTTTGAAACGAAGATTAAACAGACGTCTTAGCCGAAAAAGAATGAATTAAATGTTTGGGTACGATCCAATCAACTCTTTATTCACTAGGTGGACTACCTTTATATCATCCTAAAAGGATGTACATGGAGTCCAAGAAAAAATGTATTCGATCTCAAAAGGATGGTATTTATTGAATGGAGAAATGAAGGATATGATAGGATTGATAAATAAGGTAGCTCACGGAGACTCTGAATCCTCATGCCTAAGTATTCTCATCATGCAATGAGAAAGTCAGAGTTTTCGTAGTTCAGCCCACTAGGAATGACAACAAGATGATTGAGGTAAAATAAGTGATTAATTGATAATGGAATATGAAGAGTGCTTGACAGTTGTTTGATAAGAATCACACTAAAGACTATGAATAATGGTGAATACTTTGAAAAGCTAGGGCCTACACCCCGTTTGCAAAGCCACTCTAGACAATGGTAGGAGAAACTCCGTCTCACCATTCCTCATTACTTAAGGTTTATGGTGCATGATACTTCTCATAACTGACAAGTTGTTGGAGAAGAATCCTCATTGTTTCTCCTTGAGTTGATATTGCTTTGTATGAAGAAGACTTGGTAGTTTACTCAATTCGCAATGTATTAAAGTTTATGAATAAGGGTGAATGCTTTGAATAGCTAGGACCTGCACCCCGTACGTAAAGTCACTCTAGACAAGGATAGGAGAAACTCCATCTCATCATTCCTCATTACTTAAGGCCTCTATGTACAATTTGAATCGTATTTACCAAGTGTTGACCTTTGATGTATCTTGTATAATCCGCTGCTCGATGTGACTAGGATGCCTTGATTAAGAGTCTGACTTGAGGCTTCGAGCTCCACAACTTACAGAAAAAGTCTTATCAAGTGATCAAGGGTCTTTTTATCAATTGAATTAGACTATGGGATTATACAAGACCAAAGGATTTAGTTGATCAAAATTGCTTTTGATCAACTTGAATCGAGGGTTTGAATTGATTTGAAAATTATGACTAATCCTAATCTAAGGGTTAGAATTAAATTCATAGGCTATTCCTAAGGGTAAAATACATTTGTTAGTTAAAACTTGATTTAAAACTAATTAAAATTCTAAGTCAAAATTAATCCTAAAGGAGCATGTATTTGTATGGTTAAAAATGGTGAAACAACCTTCAAAGGGGCAAAATGGTCTTTTCACAAAATTTAATGTTGAATTAAATTTTTAATCATGCAAATTCTAATTAAAATCAATTCCTAAACAATTCTAATAATTCTAATTGATTCTAATATTTTATTAAACTAAAATTATAAAACATACTAAGCTAATTAATATAATCAAAACTAATTACTAAACAACACATTTTTTCTAACATTTCAATTGAGCTAATCAACTTTTTAATATTCTAGAAAACCTATTAGACTAATCTAACTAGTATCTAATTTTCTAATTATCAATTGAAATCTAATTAACTAAATAATCATGTAAAAATTAATCAAATTCTCACGATTAATTCCATGTCAAAATTATAAACCAATGGAAAATCAAGCAAAATGAGTGATTAAAAGAAATAAAAAAAATAAGACAAATCCAAGCAGGGGTACATTTAGCAAAGTCTATGGTGCAATCAGCATCGGCCCAAGCAAAAGGCCCAAATTTGAGCAAGTCAAGGAAGCATGGGGTGCATTCTAGCGCTGGGGGTGTGGATAGCTCAAAACTGGGCCCAAAAAAGCCCACAGTCCAAACAAATTGAATTGAAGCAACATGAATTCAAAATTCAAAAATGGCGCCATCTATTTCCCCCTCCACTAAGCTCCGAGTTCTTCCGTCGCGCCAGAGGTCGCCTCCGGCGGCGGCGGAAGCCTAATGCCAAAAATAAATACATCATCTCCTTCACCCCTTCAACCTGATTCCGAAAATCTCAGTGAAATAGTTTAATTCTTCATTAACATCCTGAATCAAAGCAAAGAAGCCACAAATCCTAACTCTTAAAAACAAAATTAAATCACGCTCCCTCAGAGTCAAAGCCCTAGAGGTTAGGGCTTTGACTTCCCTAATCCTACTCTACATCCTGATAACAAGTATGGGGAAAAACGATGAAGGCAAGAGAACTCACCAGCGTGGAGGTCACCGGAGTTTCAGGTATGTAGGCTTCACAATCTACAAATCCTTTTTCTCCTTCGTATAATTCTTCTTCTTCTATTGCTTGAGTCTGAATCTTGTGCTAAGAGCTCGTGTGAGAGAGTGAGAGATTGTGAGCGTTTCTGTTTGAGAGATAAAACTCTGATTGAGATTGTGAAATGTGAAACTGGGAATGGATTGATGATGAATGAAGATGAATTGTGAGAGTGATGATCAATCGAATTTATAGAGTGGAGAGATTAACACAAGGATTCAACTCTGTTAACTTTTAGTTCCCCTGGATCCAAAGTTGGTTAGGAGTTAGTTAACTTTATTAGTTAGTTAGGAAATGACCTGGAAGTTAGTTAGGTTAGCTGTTAGAATTTGTTAGAAGAAATTTTGTTAATCAAGTTAGTTAGTTGCAGGTTTTGAACCATTAGACCAAGTTAACTTGTTAATTGTAACAATTAGTGTTAATAGGTTAGTTATTAGTGATGTGTTGTGGCTTCAATTTCCAACCATGGACTTAAGTAGTCAGCCTATTTTGAGGCCATTAGAAGTTTTTTAATTTCCTACTATGAGTAAATATGAAGGATAGCAGTTGGTGTGTCTGAAGGAAAATTGTGATCCAAAACGCAGCAGAAATTAAAATTTTCTCCTTTAGAGATTCTTACGAATGGTCATGATCAGTGATAGAATATTTACCTCTTGTGACGATTGAAACCTTTGGTGCAGATCTCTTGTGACGATCAAAACCTTTGATGCAGATCCACGGAGCGATCACGAACGTTAAACGATGACAACGTCTCTACTCAGTCCACACGAACGGATTCCTTCAATCTCAGTGCTAGCTGGTACGAATGAAGGCTTTGAGTGAGTGAGTGTGTGTGTGTGTGTGTGTGTGAGAGAGAGAGAGAGAGAGAAAACGAAAATAATGCAACCGCAATGAATGCTTCTGCACAAGGGTTCTATTTATAGAACCACTTGTGTTGGCTTCAAGCTAAAAGCCCACTTAAGTGTATTTTGGCCCATATCTTATAATATGCCCAAAATCACTTAAGCGTGTGGTACCTTACCATATTTCGTATTCTACTTAAGTACATCGTACCTTATGATGTTCTATAATTCACTTAAGGGCACCGTACCTTACGGTGTTCCTTAGTTACTCTATCTCTCATCAATACGTCCTTTGTGTGTGACCCTGTAGGTTTTCGCGACATTGGCAATTATATTAAATCACCCATTTAACATAATAAATAGTGAGCGGTATCTAGCAACACATCACTGCTACCCAAGACACGAAAATGTCATGTGATCTGACAATTCCTTCTGTGATAATACTTATGTGTAGAATTACCCTTTTTCCCTTATGTCTATATTGAACACAAGGCATAGACCGTGTCATTCTTGTCCAGTTCAATATTGGGCCCATAGACATTTATCCTGTTATGCAGGATGGGAAAATTCCATATAGGTCACTCATGTCCCTCAGCATGCTTCGTGGAGTACCCATCAACTGTCTTTATGGTTATCTAGTTACGGACAATATTGGATCATCAATAAAGCACTCGACTCTACATCTAGGGTCCATAGTGGTTTCAGGTCGAAGAGTGGTATACACCATTATCACCATGAGAATAACTTATGACACTTTGCATAACTTTCTATATAGTATTCTCATAGCGGGTCAATCCAGTATAAATATTACTCTTAATATTCATACCTATGTTCAAAACTTGATAACTCCTTATCCATGATCCATGAGATGTGATCATCAGTCTACTTATATAATAGTCTTAATGCTTTAGTGTTATCCCACTTCACAATAAAGCTCGACTACGGATACTTTAAGAATAGTGTCCTTATGTTTAATGTGATCTCATGATCAAGTCACACTTGATACATTAAACGGACTAGCTATCCTAGGGGCTTTATTAAACAAACGTAATAAAGAAAAAGCCTTTTATTATTAATAATTAATTCAATACAAGTACCAAAAGTATTGGCCTCTAGGGCTTACACCAACAGTGTCAAGTGTGGTTTGCATGTTACTGACTGAGTTGAGTCTCTTCTGCTGACATCTGAGTTATCTATTTTTCTGTTTCATTTTGTATGTTTTTATGGGCCTTTACCCTGAATATTGCACCTCTGTGTACCATGGTTTGTACCTCTAATTGACATGTTCTTCTACTGCTTTTCTCTATTGTTTTGTTGCCATTGATGAATGTTTGCTTGGTTTGTCATATTCTGGCTAAAAAGGGGAGTATATAGTGTAGAGTTGTGCTAATTGTGCTCTTGATTTATTTTATTCTTTTTGTGAAGGCTCTATGTGAAGGTTATTTCTTTGAGGGGGAGTATGTTTTCTGTGTTGCTAATCATGACATTCAGGGGGAGTTGGATTTGTTTGTGCTTAGGTTGTTGTGTACTTGTTATGATGTCAGATAAAATGTCTTGACATTTTATTTCAAAGAATTTTGTTTGTGCTTGTTGTGATGTCAGACATAATATCTTGACATTTTGTTTTTGAAGGAGGCTTGGAGTGTGAGAGTTTATTTCTCTCTATGTCTTTTTTGTGAGACTGGGTTTCTACTACTTATTTTTGTTGTGTGTGCCTCTGATATGTCTTGGTGTTATACCAAGTGTTTGGTTGTTTGGATTTTGTGCTTGTGATTATTACTGTTGTTTTATCTTTTCTCTAGCTATATGATGCAAAGGTTGTTTTAGCCAAAATTTGCAAAGGGGGAGATTGTTAGTTCTGTGTTTTGTGATTGGCAACATTTTGTTAAAACAAGTTAAATAGCAAGATGTTGGACGCGATGTCTTGACATGCTACTGCTGTTTCAGTTTCTTGGAAAAGGGGGAGATTATCACGGCTTGTTGTTGTTTCAATTTCTTGGAAAATTTGTTGTTTAGCATGTGTTTAATGAATATTCTTTAATGATTTGATTCATGCATTCTACGGTTCAAAATGCATATTTTAGAAGCTTAAAGATCGGTTCTAGCTATGCAAATTTCCTAAGAATAGATGTCAAAACATTTAAGGAGACATCATATTTGATTATGCATAATGAATGTCAAAACATTTAAGGAGACATTAGATTTGATTCTGCAAAATGAATGTCAAAACATTTAAGGAGACATCAGATTTGATTTCGCAAAATGGATGTCAAAACATTTAAGGAGACATCATATTTGATTTGATCAAATATTATGCAGAACACATGTCAAAACATTTAAGGAGACATCATATTTGATTTTATCAAATATTATGCAGAACAGATGTCAAAACATTTAAGGAGACATCAGATTTGATTTGATTAGATTTGATTTGATTTGATTTAGATATGCTAATTTTTTATCTCGAAGCCCATGCTACTCTAGGGCTATTTAAAGGGTGATTCTAAACCTAAGAAAAGCAAGAAGTTGCGCTAGAAATTTTTATTGTTAGGGTTTAGTTATCGTTGTTATTTGTAAGTCATTCTAGTATCTCTTTGATACTTGAATTGGACTGAGTTTATTTTTTAATTATGAATCACTCATGAGCTTTTAAGAAATAATGTATTTTGTTTCATTGGAAGTGTGTCTTTTGTTCTTTGATTGTTTTCAGTTGTTATCATTGTTGGATGATTGAAGGGAAGTGAGAGGGGTCTCATATCTAGGAGAGTCTTAGATAGAAATTCCAAGGGTAGTGATTAGGTGAGAAGTTTGTAAAACCAGATGTTGTTTAGAACTTCAAACTAATACTATTATAATGGATTTCCTTCCTGGATTGGATGCCCCCAAATGTAGGTGACGTAGCACCAAACTAGGTTAACAATTGACATGTGTTATTTACTTCCTGCTTTTTACACTGTAATTATTTCTGGTGTGACATGTCCTGAACTGGTGTCGTGACATCGTATACGACATCTGTTATCTGCTTACTATTATTGTTGTGTGAATTCCTTATATTAGTGTCGTGATATCGCATACGACATATGATATTTGCGTACCAGATTTTCAGTAAGGTAATACGAAATGTCGTTATGGAATAAAATTTTCTCAACTACTTCAAGGTGTATGTTCACATATGTCAAGTATTTCTAAGGGAATTCTTCACAAAGATATTGGATCTATTATTCCAAAATCTTGTAAGACAATTCTACTCCAATTTGAAGATTGAAGATATATCCTTGAATTCATCCATAAAAGGAGTAGGAATTGACATTCATATAGATCAATTCAGATGGATGTTTGAACTAACCTTCTATGAGGTATCCTATACCTAAGATGGATTTAGAACATTCAAAATATTCAAACTTTTCATAACCATTATCTCTTTTTTCATGAATACCATTGAGAATAAGAAGATTCCTATCAAATTAAGTTACTTGAAGAAAAATATTAGTTTATCCCACTATCTAATCACAACAATACCCCTTCCTAAATTAGAAAGTCTCGGGGGTATTCATTAGGGAATATGTGGTTCCCTCATGGCTACTAACCCAACAATTTCAAACAAATTGGGACAATGGAATGCTTTTCCATATGATCTATTGTAAGAAAAATTGATCAATATGACTACCATTTGGAGCTTTGATTACCAAGATCTTGAGAGTTGTTGGAATCAACACAATGGGGAAATTAGTGGGTCCAACCCACTCCAATATCAACCCTTCCTCACTCATTAGCATGTGGGTTCACATTTTTCAGGATAACTAAGGAACAAATCAATGGAAGAAGACAAAGTGATAGTACAACCATCCGCGAAAAATGACACAACTTGCAACACCCTTCTCAAAATCACTCAACAAAATGCTTTAGATATTCAAATTTTAGAAAAGGAAATGGATATCATCAAGAGAAATACCCCAAAATATGATAATGGAAACGAGTAGTCTCACTTATGTGCTTTTATTTTTAACTATGTTTAACTTTATGAAAATTCTGGTACGAAGATATTAGATGTCGTATGCGATGTCACAACACTAGGTTTAAGACATGTCACACCAAAAACAATAACAGTATAAAAAGCGGGAAGAAAATAACACAAGTCAATTGTTGACCTAGTTCGGTGCAACGTCACCTACATCTGGGGGCATCCAAGCCAAGAAGGAAATCTAGTATAGCAGTATTAGTTCAAAGTTCTAAACAACCTTTGGTTTTACAAACATCTCACCGAATCACTACCCGTGGAATTTCCATCTAATACTCTCCTAGATATGAGACCCTTCTCACTTACCTTCAATCACACAACAGTGATAACAACTGAAAAACAATAAAAGAACATGAGACACACTTCCAATGAAATAGAATGCACTCTTGCTTAAAATATCATGAGTGATTCACAATTACAACTCAATAAACTCAGTCCAATTCAAGTATCAAAGGGATACTAGAATGGCTCATAAATAACAACGACAACTAAACCCTAACAAGAAAAATTTTCAGTGCAACTCTCTCTTCCCTATATTAGGTTTAGTAACGTCCTCTTTAAATAGCCTTTGGTAAGCATCGGCTTAGGCATAAAAAATCAGCATATCCAAAATAGAACAAATCAAATCAAATTTGATCAAATCAAACCTGATGTCTCCTCAAATGTTTTGACATTTGTCTGCAAAATCAAATCAAATATTTCCTTAAATGTTTCAACATCCATTCTGCATAATCTTCTGCAGAATCAAATCAAATTTTATCTAATGTTTCCTTAAAAATTCTCAACATCCCTTTTATGAAACAAGTGCACAACTGGAAACGAAACAAGAGTTCCTAAAATAAACCTTCTTGGACAGTCAGATGTGATAGCTAAATATTCAGAGAATCTTCAGATATCTCATAATAAAATAAGTCTTCTAAGAAGTAAAACAAAACATGCAAATATGTCTGATCAATATGTCATGACATGTTGCTTAACACCTTGTTGTGATACAAGTTTTAACAAAATTGTTGCCAATCATAAAAACACAGAACTAACACTTTACATATTTTTCCACTTCTTTTAATTCCTCAGGGAGAGTAGAGTATATTGTCTACTCATGTGAGGGGGGAAGGGGTTTAACCATTCCAAATTTTATCTACTTGCTTTCTCTTTTACCACCTCCCCGAGAGATGTGTTGTCATCATTAAAAGTGGCGAGAGTATGAATCTATGTGCTTGCAAGTATAATCAAGAAGTGATCTAAATGGTGAATAATAATATACAAGTTAATCAATACTTTCTTAGGTTTGAAGATGATATGGTTTTGATGATGAAAACACTTGAAGTCAAGAAACTGCTAAAGTTAGTTAAGTGATAAAAGATGCACGTGACTTGATGATAAAATGGTTGATCAAGCAATCCTCCCGAATAAAGAAAAATACATTTTCTTAAATCTACATTGTAGTCCGACGACTCTCAAGTGAAGACTTTGTTATACATATGACTTCACACACACGAGGGGGGAGGGGGGGGGGGTGAATTGTGTGTTTCAGAAAAACTTGGATTTGAGAAACTTTTTGAATCAGAATGAGAATTTGAAAACATTTTTTTGAAAAGGTTTATAAATATGCATCGGAATATAAAGTTGCAAAATATAAAGTGCTGAAATAAAGAGTTTAAGGGAAAAGATAAGAACACCAAGCAATATATAGGTTTATCAAAAAAACGACTTAGTCTTATCCCCAAAATTTGATCTTAATAAGCATCCAATTAAATTGAGAGCTTTTAGTATGTAATACTCACGAACCCCCTTGTCGCGGCTGGAAAAAATTCAGAGTCACCACTATATTTTATTCGTTCCTATAAGGAACATGGAAATAATGATAAGACCCTAAAGGAAATAACAAGAAGTTGGGGTTTGAGAGTCGATTAAGTGAGGGAAAGATGTTAGACACCTCTCACCTCCATTGTACTCAACAAGAACCTTGTCTAGTCTAGTGTTAAGTTTGTTTATCTAAGGGGATGTTTGCGTGATCGCTTATTTCTTGCTTAATTCTTTAGTTTATTTATTTACAAGGGAAAACTATTAAGTTATTTTAAAGAAATATTTAACCACAAAGGGGAAGAAAAATATTTTTTATTATTGTACTCGCCAGTGTTTCAAAACTCCGTGCTTATGTATTCTCAAGTACAATGAGGAATCAGAGTACTGTAGTTCGTCTAAAAAATATTATGTGTGGGTTGATTTTATCTATGAAAAGATCTCAACGTCGGGGGTGGAGAAATAGTTTATTTGAATAAGATCACAATGCACAAGGGGGAGAAAATTATATTTGATGTGTTGGGATTGATTTTAGGTTTTGACTTGAATTATTGATCAATAAGGTGTGGCGTCAGCCAAACAATTATTCCAGGATATAGCTTTACAAAAGCCTCTTTTTAGTTTAGTTTAAAAAATATTTATGATGTACACATGCATAACTTTTGTTATTATAATTCTTATTGTTTCTTATAGTCATTTTCTAACTGAATAAACTAATAAAATTAATTAAATAAATTTAATGGAATAAAATCAATTAATAGGACAAAAGAACATATTGTTTCATATTTTTATAAACTAAAGACACATTCTTGTAGTATTTTTTATTATTATTAATGATTGAATGACTAAAACGGAAATCCTAATTTAAAATTAATTGATGAAATTAAACTAACCTAAAAATGTTTTAAATTTTCTAATTAATTACCTTAATCTAAAATATTAAAACTAAAAAATCTAACTAAAGAGAGTTTTTATTTTTATTTTTTTGTTTTATTATTTTTTATGTTTGAGTAAAAAAGAAAGTACCTTTATCATTTTAAAATTGTATGAAATAAACGAAATATTTGTGTTTTTGAATCATTTTTATAAATTAAACAAACTATCTAAAGTAATTAATTTAACATGAAAATCAAAAATTAATTAATCAAGTAGCAACCAAATTAACTAAATTAAATGAATAACTTGAAATTAGAAAAAAACAATTAGATTATTTTATCAGTATAAATTAAATATAAAAATTAAGGGATGTAATTTTATACTAATTAGTAAAATAGGATGTGTAAATAAAAGGGATCAGGGTGCAAAATACCTAAGGTCCAAATAAATCTCTAAAACTCTAATTCTTCCGACTAATAATATAATGTACAAATAACATGAATATAATAAAATAAAATAAAAACCCTAAAAAAATAAAAATAAAAAGTCACTATATTAAGGGAGGTTACTGCCCCCTTTTCTTTCTTTCAGTGCTATGCTTTTTTTTTCATTATTTAAAAACATAACCAAATCACAAATCTTTTTAATAATAAATAAAAATTGAAAAGCAAACTACAAAATTATAAAACTCTAATTAAATAAATATGATTAAAACAAAAAGACAAGTGGTGCCGCCCCTTTTGAATTTCTTCAATGGCCAATAATTTTTTGTCACGTGTCGATGAAAAAGTAAATAAATAAATAAAATAATCTTTATTTGTAATATGTTGATAGTTTAATATTTTTTTTACTTTATATGAGAGTGATAAAAATGAAATAAACGATTGTTTACTTTAAAACTATAAAATTGATTGAAAACAATTATGATATATATTTATACTTTAAAAAAATATCATATTAAATTTTTAGTGTTAAAAAAATAACATTAATAATTGATGAACTCTTAGGGTTTCAAAGATTTAGACATGGTTTTATGAATTGTGTTGTTGTTAATCATGATATGATGTTATTATCTCACGTATGTTGTTATTGATATTTTGTGATGAATTAGGGTGTTGTTTCTTGTTTTTCATGATGATCATGTTGGTTGGGTTGTTGGAATGAATTTGTTAGAGTTATCAGAAGAAGAAAAAAGATTGAGTTAATAGAAGAATTTCTAAAGAAAAAGCAAGTTGATTGGCTTCCCACATTCAATCAATTAGCTTCTCACATTCAATGGGGGTTGAACCCGGGACCTTCTTGAAATGGAACAAGCCTTACCACTAGGCTAAGCTCTTGTTGAATATGTGTGCAGGGAACAAATGTTAACCTATATTCTTGATTAAGTTAGATTGTTAAATTATTTGAGTGTTGTAACTCCGTTTTGGACGCGGACGGATGCGTTAGAAAGATAACGTAAAAGACTATTTTTTTATACCATGTTATAGTATATTATGTGCCTTAAAATGCTATGAATTATATTATGATGAATGTTAAATATTGTTGTTGTGTTGAATGTGAAATAATATGTTTTAAAACCTTTTGAAGATGAGTGAGAAAACCTAGGAGAATAACTTGATTAATAACTTAGAAAGATAATCTAGGTTATGGAAATGGGTATACAGTGATGCTTGGACGCAACGGTACTAGGTGTGTATCGTGGACAAGTATTCACCTGATAAACAAATCAATATGTTTTGTATGGAACATGTGTGATTTTATGTAATGAGAATGGATCATGTTATGATGCCATGAGAATTGATATGATATCATGAGAATTTGTTTGACATTTTGGTGAGGAATTTTTGTTCTAAAAGTCCTATTTTGGTGAGGAGCGTTGCTCAGAAAGTCCTATTTGCTATTGAGAATTAATCACGTATTCGTAATTAATTATGATTGTGCACATACCACTTCAAGGGCTTAGGTAAAGTGCTAAGTGGGGATGTGGCACCAATGATTTGTGCCTCAATTGGGTTTGAGCCCCAACCATGGTGGACATGGGGGAAAGGTGGACATCTAAGTGGGTTAGAGGCACATACGGTGAAAGATACCCTAAGTGGGTTAGAGGCTCATACGAGTGACTGTCTCTTGAACTGGGGATTAAGCCTCATAGAGGACCCGATATCCACCGTGAAAGTTGAATCATACGAGCATGCGTGAATCGAGCTTGGCTTAGACGTAAGTCCGTTCGGGGATTGATGTTTCGTGAATCCGAATAGTGATTTGTTGAGTGGATGCACTCAAGTGACATGTTTTCATACATTGTGAATATCCCTTAGTTGCTCAAGTCTAAGTTACAAGGTGCGAGTGATGCACATGTAACGGAAGATGAATACTTGAGTTAGAATCGATTAGAAACCCCGTAGAGCTGAGTGGACCCATAGGATAGGAGAACTCCCTGAGATTATTATCTCACCCCATTATTGTTGTTGTTTTTAAGGTATTGTTTGCAGGTTATATTATACAAGAGGAGTTACACATTGATGATTCAAGGAAAGTTTTTACTGTGATCTTCCGCTGTGAATTTTGTACAATTCTAAATATTGTGCATAGTTCTTAGAGTTTTATTTAGGCACTATTGTATGACATGTGTCATATGTTGTATTTTATATTATGGACATGTATATAATTATGCCGTTAGGCACTTATGTTGGATCAATACCAATTAATGTTGTGTATAATGTATATTCTAGATGTATATTATATAGGGTGTTACAGAGTGTGTGTGGAGTTTTAATGTGAAGCGTACGTAAGTTATATTAGTGTGTGAATATCATTTGCAAAATTGTAAATTGTTAGTGAAATTATAAAGATGTTCAGATGAATAATCTAAATTACAAATATAAAAAATAAAATAATGAAATAGGAAAAACCATCAGATAATCATCATGCGGTTTGAGAAATATTAGAATAAAAGAAAAACATAGAAAACAATTAAAAAAATCGGAACTCCATGTAATTCTCTACGAAAGTGTTTGTGTAATTTTTGGGTGTAAGAGTTTGTGTCCTTAATACCCCTATTGTGAGAAAAAGATCATATTTAAAGGACAAATTAAGTCAAGAATTAAATAAGATTGATTCATTTATAGGAAAAAAATTATCTGATTTGACCTGATTTGTTTGTTTGTGACCAAGTCAATGAATCTGGATGGATTCATGGTCTATGTGAATTGTAACAACAAATGCATTTGATTTTTTTAATAATTTTAATATAATAAAAATAATGTAATGTAATAATATATGACTTTGATTTTATTTTATTTTATCTTGATTTTTTTTTAGATTGAAAATATATTAAAAATAAATAATATAATAATTATTAAAAATTATATAAATAATAATATTAAAATTAAAGTAAAAAAATAAAAAAGTACAAATTTTAATTTTAAAATAAAACATAAAAAAGAGGAAAAACTCTAAAAGTGAGGAAAATGGTATTCAAACTCAAGACCTATCCCTTCTAACTCCATACATGTGCTCTTCTACCAACTGTGTCATTTCATTTATTCAAAATAAAGTGGCACTAGAAAACATATGAAGGGAGGGAAAATTTGGGATACGACACCCCTTATACAAGAAAAATGAAGTTTATTGTTAACTTCCACCAAAACAATAAACTAAGGAGTGAAGTGAGGACTCTTACTTCCAAATGATGGATCGAAGCAGTTAGTATTATTTCCACAAGAACCTTGGAGATGTTAGTCTCCAAGCTTCTAAATAAAGATTTTACAACAGGATGATCTTGAACATTGTAGAGCTTTTAATACTGTAATGTGCTCACGAACCTAATCTTGGTTTTATCACAGGCTAACTAAGAACCTGAGTGATTTTACCACAGGCTTATCTCGAACCTTACCAAGCTTTTAATATCGGGTTAAGCTTGAACCTAATATTGGTTTTATGACGGGATAACAAATGACATATGGGATGTTAATAGCAAGTTGATCTCGAATCTAAATAGATACTTAATTACACAATCTCCAAACCAAAGTTTTTTACGGGTTTAGCTTTGAACCCAAACAAACGATCCCTAAATGGATAAAATATTCAACCAAGGTAAAAAAACTTTCTCAGTGAAATTACAAAACCACTCTTCCAAAATTACAATTTCCTCACTCACAAAAGGACTTTCTCGAAAAGCACTTTGACTAAATTTTTAAAGTGAGAAATAAAACCACGATTCTGGATGTGAAAAAGAGTGGAAATGGACCTCTATTTATAGTCTAGAGGTTGGCACAAAAAAGGAAATGATTTTAAGGATTTTTATGACTTATCAATCGATTGATAACATGTACTAATCGATTGGTAACCCTAAATTAATCTATTATCAAGCTAAAAAGGAAAGTAAGTATATTTATCCCTTAGCCCTCATTAAGATGTTTAAGTAATTGCTTATGGTGCATTTTTAAATTGTTCAAATCGATTGGAAAAGGGCCAACCGATTGGTAGAGACAAAATATTCCCCTAGAACTATTTTGAAAGCTTCTAACTCATATGGCATGGCTTTAAGGAATTTTTTAAATTTATTACTTGAGAAAATAAGTTTGAAAACAACTTTATGTGCGTGTGTGATTTGGCCATGTACTTTTACGATAATTTCTTTATGTTTTACCATATGTTCACTTAGGCGTGTTGAGGCAGCCTTTCACATACTTCCATATACTTCAAGTCTTGTAAGATGTTTTCTTTCTTGTACACACTTGCTTGAGTTTACTTGTGATGAGACTTTATTTAAATTCCACTTGGTTTCCATCATCAGAGAGTCAAGTCAATCAAACCTAATAATTTGATTTACATCTTTAACCATTTTAACTATTTGTGCTTGACTTGTCATTAAGGACTGGTTTCCATCAATAGACATTAGTTTTCATATTTAAACATTAGTTGTCATCATCAAAAGTTGTTGTCTTTCTTAAAGGCATGTGACCTAGATGTAACCTTCAAAATAAGGTTCCACATTCCCCCCTTTTAATGAAGATAACACATCTCTCAAGAGAGGTGGGAAAATAAATAAAACATATGTGTTTGGAGTAATTAAATATTCCCTCAGTTGAATAGAAAGTATACTCTACTCCTCCTAAGAGTATAGTTCTCCCCTTTTTTCGAAATAAAAAAGTCGGGTTAAAATGCATTTTAGAAATTTTAAATATGCAAACTAGAAAAGGAAGACATGTTGTAAAAACATCACTCATGTTAATAATTTAAATTGCTAGAAATTGAAAGTACAAAAGGAAAATTTTGTGGATTTGAAATATTTCAAAAATCAAGTATTAGAAGATTCATATAAGCACATAACATGAGGTCATTCAGTGTTATATGCATCAGCATTCCTTTGTGATCACTTTCTTCATATCTTTCATGTCTCTTTCTATGCTTTGGAAAATTTACCACAGTTGGTTGATATATATCTCTTGTGTATCTTATGTGTCTTCTTCCTCAATTTTCCAGTCGTCCCTTCATATTTTATATCAATCTTCATGTCTCTTAAGCTGGTGTAATCAATTTTATTGTTGGATGATATTTCTTTTTCTCCTTGAGTATCAATGTTGAAGGTATTTAGGATTCTTGTAATGATTTCTCCATACATAAGTTTTGTGGAGGATTTTTCTTTGTAGTAAGACATGTGGTGAAACATCTCATCTAGCCAGTTTGTTGGAATGCTTTGGGTGAGAAGCCAGAGAGGGATGATATCATCCTTGATGATATAATTGATGTTGATGTTTCTTGGGAGCACTATTCTAGTCATAAGGTAGTGAATGATTCTAACTTTTGGCTTAAAAAGGGATGTCCTAAAATGAATTCTTATTTTCTCCATGGGGTTGGTGACAAGGGTGTTTATGGATACAATTTGCTTGAATTTTTTTAGAACTATGGATCTCTCAAATTTGTAGGATGTTCCTGGGAAAGGTATTTCAAACAATCTACCAAAATATTCTCTATGAATTACTATTCTTATATTTTTTTACTGATGAGGTCAGAGTCTTTCCCATCATATGGAAGTTTGAGTAGAATTATTTTATCAGATTTTGGAAGATTTTATCGGGAACATTTGTAAAGAATGTTCTTAATGACGCTTGACAAACATGAGAGTAGGGTTTGTAAGCACTCATGAAGGTTTCCTCCATAAACCATGGTTCCACTTTCTTTTTCCATAGGATCGTCATCTTCTCGTCTTGATTTTTATTCATTAATGCAGTTGTGATAATATCTCTTCTTGGTGCTTCTCTTGGTTTTTGGCTTAAGGAGGCCATGATGATACTTACGAGAAAAGAAATCTTAACAAAGAATACTGGAAGAGATGAATTTTGAGATGCAAGAAGTAATGAGAGATCATACTTATTTATAATGTGCCTTATGAAGATTTGATTGTGTATTTATGGTAAGCAATCAATGATAATTGTGGTGATTGAAAGTCAAATCAAAATCTTTCCAGTTTGAGTGTGCTAATCGATTGGCTAAGGGCTTCAATCAATTGGTTAGTCTGATTTCTCCGTATTTTTTACGTTCATCATCGATATTGAGATTTGATTTTCTTATAGGACAAGTTTGACTTGGATTTGATCAGAAAATATGCATTCTAAGATCTTACAATTGATTTCCATAATTAGCCAATCGATTGGGCTTATGTAGTTCACCTTCCTTGGTGCATTTTGAGCCTTATTCTAAATTCAGTTGCTTTTCTTTACCCTGTTAAGCTTATTTGCACAAACTTTCTAAAAACACTTGAAAACTCATATTTTAGTTTTTTTTCTCTAAGTCCCGCCCGAGGGACTCGACTATGTAAGTCTCTCCAAAGGACTCGATTAGTTTTTCCCAAGGGACTCTACTATCTAAGTCTCTCCCGAAAAACTATAATGTCTCAGTCTCGATCGAAAATAAATTACCTCTGCCTGAATTAAATCACCTCGCCATTTCCAAGACCTCATGCTTGAGGGACCGTGGACTGAGATAAATTTATTAGGCATAGAGAGAAAGGGTTTGTGAAGAGACATGCCAAGCTAAGTGTGGTAAAATTAGGCGAGCGCACGAAGAAAGGTTGGTTGCGCAAAACGACTTAAAGACATTCGATTGGAACATGTCATACATTTTAGGATCTTGTTCCTCTTATCACACGTGTACTATGAGGTGTCAAAGGGATATCAATCAAAGAAAAACCGTGTCGCCTACAATTTGAGGGAGAATGAGTTTTCCATTACCCTATGATTTAGTCATATTTTGATTTGCACAAGAGTCTTCTCAATCTCCATGTCAAAAAAAAGTTCAGCTGAGTGGTGGTCTTACATGCAAGGTTAGAAAGAAGTTAATAATTTAACGTTATAGAGAAATAAAAATAAAAATTTAAAAGAAAAAATTTTGTTGTAGGGAAAAAAATTTGAACTGATAAAAAGAAAATGAAAATCAATACATAATTAACTGCCTTGAAAAAAACTCCAAAATCTTGATTGCAAATTTAGCAAATATACTAAATCGTTTCATGCTATAATAAAACGGTAAAGCTACTGAGTGTCAAACTCAAAGACTAAAAATATTATTGAGTTTTAACTTTCTGAAATAATTGAACAAAATATTCTTTATTGTGTGGTTGTATTGCTAAAATTAAATTAAAATTCTTTTGATAAAATACTGTGATTAAAAATGTCAGGGATGAGACCGACTTTATTTTTCCTTAGCACCCAAATTAACCTTTCTAATAGAAATACTATATTAATTTTATTTATAATTTTATACACCTTTAGGATTAACATAAAATAAACGTTTAACAATAATACAATTGATTTCAAGAATCCACCCTTAATCCTAGGGGTGAAGGGGGAGAGAATATCTCGATACCAAGCATTAAATATTAAACTTTGATTTTAATATATTGGTTTCAAAAGTTATATATATATATATATATATATATATATATATATATATATATATATATATATATATATATATATATATATATATATATATATATATATATATATATATATATATATATATTTATATTTATATTTATATATATATAAAATAAGAAGAAGAAAAATAGGGTCATGTTTTCCGAGGGAGGTCGCTTTTTCTTAGGCCTACAATCTTCTACTTCTAGTCGACTACTCTATGGCAGGTTTCCCTATCTCCTGGGCTCTGCTTGCTCGTCTACGTTCCGACCCTTTCGTAACAACTTTCCTTCCCAAAGAATATAATCTCAATCTCTCTTAAGCCCACTTGACTGCCCGACCTTCCACAACGATACTACTTTGAACAGTCAGTGGGATATTCTCTTATGTACACAACGTCCAATTAGGCACTCTCGTGCTTGTTTGTCAGCTTTTTTTAATATTCTGATGCGTCAAAATATAAACGGGTATTTTTTATTTAATTTTGATTTTAATATAACTTTTTTTTTGTAAAAAACTTTGTGATATGGTCTCTCTCTCTCCACACACACACACACACACGCGCGCGCGCGCACACACACACATACACACACACACACACACACACATATATATATATATATATTAAAATTTTATATAACACCTGAAAAATCATCAAGCAGCTCTTCTTAATCAAACCTGCAAAAACACCGGAAAAATAATAACATTGATGGGGTGAAATAATAAACTCAATGAGTTCCCCTATCCTATGGGTCCACTCAGCTCTACATGATTGCTACATGATTTCTAACTCAAGTATTCACCTTCCATTACTTGTGTATCACTCACACAATGTAACCATGACTTGAGCAATTGAGGGATATTTTCATTGTATGGAAACATGTCACCTGAGTTCACATAACTCAATAAATCACTATTCAGATTCACGCAACATCGATCCCCAACTGGACCTACGTCTAGGCCAAGGCTTGGTTCACGCATGCCCGTATGATTCGACTTTCGTGGTGGATATCAGGTTCCCCCACGGGACTCGAACCCACTTTTAAGAACCATCACTCGTATGGGACTCAAACCCATTTTGAGTATCTTTCACCGTATGAGACTCTAACCCACTTAGGTGTCCACCTTTCCCCCATGTCCTCCATGGTTGGGACTCAAACCCGATTGAGGCACGAATCATTGGTGCCACATCCCCACTTACCGCTTTACATAAGTCTCTCAAATGGTATGTGCACAATCACAAATAATTCCGAATACATGATTGGTTCTCAATAACAAATAGGACTTTTGGAGCAAGGCTCTTCACCAAATAAGACTTTTGAAATAGATGTTCCTCACCAAATATCAAACCAATTCTCATGGTATTCACTATATACTAGGTGATCATATCCATCCATCCAAAAAGTATTCCACATGTTCCATACAGTGCACAGTGATTCAAAATCAAACGAATACTTGTACGCGATATACACCTAGGTACCAAGGCGTCCAAGCATTACAACCTAAGCCATTTTTCATAACTTGGATTATCTTTCTAAGTCATTCAACTAGTTATACTCCTAGGTTTCCTCACTCATCATTATAGGCTTTTAATGATATTATACATACACACAATCAATACAACAATAATTCACAATATAATTTGTATAACACATAGAGCACAAATGATAATACAATGTGATACAAAACCATAAGCAAAGCAATCACACAATCCGCCTCAATCTATCTTATTCCACTTCCACGTCATGTGGTAAGCGTTCATCCAATTATATTATGGTGTGAAATAACTAGACTAAAAGGGAAAACATGATGGAATAACTCATAAAGACTTCTCTCTATATCATAGTACTTTGCATTAGCTTCCTAACGCATCCATTTTTGTATCAATTGGAGTTATCGTTATCGTTTTATGATGGAAACAGGAAAACAACTCATAAACATACATAATAATGTAATACCAACAACCAAGTTATAATTTACTTACAAACATGATTTTATCTCACCAAGCAATATAGCATTGAACTATCTTTCCTACGCATCCGATCGGGCCTCATTCCGAGTTACGAAACTCATTTTAGAGTGAAAATAGGGGAACCAATCAATTGTTGGACAAGACCAATCAATTGCATCAACATTCTGCCATGATTTTTCACTAAAATGGATGTGACCAATCGATTGGTCCATGGTGACAATCGGTTGACACCTGCAATATTTCCAAAAATCACATTTCAAACATGTCTTCTTCCATCATTTACCATTCTAAACCCCACCAAATCAAGTGATTATGAGTTATAGCTTCAAGAAACAAGACATAACACAACAATCCATATCAACCACAACATGAATTTAAGAATCAACCAACACACATTATGATCATAACACAACAAAACCAACAAAGCACCACAAACCATTTTGTAACAACAATCAAACACAAGTATCATCATATATTCACACAAATCCTAACTCCCAAACCATAAATTATATTCCCCCAAAGGCTAATTCCTATCTAGAACTCACTTGGTAAAAGAAGAAGATAAAGTTTGGTGAAGAATATGAGATGAAATCATGGTGTTGATGATGATGATGGCTTCCATGGCTATCTTCTTCTTCTTCTTCCCTTACTTTTCCTTTTCTCCCTTTTCTTCTCTTCTTTCTTTCTTTATTGATAACGCTTTCTTCTCATTTCTCTTCTTATTATTATCCTTTATTTTTCTTTCTTCTTATCCACCACACATATATATTATATAAAATATATAAATAATATATAATATTAAATAGTGATACAAAATATCTCAATTGATATTTTATCTTCAAGTACCAATTGAATAATTATTAATATTACCAAAATATCACTTCTTATACTTATTAGTAAGGGTCATTCTCTTTTAATAAAGATTGATCTCTTCAGAGTCCACTAATTACTCTATTGATCCCAACTGATAACACTTAGAGCACATATGAGCTCAAATTGTTACAACTGATAATAGATAGAGTACATAGGAACTCAGTTGGTCTCAACTGACAACCAATTGAGCATTTAAGGGAATATGCGATATTACACTCTTCCCCCCTTAAATTGAATTCACCCCCAAATTTCCTCCAATTCACAAATAAACACTTCTTGTATCACCACCCTAGGTCAACAATTGACTTTGCTTTAGTTAAATTCTATGACATACTCTAATCCTCCAACTTGTCTTTTGTTGAAAAGTATATTTCCAGCAAATATTTTATATCGTATCCACAGAGATTGGGTAATATTACCGCCGTTCAATAATCTCAATTGTTGTAAGTTTGAAAAGTAACCAAGTTGTTTTTGAGTGAATAATTATCTCTTAATTAAAATGACACTAAGACAATGAAATTCGTTTTAAATCAAATATAAAAGGCTTGCCAAGATTGGAGTTCACTATCCCAATTTCTTATGTTTCCCTAGTGACAACTATATGGACTCAAAATTATTGATAATATTCAAGTATCCTCTCAATAACATTTATTTCTTTAGACGATTTCTCCATCTAACTATTAATATAACAATCTTTAATGTTTGATACAAAATAAAAGTAGTGTATAAATCTATTTCTACAATTTATTCACTACTTGAAAGCATACTTTAAGTCAAGACTTGAACAATCTTTCTCAACAATAACTCAAATCTGAATATTCAAAATAGGGTGAAAGTATCAATCCATACATCAATAATTAATTGTCACATACAAGAGTTAATAGGAATACATAATCAATAAGGGATAGCTACTACCTCCAATTTTGACAAAGTGGGGTTTAGCTCCTCATCACCATGTTTGACAGCAAAACAAATGGAATGGATTCTGAAAATGGCCTCTAGAGTTCTATTACAAAACTTATGATCCCCTCTCCTTTTCTCCCATTGTGTGTTTAAAGAGTTCATTCTTTCCCTAATAATCTCCTTTTGGTCTAAAACAGAAAAGTGATCTCCAAATGTTCTAAAAATGTCACACTTAAGTTGGGCTCCAAACATAACAAGTGGCCCAAACTAATTAAAAAGCTTGTTGTCTTCGCATGGTTCGCAACGCCAACATGGGTCGCGGCGCGAACTGAAGGAAATGCAGCTTCTTTGCCTTGCAAGCTTCCTCAACACTTTTTCTTCCAAAATTTATTCTTCAAGTGTGCTTCCAAAATGCTCATCGAGCTCCTTCCAAATTTTGCTCATGCAATCCAATGCTCTCTTGTCCATAATTTCTACAAAACTTAACAAATAAGTGAAATATCTACTCAAAACATAATTAAAATAAACTTAATTGCATATTTACTAAATTGTGAGAATAAAAGTGTGTAAATTCGATAAGAAAATGGTAAAAGGGACCAATAATAATATATGAAAAGTAGTGGTAATTGGTCCCTAACATCTTTGCTAACATATTTCCTTCTTTCATGAACTCTTGAAACTTCTTGATTTCAACCATAATCTTATTCTAATTTGGATTAACTTCTAACCTTGTTCTCACTTAATTTATCGAATATACCGTTATGAATCACTTGGTCACTTTCCATCTGGAATCTACAACTCCCTTTTCTCGTATTGA
Organism: Lathyrus oleraceus; assembly: GCF_024323335.1. Classification (NCBI taxonomy): domain Eukaryota; kingdom Viridiplantae; phylum Streptophyta; class Magnoliopsida; order Fabales; family Fabaceae; genus Lathyrus; species Lathyrus oleraceus. The sequence continues at coordinate 594,741,725 of NC_066583.1, read as the reverse complement.
GTCACGAAAATATACCCACGGCATCTTATCTTGATTTGGGTAATCAACCCTCTTCAAATCTTCATGAGATAATTTACTGATTCCTCAACTACACGCAATACTGACGACTTTTCTCTCACAATTCCTTCAGCAATTAAGACAAACTTTATAATCCATCAACTGATATCCTTATCAATTTCACTTAGCCCGGTACTATATACTGCAAAAGTTTACACCTATTGCTTTACTTCTCTCGTACTACTCTAATAAGATAACATCTTTAGCACGAGGTTTCCTTACCTCCATTCTTACGAGGAACTATCTCTCTGATCCCCCATAGACTTGATTGAGCTCTTTCATCCATCACCTTCCACTACGCTACTCTGATTCCAACAGGGGAACACCTGGGATTCCTAAGAACTAATGGTTAGCTAACAATCTACATAGAAACACACTTATCCTCTAGAGTGCCTACCATCCAAAATGGTACTAGAACCTTATCGACTTCCCTTAGTAGAATAACTTCCTTGATGACTCACAAAAGTTTAGAATAAGACCAACACTCTTCAGAAGACAGACATCCAGGAGTCACATTACTATAACCATAAAAATGTATAACATCCAAATTCATCATGTGATCGAAGCAGCTAAACCAAATTAGTTTGACAATATCCGGTTCTGGTTACTATATTCCATATTAAATCCTCTTATAGGGTTCTGATTCATTCAAGATTTCTACCGATACAGGATCTCGACCAATAACAAAGTAACACCATTAAGGAACTTAAAATCATCAACAACACACCACTTCCAAGTGTCGCAACCTGAAAAAATACAGTGCGAAAAAAAAACAACCGGCGAAGAAAAAAGACAGGAGAGTCGCCACCGTGCGTTATTTATCCCAAAGGAGGGAAAGGAAACGCTCGAAGTAAACCTGAAAATAGGAAAGAAAAAGACAAGGTCTCGCAACCAAATCTTGGGTTCGGGAGTCGGTTATGCGAAGGGAAGGTATTAGCACCCCTACGCATCCGTAGTACTCTACGGGATCCACTTATGCGGTTTCTGTTTAAAGGGTGTGGTTTTGCCTAATGTGCTATTTACTAAAAAGGTTAAGAGAAATGACTCGCGCGGATGTCGCATCCACTGCATACGTATCTCATCTGAATATGAGAATCAGAGTCTTCGTAGCTCGGCTGACCTATGGGTTGGGGGTAATTGTGCTCGCTAAGACATCGCGTCTTATGCCTACGTATCTCATCTGGAATGAGAATCAGAGCAAGCCGTAGTTCGACTAACTACGGGGTTATGGATTATGTTACGGGGTGAACAACGTTACTACGCAATCTACCGGATGCTCGACCTTTGGAGACTTACTCGCCTGTAGTAGAAGGAGTAAACGTGTTGCTTTCGGTTTTAGGTTTTGTTTGCGTTGTAGGAACGCGCATGCAAAAAGGAAGTCCTAGGCGGAGGAACAGTGCTACCTAAATTGGCATGCAAACGAGAGATTATGTGAAGCCTCGCACCCTATGGGGAAACAATCACATCACACAAAACATATATCTTGAAATAGAAAAGATGCCACCAAGGGGCTCAAACATTGCCTCCTATCGAGGTCTTCCAGCTAAGAAACAGTAGAAATAAAAGGGAAGAAGTAAAATACCACAAGGAAAACCAATCAGTACGGGAAATCGGAATAAACCTCCGGAGGGTATCCCTGCGAGAATATGTGAGCCCTCACAAAAACTCAACAAAAGGGGTTAGGCAAACAGGATGAAATCAAAAGATAACAAGGCCATGGCAACACAAAGAACAGGTTAGAACAAAACGGAATAAGAGCAGATACTGTCACATTCGCGACTGCTTCGCCTAGCGAAAGCCTAGCGAAGCTTCGCTGCGTGCTCGCCTAGCGAAGCGGCTAGCGAGCACCTGCGGGATTTGGATTTCCCATTGGTACCTGCACGATGTTAAAGATTCCAGATCCTATGGCATTCACCTCATAAACGAAGTTGTTAAACAGTCAAGGCATAAATCACATATTCATACACAAATATAACCCTGTGGGCCAAACCTGAGGTTACCTCATATATTCAGTATTCAATCTGAGGCATAGAGTAATAGGAACAGAGGCATACCTGATGAGAGACCTGTTAAAATTGGAAGACAAGGCCGGATTGGCGAAGCAACGTTTAGGGTTTGCGTGAGGCGGAATGAACTTCTCAGGGCTGCCCGAAGGTTGCTGCAGAGTAGTTCCTAGGTTTGAAACTCCACGTGAACTCCAAGTCTATTTCTCAGGGAATTTCCAAGTGTCTGAAACCCTACTGAAACTCTTATATTTATAGCTGATTTTCGTGGACTTGTGGGCTTGGAATGAGGGAGACCCAAGTCCAAAATAATTTGTTATATTTTAATTATTTATTTATTTTTTTTTTTTTTTTTTGGAAAAAATGAAGGGTAAATTTTGGGGTATTACAACTGCCCCTATTCAATCAACTGGAGACCCGGAAGGAAGATGACAGCTGCTTTCGTGCTTTCGAGGTATCAAGGGATTGAATACAATAAAAGCCCAAAAATTTGCACTGAAGTGAAATGAAGTAACAATGTCTGTCAGAATCGGCAAAGAGGTGGTCTTGAAAGAAGAATCCGTCTGGTACGGTGAGAGTCAGTCTGAATAAAGAATGTTAACTTGCATACCAAAATAAATGGTAACACAGAAATAACCATGGCCGGAATGCCGCTCATCAGTCTGAATACTGGAAAGGACTTCGATCTGAATATCGGAAAACTGGCCTGAATGCCACTTCGGTCTGGATACCGGAAAACTGGCCTGAACGCCACTTCGGTCTGGATACCGGAAAACTGGCATGAATGCCACTTCGGTCTGGATACCGGAAAACTGGCCTGAATGCCACTTCGGTCTGGATACCGGAAAACTGGCCTGAACGCCACTTCGGTCTGGATACCGGAAAACTGGCCTGAACGCCACTTCGGTCTGGATACCGGAAAACTGGCCTGAACGCCACTTCGGTCTGGATACCGGAAAACTTCATGCCTGTCAGCATCGGCAGAAATAGGGAATGATAATAGAGGCGGCGCCTGGGCCAATGAGACAAAGTTAAGTCATGAACAATCTTCAGTCTGAGTACTGGAAACAACTTCTAGCTTATCACTTGGGATACCGAGACTGTTTTATGTTTACATGCATATGTTTGAATTTTTCAATGGCGTAATGCTCCATGAAAATGGAAATGCTACGCGATTTGGAAGGATGCAATGCAATATGATTCTACATGCAGGGATGCGAAATGCTGGGTAGAATGCCAAGCCGAGGCAAGGGGATCTGTTGGGGAAATGATCACCATCTTCTGGACCCTGGCAAGGCTGTTGGAGATGCACAGCGCAAAGAATTCTGTGGGGAGACGACTAGCCATGCGGTGTTCTGGCCATACCGAGACTCTGATCGGGGAAGGAATGGCACTGGAAGCCTGCTGCTGAGGAAAGCTACAATGGTTCTGGCAACCACGATTTGCGAGAGATGACTCAGCAGGGGGAGCAAACACTGATACGGTACCGAGGTTCTGCTTCAAGGAAAGAACCCATGGATCTGGCATTGGGACTATCGATCTGGCATCGAACTCTAAGGAGCAGCCACTTCTGCTGGAAAGATACAGTCTGGCACTGTCAACTCCGCTGGGGATATATAGTCTGGCACTGTCAACTCTACTGGGGAGTGTATGTCCTGAAACAAACGCTTGGGGAAGTACAGTGGTGAAAACCTGCTGAGGATTGAAGAATCCAACGCTCTAATTAGCTCTACAGGGGTAAGACACCGAAGTCTGTTGGTGACTTCTGGGGAAGATATTCACGATCATCTGCAAGGGGATTTTAAAGAAATGCCCCGAGGGTATCTGTTCTGAATAGACGATCCAAGGCACTCAAAATTTACAGCAATTTTAAATGTTTACTGAGCATGTACCTGTAAAACCCTTATGTGTCATGATGTAATGTTTATCAAAAATTCGGACGTCATTTTCGCAAACAAAACAGTAAAATGAAAACGAAAACAGAGATATACTGAATAACATGATTTTATTGATTGAATGGCCTCTGAATAGGCATTTACATTAAGAAGCAATCCCTGGAAAGAGGTAATCGCACAATAGATAAAACAAAAATTAATCTAATGGCAATGTGAAGTGGATTTCTATTGGGTTCCAATTCTGCTATGACTTGCCCGTCTTCAAGATCCTCCAGATGATCAGCTTTCTGAAAGAGTGATTGGACTGTTTCCTATCCTTCAAAAATTTCCAGTCATTGGCACGAGATGAGATTCAGAGCTACTCAGAACGCAGTCATTCGCTTAATCCCTAACTTTTGCCTGGATCGCCCTTTTCGGGTTTTCGATCCACCGGGATACCCATTTTTGCCTAAGTTGCCTTTTCAGGTTTTCAACTTACCGGGTGTACAATCTTTTTTTTATTTTTGATCCCTAATTTTTGCCCGAACCTTTCCATTTTCTTGGTTCGCCGGGATGCCCATTTTTGCCTGGACTATTCTTTTTACTGTCCAGCGGGTCTATTTTATGCGAAGTATTTTTTAACTGCATCTGAGTTCACAGGGGAAGTGAAGTTTTCACCATCCATAGTTGCAAGCATTAAGGCCCCACCATCAAAAACCTTGGTGACAATATACGGTCCATCATAGTTAGGAGTCCACTTGCCCCTGTGATCTGTCTGAGGAGGAAGGATCCTTTTCAACACTAAATCTCCGACTTGGAAACAACGAGGACGCACTTTCTGATCAAAGGCTCTCTTCATCCGACTCTGATACAACTGCCCATGACAAATGGCTGCCATTCGCTTCTCTTCGATAAGACTCAACTCATTGAACCTTGTCCGAATCCATTCGGCTTCGTCTAACTTGACATCCAACAAGACTCTTAGAGAAGGAATCTCCACTTCAACAGGTAGGACTGCTTCCATACCATACACCAGGGAGTAAGGGGTTGCCCCGGTCGACGTACGTACTGAAGTACGGTACCCATGCAAGGCGAAAGGTAGCATCTCATGCCAATCTCTGTACGTGACGACCATCTTCTGCACAATCTTCTTTATGTTCTTATTTGCCGCCTCAACAGCGCCGTTCATCTTAGGGCGGTAAGGGGAAGAATTGTGATGCTGAATGTTGAAGTTCTGACACAACTCCTTCATCATTTTGTTTTTGAGATTAGAACCATTATCAGTAATGATTCTTTCGGGAATCCCATAGCGACAAATAATTTCTTTCTTGATGAAACGGGCAACCACATGTCTGGTGACATTCGCAAATGACGCTGCTTCGACCCATTTGGTGAAATAGTCGATGGCAACAAGGATGAAGCGATGCCCATTGGAAGCAGTCGGCTCAATCTTTCCAATCATGTCAATACCCCACATAGCAAACGGCCACGGCGAAGCCATCACATTCAGAGGATTCGGCGGTACATGCACCTTATCAGCATAAATCTGGCATTTATGACACTTCCGAGCATACTTGAAACAATCTGATTCCATGGTCATCCAATAATAACCCGCTCTCAACAATTTCTTAGCCATTGCATGTCCACCGGCATGAGTACCGAAGGAACCTTCATGAACTTCCTGCATTAACATGTCCGCCTCGTGTCTGTCCACACATCTGAGCAAAACCATGTCGAAGTTCCTCTTATACAACACATCGTCTTTGTTCAAGAAGAAACTGCCTGCCAATCTTCTCAAAGTCTTTCTGTCATTGTTGGATGCCCCTGCAGGGTACTCTTGATTCTTCAGAAAGCACTTGATATCGTGATACCAGGGCTTGTCATCGACTACCAGTTCAGCAGCAAACACATACGCGGCCCTGTCAAGGCGCATCACATCGATCCTGGGAGCATGGTTCCAACGAATTACCTTGATCATGGAGGATAGAGTAGCAAGTGCGTCTGCCATCTGGTTCTCATCACGAGGTATATGATACAATTTTACCGTTGTGAAGAAAGTCAACAGTCTTCTCGTGTAATCTCTGTAGGGGACCAGAGTGGGCTGGAGAGTATTCCAATCACCATTCACTTGATTAATCACCAGAGCTGAATCTCCGAAGATGTCCAGAGTCTTGATTCTCAGATCAATGGCTTGCTCAATGCCCAAGATACAGGCCTCGTACTCAGCTTCATTATTGGTGCACTCGAAAGTCAAACGAGCGGTGAAAGGTATGTGGGCACCTTTCGGAGTTATAATGACAGCACCAACTCCACTTCCTCTAGCATTGACAGCCCCATCAAACAACAAAGTCCACTTTTCGTTCGGATCAGGTCCCTCCCCAACAACTGGCTCTTCATAGTCTTTCATCTTGAGGAACATGATGTCTTCATCAGGGAATTCAAACTTCATCGGCTCATAATCATCAATCGGCTGCTCGGCAAGGTAGTCTGACAGAATACTACCTTTGATGGCCTTTTGCGACGTGTATTGAATATCATACTCTGTTAAAATCATTTGCCAACGAGCGACCCTTCCGGTGAGAGCTGGCTTCTCGAATATGTATTTCACTGGATCCATCTTAGAAATCAACAAGGTAGTATGGTTCAACATATACTGCCTCAGTCGGCGAGCAGCCCAGGCCAAAGCACAGCAAGTTTTCTCAAGCTGCGAATATTTGATTTCACAGTCGGTAAACTTTTTGCTAAGGTAGTATATGGCATGCTCTTTTCGACCAGACTCGTCATGTTGTCCCAATACACACCCCATCGAGTTCTCAGTCACTGATAGGTACATTATCAGAGGTCTCCCAGGAACTGGAGGTATAAGGATTGGAGGTTTCCGTAAATACTCTTTTATCTTCTCAAAAGCCCTTTGACAATCTTCATTCCACCCGATAGCCTGATCTTTCCTCAGCAATTTGAAAATTGGCTCACACGTGGTTGTTAGGTGAGAGATGAACCTTGCAATGTAGTTCAACCTCCCTAAGAAACTACGGACTTGCTTCTCTGTTCTTGGCTCAGGCATTTCCTGTATTGCTTTCACTTTGTCAGGATCCACCTCAATCCCTTTTCCGCTAACAATAAAACCCAGCAATTTTCCCGATCTCACCCCGAAAGTACCCTTGTTCGGATTAAGCCTCAGCTTGAATTTCCTCAAACGCTCAAACAATTTCTGCAAATTCACCAAATGTTCTTCTTCTGTCTGAGATTTGGCAATCATATCATCCACATAAACCTCGATTTCATGATGAATCATATCATGGAACAGAGTTACCATAGCTCGTTGATATGTTGCTCCGGCATTTTTCAGACCAAACGGCATCACCTTGTAGCAGAAGGTGCCCCACGGGGTTATGAAAGTTGTCTTTTCCATGTCTTCTGGTGCCATCTTGATTTGGTTATAGCCAGAAAAGCCATCCATGAAGGAGAATACCGAGAACTGAGCTGTATTATCCACCAAAACGTCGATGTGAGGTAATGGGAAATCATCTTTAGGGCTAGCTCTGTTCAGATCCCGATAGTCGACACACATCCGTACCTTTCCATCCTTCTTAGGTACTGGGACGATGTTTGCAACCCATGGCGGATAATTGGTGACTGCTAGAAACCCTGCATCCAACTGCTTTTGCACTTCTTCCTTTATCTTGACAGCCATCTTTGGTCTTGTTCTTCTGAGCTTCTGCTTGACCGGAGGACAACCTTCTTTGAGAGGCAAGCGGTGTACCACGATGTCTGTGTCCAGCCCAGGCATGTCCTGATAAGACCAGGCGAAGATGTCAATGTATTCTTGCAGCAATTTAATCAGCCCTTTCTTCACATTATCTTCCAAAGCAGCCCCTATTTTGATTTCTCTCTTGGCGTCTTCGGTGCCGAGATTAATCACTTCAACAAACTCTTGATGCGGTTGAATAACCCTTTCCTCTTGTTTCAACAACCTGGCAAGTTCTTCAGGGAGTTCACAATCTTCATCATCCTCTTCTTCAGCTTGAAAGATTGGATTTTCAAAGTCGAAGCGAGCCATAGCAGAACCGTTATCAATAGGATCCGGTGATGTGCATCTGCATGAGTGATGGTATGTGCTTATGAGTGTGAGAAAAAATGTGGAAACTAAACAAAACATTGCCATTTTTTTTTTTTGAAAAACTGCAAAAAATAGAAAGACAAGGAACGAAATATTTGAATGCGAAAAGACGTCCTTTATTTATGATAAAAAAAATGCAAGTGTCACATAGACGGGCCCTACAATGAGTCGTTACGCCCTGGGTGGAACGTAAGACTTGGATATGCATGAATAAACAAAGAAAATTACTCTTCAAGAAGAGTGACTTGAATAATCTCTTCAGAAGACCAATTGTTGATGACTTCACCCGGGATCCTCGGACGCACCCAGTTGTTGATGTCGCAGTCACTATCCCCATCTTCTTCGTTGACAGCAGAGACTTGACCATACTGAATGATGCCAGCACTGGAGAAAGTGATCGGCCCATGAAGTGTTGAAGTTGTAGAAGTCAGAGCTGGCTGGTATCCAATCCCGAACTTATCTTCCTTAACTGGTAATTCCAACAGACGTCCCCAACCGGGAGCAACACCTGAATCCACCACGGCCTGTGCCTGCTTAAAGGATGAGATAGAGGCACCCGCTTTAACCTCTTCCACCGGAGCTGCATCCTTGATTTGAACTGACTCAAAAGCCTGACATAGAGTCTCATGAATTTCACCTTCTACTTCTACATACTTGAATGTAGACAGGTTACTGACCAGGATGTCCTCCTCACCACAGACGGTGATAATTCGTCCGTTGACCGAAAACTTAACCTTCTGATGTAGAGTTGAAGAGACTGCCCCAGCATTATGGATCCAAGGCCGACCCAGCAGGCAACTGTAGGAAGGACTGATATCCATCACGTAGAAGACAGTGTTGAAGGTTTGTGATCCAATCAGAATTGGCAATTCCACCTCTCCAAACACCGATCTCTTAGAACCATCGAAGGCTCTCACCATAAGATCTGAAGGTTTCAAGACCAAACCCTCTACTTCTAACCTCGACAGGGCCCTCTTGGGTAGCACATTGAGAGAGGAACCTGTATCCACCAGAACATGAGATAACATGGTGTCTCTGCATTCCAATGAGATGTGCAGAGCCTTGTTATGATTGCGTCCAGCTGGTGTTAAGTCAGAATCAGTAAAACCCAACCCGTTGCTTGTATGGACATTGGCAACGATCCCTTCTAGTTGGTTCACTGAGATCTCCTGAGGTACATATGCAGCATTAAGAACCTTCAGAAGTGCCTCCCTGTGTGCCTCCGAACACAATAGGAGTGAGAGAATGGATATCTTGGACGGAGTCTGAATCAACTGATCGACTACCTTGTAATCGCTTTTCTTTATGATTCTTAGAAACTCGTCCACGTCCTTTGCAAAAGTGGGCTCAGAACCATCTTGGGGTGCAGAGGTACCCTCATTCACGACTTGCTTGCCTTTGGTTTTCGCCACAGCATCAGCATTATCAGCTTGGGTAACCGGTGGTGAGAGCAATCTACCACTCCTGGTGAATCGCCAGATTCCACCAACATTATCCACTGCGGGACCTTCAAGTTCAGGCTTCTGACCCTCTTCTACTTTTAGTGGCCGTTCCACCTTATGATCGTGCGTATACACGCTCCCCCCATAATGCCACGGAATGGCCCTTTCACTGGTGAAGGGTAAAGGACCAGGGGTTGTGATGGTCATAGTAGGTCGTCGCACTGGTGGCGCGGGTTGCGCTTCTGGCGCACTGATCTGATTAGTTGGATAGAAAATAGTTATAGTTGCAATGTCACAGTCGTACTCAAAAACCTCATTTGTTGGAGCATAAACATCTGAAACATCGGAATCAAGTTCAAATACAAAAGAGTCAACCGTATTGGAAAGAGTAAATACATCATCATGGACTGCAGAATCAGCAGGAACAACATCTAGGAACTCTTCAGTAGCACCTTCAAACCCTTCTTCCTCAACCCCTTCCATAGACTCTCGGACAGACAAATCTTCAACCTGGAGGATACCCTTGTCGAGCAAGGCCTGGATACCCTGCTGTAGCTTCAAACAACCTCCACTCTGAGTAGCACAATCCAAACAACCCTTCCCACAACCGGGGAAAACATCGGCCTTCAGCAAGCATCCTTTGATATCCGACAATGGAGTCTTCAACTTCAACACATCCTTAATGAACTTGGCTTCTCCCTCTACCATGTTAACATTCGCACCACCATGCTGCGGCATGGGATTGTTAACGACATTCGGAGCCGGTGCAAGGTCGATGGCCTTTGAATCTATGAGGTCTTGAACTACGTGCTTAAAAGCTTTGCAGTTCTCAATATCATGGTCAGGTGCCCCAGAGTGGAAGCTACACCTAGCGTTGGTGTCGTAACCCATCGGAAGTCTACCAACAGGAGGAGCCAGAGTGCGTAATTGCACAAGCTGTAGTTGTTGAAGACTAGAAAGCAACTGGGCGTACGACATTGGAATAGTGTCGAAACGCCGGTCCATCATCCTTTGTCTCTGTTGATAAGCGGGTCTGTTACCCGGTTGTTGCTGCTGTTGATACTGAGCTGGTTGACGCTGCGGTGGTTGTTGTTGTAGTGGCGCTGCAGCTGGAATGGTCACCGCCGCAACATACGGTTGTTGATGATAATTCTGAAAATTATTCCTTCTAACACCTCTGTTCTGATAGGAAGCCAAAGAATTCACTCCCCCCTCTCTTTGCTTATGCCCTCCAACGAACGACTTTTTTACCCCTGACGAAGATCCTCCTCCACTTTGGATCTTGCAGGTCTTCAGGTAATTCTCCACCCTCTCTCCGGTAGAGACCACATCAGCAAAGTTGGAAGCATTGCACCCCACCAGACGCTCCAGATAAGGTCCAGGCAACGTATTCATGAACATGTTGGCCATTTCTTTCTCCAGCATAGGGGGCTGAACACGGGAAGCTGTCTCCCTCCAGCGTTGAGCGTATTCCCTGAAGCACTCATTGCTTTTAAGAGACAGATTCTGAAGTTGAGTTCTGTCCGGAGCCATGTCTGCATTATACTGATACTGCTTCACGAAGGCCTCCGCCAAATCCCTCCAGCAACGGATGTGGGCTCTGTCCAGCCTCATATACCATTCCAAGGATGCCCCAGCTAGGCTGTCCTGGAAGAAGTACATAAGTAGCTTCTCGTCATCAGAGTATGCAACCATTTTACGGAAATAGGCTTGCACGTGAGTCTTGGGGCAAGAGTTGCCCTTGTACTTGTCAAAGACCGGGACTTTGAATTTCGGTGGCACTCTCACACCTGGGACCAGCCCTAAGTCAGCAACGTCTACTCCCAAAGGATTCTGTCCTTCCACTGCCTTCAACCTCTCTTCCAATCTCCTGAACATGGGGTCTACGCCATGACCCATGCCAAAGTCTTCCTGAAGTGGGGGAAACTGATCGTCCTGATCATCATGAACGGGCTGTTGACCGGGGTTGGCGTGCAGGATCGGGATAGGCCCTGGTCCACTGGGTCCGTTAACCTCTCCAGCTGGAGGATCAGTCACTGTCTCTGGTTGAGCAGGGGGATTCCCCTGTATTATCTGCCTGAGCTCTTGTTGTCCCTGAGCTACCCCTTGAACCACATCCATGAATTGGGTCATGCGGGCCCTCATCTCAGCGAGCTCTGCTTGTACACCTTCCATTGCTCTCTGTTGATTCCTCCGGGTACCGTATCGGTGAATGCCTGAGTCAGCTATCCTGCTAATGGAACACCAAACAATATGAGAACACCGCAGCGGTACCTGTTATGCAAGATATGACAATGAATATGTAAATGTAATGACATGTTTATCAATTCCAAAAGGTATTCTACCCCCTTGATTCCAGTCTCACATCAGGTGGATAGTGCAAGAAGGCCGAGTCATGGATAAACTTCTGAGATCAAGATGTAATAAAGGGAAACCATCATACAAATGAGTTCAAGGAAAGGGCCTTAGCCAAAAATACATCAAAGGAGGATCTCCACAACAAGCCTGTGGATCATCACTACATAACACCAAAGCAGTAAGTAAAGAGAGGAACAAGCAAATCAGAAATCAGCCTCCTGTATGCAACCCATAAGGACCATTCCTCACTTCATCCAGTAGCGCCACCGTGTCAGGATGCTCTGGAGATTCTGTCAAACGCCGGATAAGCAGATTCCTCTTGCGAATGATCCTATCCAGTTCGTTGATGTGTTCTCTGTAGTAATTCCCATCATCTTCTCCAAATACCTCTTCAAGTCTGGATTTCTTCAAACTTGCCAGCGTCTTGAGTTCTTCGATATATCCTTGAGCCTCATTGAGTTGATCTGTGATATAACCATTAGTTGATCGGGTACACAGCAGCTCATGGTTCTTCCCCTTCAGCAAAGTCTTTAATTTCTCTATCTGACCAGTCAGTTCAGCCACCGTCTCTTCCTCCTTTGTCTTCCGAGAAGTTGAAAATGCATCCCATCGCTCTTGCCACCCAGCTAATTTACCATGAGCATCCATTAACTGCTGCTTGACTCGCCTCAACTCAGAACTGGATGATCTCAAGGCTTCGTCTGTCTTCCTGAAGAAATTCACCTCCACAGCAAATTTCCTTTCGGCTTCCTCTTGCAATTTGACGGCTTCCTCCTTCTGATATTCTGACTCATGGAATCGATGCATACAGTCTTGCAATTTCTCCCTTAACTCCGAGTTCTCAATTTGAAGTCCTTCCGTGGTGTTCTTCAACTTGTCATACTCCTCTCGGCTCACCGTTGCTGACTGCTCGAGAGTAGGTGAATACAAGGGTTCTTCAATAGGAAACGGTAGACCAAACTCTTCGATTCTTCCTTGAAGCCATTCTCCATACTGAGGGTAAGCTCTACAATCTCCTTTCCCAAGAACAATTCTTCCTTTCTTGATCACCTTGAGCCAGGCCTCAGCTGCCTTACGGGATACCGTCAAATCAGGCGAAGAATGGAAAAACAGAGACTCTTCCACATCCTTTTCCACCGGCGGAGTTCTTAAGGCATATCCAAACTGTCTAACTGCAAGAGAAGGATTATAGTTGATTCCTCCTTTTCTTCCTACCAACGGAACATTCGGGAAGTTCCCACAACTGTGAATAATATCTGCCCGAAGCAAACTCCGGTCAGACCACCAAGAAATATCTTCAGCTCTCAACCCCATCAATCTCTTTGACCAACTCAACGAGTCCTTGACATCAATGAATGCTCCTGACTTGGGTAGGTGAGAACTGAACCACTTATAGAACAAAGGCGCACAACAATTCAACAATCCTCCTTTTCTATTCTTATTCCTGTGGTGCACTGAATGAAAGAAATCTCCCAGCAAGGTCGGCACTGGATTTCCCAACACGAAGAGGCGTACGGCATCTACGTCTATAAATTTGGCGACATTAGGGAACAAGACAATCCCATACACACAAAGAGCCAACACAGCATTGAAACCCCTCTGGTCACCATCTTCAAGCTTCTTCTTTGCTTCTCCCAATAAGAAACTCAGATGAAAACCGTTAACTTCTCCCTTCTGACACATATTAGCCTTCAAAACTGATTCCCTCAAATATGTGGTTGAAGCAACCATGCTGAGATCGGGCAGACACTCCGAGCTGTAGAATAGCAACTGTGACTTGATGGGAATTCTGAGAAAACTGGCAATCTCCTCCAAAGTAGGGACCAAAACATAATCCGGGAATGTGAAGCACCTCAATGGAGGGTCATAGAACTGAAGTAGTGTGAAGAGAGCATCATGTTGATCTTTGGAAAGAACCGCGACGAAACTTAGAATTAAACCGTAATCCTCTCGGAATCCTTCTAGAGAACCAGGATCCATTAACTTCATCAGTTGTTGGATGGGCTCCAAACAGACCACCGGAAACTTGTAGGCGACGAGTCTCTTTTTGCCAATATCCATCTTAAGAGAACCAGGAAAAACCCCGACCGGAATCAAGAAGAAGATGTAAACCCCCTAGAAATGGATAAACATGTGTTAAATGATATGAATGCAAATGATGTGATGATGTGAATGCAATGCAGCGGCGTGTCAATCAGGATTGCTGTATCTGCTTGAGCATTTGTCAGGTTGCACTGTCTGAAGAGAAAACCACTGAGGAATATAATACGAGATCAAAGCACTGCTCCAGAAAACTGAGTTGGTTGGAGGTTAAGGTTTCCTGAATTTAGCCCGCCCCTAACTGGTAGGTTCTAAGAACAGAAGTTCGTCAACTTCAGCCCTTCAGTCGCGAATAATACGTTTACCACTGAAGGTTTGGCATTATTACGGAATAAAAGACCTCCACTGACTCCCCTCAACAGGACATCCTAAAGCAAGTTCCCAGTCTCGGGGTCCTCGGATTGATCAGCGAGAATGCGCCCACCAGAGCTAACATAATCACGTCTCGGAGGAGAGGCCTCGACTGAGTTCTCGGGAAATGGTCACCAGAGTCGACAATTTCTAGGGGAATATTATGTCGTTACGGAACATCCGTAGGACATAGTATATCCAAGAGAAACCTCGTCTGGGTGTGGTTCTTCACGAACGACTTAACGCAGCAACATGCCACGCAAGCCTCATGAACATCCACTCTAAAACCTGTGTGTACACTCAAGCCTGGGTAATGGGCTTATCTCTCGTAGAACACCCCATCCCAACAAACAAACAAACAGCAGCAGATACAGCAAACATATGTACATGAATGCAATTAGGCAAATAAGTAACTGCACAAAAGAATGAACACTCAATAAACAAGAAAACACACAAGCTAGGAGGGACTCGCTTAGGGAAGATGGACCAGCAAGAGGTCAACTTCTAAAGTCCCCAGCAGAGTCGCCAGCTGTCGCAACCTGAAAAAATACAGTGCGAAAAAAAAACAACCGGCGAAGAAAAAAGACAGGAGAGTCGCCACCGTGCGTTATTTATCCCAAAGGAGGGAAAGGAACGCACGAAGTAAACCTGAAAATAGGAAAGAAAAAGACAAGGTCTCGCAACCAAATCTTGGGTTCGGGAGTCGGTTATGCGAAGGGAAGGTATTAGCACCCCTACGCATCCGTAGTACTCTACGGGATCCACTTATGCGGTTTCTGTTTAAAGGGTGTGGTTTTGCCTAATGTGCTATTTACTAAAAAGGTTAAGAGAAATGACTCGCGTGGATGTCGCATCCACTGCATACGTATCTCATCTGAATATGAGAATCAGAGTCTTCGTAGCTCGACTGACCTATGGGTTGGGGGTAATTGTGCTCGCTAAGACATCGCGTCTTATGCCTACGTATCTCATCTGGAATGAGAATCAGAGCAAGCCGTAGTTCGACTAACTACGGGGTTATGGATTATGTTACGGGGTGAACAACGTTACTACGCAATCTACCGGATGCTCGACCTTTGGAGACTTACTCGCCTGTAGTAGAAGGAGTAAACGTGTTGCTTTGGGTTTTAGGTTTTGTTTGCGTTGTAGGAACGCGCATGCAAAAAGGAAGTCCTAGGCGGAGGAACAGTGCTACCTAAATTGGCATGCAAACGAGAGATTATGCGAAGCCTCGCATCCTATGGGGAAACAATCACATCACACAAAACATATATCTTGAAATAGAAAAGATGCCACCAAGGGGATCAAACATTGCCTCCTATCGAGGTCTTCCAGCTAAGAAACAGTAGAAATAAAAGGGAAGAAGTAAAATACCACACGGATCAAGATCCGAAGTTACAGCAATTAAAGGATAAGCGACCCTGAGATTCTCCCAAGCTGATGCCATCAAAGAAAACCAATCAGTACGGGAAATCGGAATAAACCTCCGGAGGGTATCCCTGCGAGAATATGTGAGCCCTCACAAAAACTCAACAAAAGGGGTTAGGCAAACAGGATGAAATCAAAAGATAACAAGGCCATGGCAACACAAAGAACAGGTTAGAACAAAACGGAATAAGAGCAGATACTGTCACATTCGCGACTGCTTCGCCTAGCGAAAGCCTAGCGAAGCTTCGCTGCGTGCTCGCCTAGCGAAGCGGCTAGCGAGCACCTGCGGGATTTGGATTTCCCATTGGTACCTGCACGATGTTAAAGATTCCAGATCCTATGGCATTCACCTCATAAACGAAGTTGTTAAACAGTCAAGGCATAAATCACATATTCATACACAAATATAACCCTGTGGGCCAAACCTGAGGTTACCTCATATATTCAGTATTCAATCCGAGGCATAGAGTAATAGGAACAGAGGCATACCTTATGAGAGACCTGTTAAAATTGGAAGACAAGGCCGGATTGGCGAAGCAACGTTTAGGGTTTGCGTGAGGCGGAATGAACTTCTCAGGGCTGCCCGAAGGTTGCTGCAGAGTAGTTCCTAGGTTTGAAACTCCACGTGAACTCCAAGTCTATTTCTCAGGGAATTTCCAAGTGTCTGAAACCCTACTGAAACTCTTATATTTATAGCTGATTTTCGTGGACTTGTGGGCTTGGAATGAGGGAGACCCAAGTCCAAAATAATTTGTTATATTTTAATTATTTATTTATTTTTCTTTTTTTTTTTTTGGAAAAAATGAAGGGTAAATTTTGGGGTATTACACCAAGGAACTTAAGCAATCTAGAACGTAACTATGAGTGGCCATACACCTCACAGAGTTACACACAATATTTCACACACATCTAGAGATAATATTGCACTTCCTATACAAAATCATTCATCTCAATCGTCTTGTCCCATCTTCCAAAATCTTAGCTCATGCTCTTACTAATATACAGTCTGAGTTACATGTTTAACTTGAGGAATATCTAACTCTCGTTCCATCATGGAAGTATAACTCACGAATCCTTTCAATAAGATAGATTATCATTGTATATAATAAGTATTACTCTCATGGGGGTTTACGTCTGACGCCATGAATCAGAGAAATCATACAATGTCACAACATGATCAACCACTTCCACCTTACTAACACATATGTAAAATACTGAACTGATCTCCGCAAGATCACCACTTAGTAAGTCTCTTCCAACTTCACTCCTTATGGTTCTCATTAGTCATAATAGTGATACACCAAAGACTTAATAACACTGAGTATGGTTCACTAGGTTGTTTTGCCAAACTTCTAACTTTTGTGACGCCTCTGCTGCAGAGGATCAACAACGCAATTATACTTTACGAAAATTCCAATTTCAAAGCTAATAATCTGACTTGCAATTACTCAACTCCATTCTCAACCTTGTACATCCACAATGGTACACCAATAAGATTTGGGATATACTTAGTGTCAACAAGATGTAAACATCATACTCTGTGATCAACCAAACCAAACACTGCTCAGAAATATGAACAACAATCTAGCTTCCAACAACCCACTCTTACTCTTGTAACTTAAAAGTATGCACTTAAATGAACCTTGACATCACTTCACACTATTGACATGAATTATCTTCCAAACCAATACCCATAACACATCTCATCGCACCTAGCTTACTTATTTAGATGACTTACTACGGATAATCCTCATTGCCTCCTCATGAGCTCATACGACATAATTTGCTTCACGTTCCTACACTTAGTCCCCGTACTCAAGCTTGACTTGTCTTTCGTTGTTTACCATAGATTCAACTTCTCAGAACACGACATTCACTACTCAATAAATAGTGTGTTACATCACATCCACTTCAAGACAAAGAATCAATTACACATACTTGTGACCATAATGCTACTATCACATACTTCTCTAAATACCAAGGTTTAACTTTCTCCACTACATTGTATCCTCTATATATCTATACATGCGAACAATCATCAACCACACGCCCCTATATTAGCCTCAATAAAATCCTTATGACTCCACAATCTCCTTATTTGAAATGCATCCCATAATAGTCTCTTACTAACATTGAATCCTTGACAAGTTATCCTGAACCCGATATCCCTTTTTAAGACCAAATATACTTGATTTATCTTCTACCCTTCCTTTGGCATTTACATGTATCACTTGGAATAGGCAATCGTGTCCTCGAGTCTCCTCTTACACTTCGCCACTAACTTAGATTCTTACAAAGATGTTAAACGTTCTCCTCTCTCAAGCCCTCAACTAATTAGAAGATACCATTCTGTATATACTCTCTAAAATACTCCCTCAGAAGTCGAAACACCGATGCATTACCTCACTTCCAGAACTTATGGCATATGTGAAACATAATCGTCCTTTCTCCTTCACTGTATTGAATTAATCATAATACTCATTCCATACTAGTGGTTCAATCTCGTTCTACTAGCAGATTCACATATTTCTCAAAACTCTGACAAATTCATCCGATAGAAATTCTCAACTTCCCGACTCCATTAGCACTACAAGATTTCTTGAGCCATACACCACCCCTCAATTCCACATCACCAGAATCACAACTCCTACTGAAACATCAACTGAACTAATAGGTTCTCCTTACTTCCTAACTTTTGGCTTGAGCCTACCCTCAAAGCACAAGTTCCACCAACACTTCAGAGTCTTCGTGGTCGCTCAACCATGATCCTTCCTACCATGCATATACAACTAGGTTGATCAGGCCCTACACTACATACAATGATATTAAGAATCATGTTGGCTATACACACATATGATGCAGGAATATATTTACTTATGATGTTTCAAGGCTAGGTCGAGAATCGACCTTCTCTGATACCAACTGTAACGACCCGTATAATATGTATCTAGAATAATAGCATACAAGTGTTATTATTTGATACTGATACAACATAGGAGTCTAAAGGCATCATTTACATACTTGAACAAAATAAAAGATACAACCTGTGGTACAAGATATGGAAAGTGCTTAAATAAAAATCTAAGATCTATGTACAATATCTAACATTGTATAAAATCCACAGTGAAAGATCACAACATTACAACAACATCAAAACATCATCAAGTATCTCCTCTTAATCAAACCTGCAAAAACACCTGAAAAACAACAACATTGATGGAATGAGATAATAATCTCAGTGAGTTCCCATATTCTATGGGTCCAATCAACTCTACACGGTTGCTACATGATTTCTAACTCAAGTATTCACCTTCCATTACTTGTGTATCACTCACACAATGTAATTAGGACTTGAGCAACTGAGGGATATTCACAATGTGTGGAAACATGTCACCTGAGTTCACATAACTCAATAAATCACTATTCGAATTCATCCAACATCCATCCCCAACTGGACCTACATCTAGGCCAAGGCTTGGTTCACGCATGCCCGTATGATTCGACTTTCGCGGTGGATATCAGGTTCCCCTATGGGACTCGAACCTACTTTTAAGAACCATCACTTGTATGAGACTCGAACCCACTTTGAGTATCTTTCACCGTATGAGACTCTAACCCACTTAGGTGTCCACCTTTCCCCCATGTCCGCCATGGTTGGGACTCAAACCTAATTGAGGCATGAATCATTGGTGCCACATCCCCACTTACCGATTTACAAAAGCCTCTTAAATGGTATGTGCACAATCACAAATAATTCCAAATACATGATTAGTTCTCAACAACAAATAGGACTTTTGGAGCAAGGCTTCTCACCAAATAGGACTTTTGGAACAAATTTTCCTCACCAAATATCAAACCAATTCTCATGGTATTCACTAAATACTAGGTGATCATATCCACCCATCCAAAAAGTATTCTACATGTTCCATACAATGCACATTGATTCAAAATCAAACAAATACTTGTCCGCGATACACACCTAGGTACCATTGCGTCCAAGCATCACAACCTAAGTCATTTTTCATAACCTATATTATCTTTCTAAGTCATTCACCTAGTTATACTCCTAGGTTTCCTCACTCATCATTATAGGCTTTTAATCATATTATACATACACACAATCAATACAACAATAATTCACAATATAATTCATATCACACATAGAGCATAAATGTGTAAGAACAAAAAGTGTTCTACAACAGATTCCATGATTTTGATGATAACAAAGGATGAAACCAAAAATGGCACCCTAACGAAAAGTGTCTAAGTGTGCAGGGTTCTATAGAAAGAAGAAATAAATCTGATGATGTCATCAGATGCAAAACAAGATCAGATGCAAAATCTCAAGTATCAGAAGCATCTAAAGAGGAATCTCGTTTCAAGAAGCTCTGAATCTGGACAAAACTACAAGTATCAGAAGCATCTGAACATGAAGTAAAGTCTAGAAGCTCTGACTCTGAACAAATGTCCTCTGTAAACTCTGAAGTTATCAGCGCCATCTGAACTCTCAAGAGATAACATCAGAAGCCAGTTTCTCCAGATACACAAAGACTCTAATCAGAATTGTTAATCATGATGAAGTAACGTTTAAGCCAAGTTAAAGTTCTGCAAATGGATTTCCTCAATTAGAAAGAGACGTTAATCTCCACTTCCAAGAGAGAAGATACTAATTGTGGTAAGTAGTCACTTCTAAGATGAAAAAGTCTACTGCAGAAGCTATTAATGGAATGGCGTAACTACATCTCAATATCCAACAGATTCAACGCTACTTCAACTCTACTTCAACTCCTATAAATAGAGAAGAAATCTCATTCAGTAAACACGAAGAAATCACTAGCCAAAACTATACTGAAATTATATCACGCTCAAGAAAAACATCTTTGTTCTTCAAAGAATTTCACTAAGCTTTTGCTTATCAAGTGAAAAATTTGTTCTTAAGTTTGTAATATTTGCTTTCTTAGAAGCACTCTAGATTACACATCTTGTATCTAATTTTTATTTGATTTCCTCAAGTGACTCTTTGTAGTCTGTAGACTTGAGAGGACTAAGAGATTTTCTTCTCTCTTAGGGGTTGTTTGTAATCTTTCAAGATTAGTGGATTAAGTCCTTGTTGAAGGCGAAATCACCTTGGCCGGGTGGACTGGAGTAGCTTTGTGTTATAAGCGAACCAGTATAAAATCATTGTGTGATTTCATTTTGCAAAAGCGCTTATTTTTTTTCAAACAATTCAAACCCCCCCTTTCTTGTTTTTCTCACCTTCAATTGGTATCAGAGCTCCGGCTCTGTTATTGATTTTCAAATCAAACACTTAACCGTGTAGAGAGATCCAGTGCGAGAAAAACAAATGGCCCACTCAAATGAGAAAGATTCTTACAATGCCAAGCCTCCTGTTTTTGATGGAGAAAAGTTTGATTACTGGAAAGATAGAATCGAAAGTTTCTTTCTGGGTTATGATGCTGACCTCTGGGACATTGTCACAGATGGATACAAACCTCCAACCTTAAATGGAGCTGAAGTTCCCAGAAGCAAAATGTCAGAAGATCAGAAACGTGAGTTCAAAAATCATCACAAGGCCAGAACAATACTTCTAAATGCTATATCATACAACGAATACGAAAAGATCACCAACAGAGAGACGGCTAAAGATATACTTGACTCTCTGAAGATGACCCATGAAGGAAACTCCCAAGTCAAGGAGACGAAGGCTCTGGCGTTGATCCAGAAATATGAAGCCTTCAAGATGGAAGATGACGAAGCTATAGAAGCTATGTTTTCCAGATTCCAAACTCTTATTGCAGGTCTTAAAGTGCTAGACAAAGGATACACGACTGCAGATCATGTTAAGAAGATAGTCAGAAGTCTGCCAAAGAAATGGAGACCAATGGTTACTGCTCTGAAGTTATCAAAGGATCTGAATAATATCAGCCTTGAAGAACTTGTTAGTTCTCTCAGAAGCCATGAGATAGAACTAGAGGAGGATGAGCCTCAGAAAAGGAACAAGTCAGTGGCGCTGAAGTCCAGACCTGAAAGACGGAAGTCAGACAGAACCAAAGCTCTCCAGGCAGAAACTGCAGATACTGACGACTCTGAACCTGAAGACTCTGATGATGAAGAAGAACTGTCCTTACTAACCAGAAGAGTTAAGCAACTCTGGAAAAGAAGGAACAACAACAACTTCAGAAGATCAAGACCCAGAGGGGATAGATCAGAGTCAACTTCAAAAGGTAAACCTAATAAAGATATTACCTGCTTTGAATGTAAAGAAACAGGTCATTATAGAAATGAATGTCCCAAGCTGAAGAAAGATAACTCTAAGAAAGAAAGCTTCAAGAAAAATGCCTTCAGAACAAAGAAGGGATTAATGGCCACCTGGGACGATAGTGAATCCGAATCATCAGAATCTGACTCTGATGAACAGGCCAACGTAGCTCTTATGGCTACCACATCCAGCAGCTCAGATGAAGAATCTGAAGAGATATCCTATGCAGCAAAGTTCAGACACCAGTCATGGTACCTGGACTCTGGATGCTCGCGACATATGACGGGAAGAAAGTCTATGTTCCAAAGCCTGGAACTTAAAGACGCTGGCTTTGTAGGCTTCGGAGGAGATCAGAAAGGAAGGATCAGAGGCTCCGGAACTATTGGTAACGGTACTCTTCCCTCTATATCTGATGTTCTTTATGTAGAAGGATTAATGCATAACTTGTTATCCATAAGTCAATTAAGTGATAACGGTTATGATGTAATCTTTAATCAAAAAACGTGTAAAGCAATTAGTCAGAACGATGGCTCTGTCCTTTTCACAGGCAAGAGGAAAAACAACATTTATAAAATAAATCTTTCTGATTTAAAAGATCAAAATGTTAAATGTTTAATGTCAGTTCACGAAGAGCAATGGGTATGGCATAGACGCTTAGGCCACATTAGCATGAGGAAACTTTCTCAGCTAACTAAACTTGAGTTAGTCAGAGGCTTACCTAAACTGAAGTTTTCTTCAGATGCTCTGTGTGAAGCTTGTCAGAAAGGAAAGTTTTCAAAAACATCTTTTAAAAAGAAAAATGTTGTTTCTACCTCCAAGCCTCTGGAGCTTCTTCACATTGACTTATTTGGTCCTGTGAAAACAGCATCAGTCAATGGAAAGAAGTATGGACTAGTAATCGTTGATGATTACAGCCGCTGGACATGGGTAAAATTCCTAAGGCACAAGAGTGAGTCTCACTCTGTATTCACCAGTTTCTGTTCTAAAGTGCAAAAAGAATTTGACTCTAAAATTGTTAGAGTCAGAAGTGATCATGGTGGAGAATTTGAAAATAAAGATTTTGAAGAATTATTTGATTCTAATGGAATATCCCATGATTTCTCCTGCCCTAGAACTCCACAACAAAATGGAGTTGTAGAGAGGAAGAATAGGACACTCCAAGAAATGGCCAGAACCATGATCAATGAAACAAATGTAGCAAAGCACTTTTGGGCAGAAGCTGTAAATACAGCGTGTTACATTCAGAATAGAATCTCTATTAGACCTATTCTGGATAAGACTCCCTATGAACTGTGTAAGGGAAGAAAACCCAACATTTCATATTTTCATCCTTTTGGATGCATTTGTTTTATATTAAAAACTAAAGAACATCTGAACAAGTTTGATTCCAAAGCACAGAAAGGTATTATGTTAGGATACTCAGAACGCTCTAAAGGCTATAGAGTATACAACACAGAAACCAAAATTGTGGAGGAATCAATTCATGTTAGATTTGATGATAAGCTTGACCCTGAAAAGTCAAAGCTAGTTGAAAAGTTTGCAGATTTAGAGATCACTCTGGTAGAATCTGAGAAAACTCCAGAAGCAACTGTCACTCCAGACTCTGAAGAAATTAAATCTCCAGAAATTCCAAGGAAAGTCAAGAGTCGTAGCAACGTATCTGAAGATTTGATTTTGGGAAACAAAGATGAACCTGTTAGAACCAGATCTACCTTCAGAACTTCTGAAGATATTCCTCTGGGACTAGTGTCTCTGATTGAGCCTACGTCCTGTGATGAAGCTCTTCAAGATAACGATTGGGTGGCAGCTATGCAAGAAGAGTTAGATCAATTCTCCAAGAATGATGTCTGGGATCTCGTTCCTAAACCCAGAGGCACTCATGTCATTGGAACCAGATGGGTTTTCAGAAACAAACTGAACGAGAAAGGAGAAGTTGTCAGAAACAAAGCACGACTGGTAGCTGAAGGTTATAGTCAACAAGAAGGTATTGATTATAATGAAACTTTTGCTCCAGTCGCGAGGTTAGAATCTATTCGTCTTCTTGTATCTTTTGCTATTAATCATTCTATCAAATTATACCAAATGGATGTCAAGAGTGCATTTCTTAATGGTTATATCTCAGAAGAAGTGTATGTCAATCAACCTCCTGGCTTTGAAAATTCAAACTTTCCAGAACATGTTTTCAAACTTAAGAAGTCTTTATATGGACTTAAACAAGCTCCCAGAGCTTGGTATGAACGTCTGAGCAATTTTCTTCTGGAACAAAATTTTATCAGAGGGAAAGTTGATTCTACACTCTTCTGTAAAAACCATAAAAATGATCTCATGATATGCCAAATTTATGTTGATGATATTATTTTTGGTTCTGCTAATATCTCTGTTTGCCAAGAATTTTCCAAGTTAATGCAGGCAGAATTTGAAATGAGTTTAATGCAAGAACTAAAGTTCTTTCTGGGAATTCAAATTAATCAAACTCCAGAAGTCACATACATTCATCAAAGCAAGTACATTAAAGACGTTCTGAAGAAGTTTGATATGTCTGAATGCAATTCTGCAAAGACTCCTATGCACCCAACTTGCATTCTGGAAAAGGAAGAGGTAAGCAACAAGGTTTGTCAGAAGCTCTATCGAGGTATGATAGGCTCTCTTCTCTATCTGACTGCTACTCGTCCTGATATTCTCTTTAGCGTCTGTCTTTGTGCCAGATTCCAATCAGATCCTAGAGAATCTCATTTAACAGCTGTTAAAAGAATTCTTAAGTATCTGAAAGGAACTCCTAACCTGGGCCTGATGTATGAGAAAACATCAGAGTATAGGCTTTCTGGTTATTGTGATGCAGATTATGCAGGAGATAGAATAGAACGAAAAAGTACTTCTGGAAATTGCCAGCTTCTGGGAAACAACTTAATCTCCTGGGCTAGCAAAAGACAGTCAACAATTGCTCTATCAACTGCAGAAGCAGAATACATCTCAGCATCACTGTGCACAACTCAGATGCTCTGGATGAAGCATCAGCTAGAAGATCTTCAGATATTTGAAAGTAACATTCCTATCTTTTGTGATAATACTGCTGCTATTTGTTTAAGTAAGAATCCCATTCTACATTCCAGAGCCAAACACATAGAAATTAAACATCATTTTATTAGAGACTATGTTCAGAAAGGAATAGTAACGCTGAAGTTCATTGATACAGAACATCAATGGGCAGATATCTTTACTAAGCCTCTGGCTGAAGATAGATTTCTTTTCATCTTAGAAAATCTGAACATTAAAAACTGCCCTGAGTAAAATTTGGCTCTGAACATGTAAAGTGAGACTCTGATAAAAACAAATACACTTCTGCCTCTGACTCTGATACTTCTACCAAGTTAAGAAGATATCTGAGTTAGAAATCTTCAGAAATCCTTTGGTATTCCTGAAGATCAGATACATCAACACGTGGGGAACATGCGTCTAACCCTAGAACTTCTAGACAGCTGTCAAAAGAAATCAAAGGTCAGAACGCTTGAAATCTCCTTGAGCAGTGTGCTTACTGTTGGGATTAGACATTCATTAATGAGCTGTAATCATTTTTCCCCAAACGTGCTATTTTGGTTTTTGTGCTAACGCTGGTATGTGTGTCGTTTTGCATGTGTTTTTACCCTTAGTATATAAACACTTTCTCTCACTTTTCACACTTATCACTCTCACTCACTCTTAAACCCTAAACCCTCTCTCGAAGTTTTCTCTGCAACCTTCTCAGTTCTTCATCTTCTTCATCAATCTTCGTCATGAATCCTCAAGAGCAAGCAGTTTTTAACTTCTCCCAACAAATGGAAGCCGCTTCTAACCCCCAAACCTCAAACACTCAAACACCCATGGTTGTAGACGTTACCACAACCCCAGTCTACAAAGAACCTCACATTTTGGAACGCGAACAACACATTCATCTTTCAACTCCCTTTGAAGGTTTGGATGTACTGTGTGAATCGCTGGTGGATTTTGAGAACTTAAGAAGAAACGGTGTTGATCTTACTGAAGATCTTCACAAGCAAGGTTGGGAAACCTACTTCAACAGATTGTATGGTCCAATCTATCCTCTTCTGGTGAAAGAGTTCTGGAGATGTGCAGATGCTGATGACGAGTTCATTGTTTCTTTTGTTCTGGGAGTGAAGATCATTATCACAGAAGCGTCTATTGCTTCTTTGCTGAATATGGAGAAAGCTGGAGGTAAGAGGATTTACAACATTCCTCCAAGGTCCAAGCGCATCACAGAAGTCATTAACCCTACAATCTTCAAAGCAAACGCAGAAGGGAACCCCTCTAAGAACAAGGAGCTTCATCAGAACCTCCGAGTTTGGCTGAAGATTATTCTGGGAACAATCCATCATCGTCCAGCCTCCAACTCTTCAGATTACATAAATGCTGACCAGAAATGCATCCTCTACTGTATTCAGAAGGGTATTCCAATCAACCTCCCTGTTCTCCTCTTCAGATATCTGAGGGATTCAGTCAGAGAAACGAGGAATAACATGAAGCCCAGATCCTACATTCCTCTGGGTAGATTGCTCTCTGACATCTTCATTGAGCATGGCCTGGTAGATGCTCTGGAGAAGACCAGATGTATGGATGATCTGGCAATTGATGTGGGAAAGCCTCTGAATGCCAAAAATCTGAGGAGTATGGGAATCATCAAAGACATCAGAGTCAAGCCCACTATGGAAGTAACCTGGGAAGCTCTGAAGGATCAGAGGAAGATGCCTCATGGCCTTGAAAGGTTCTTCAAGAATGAACCCAGAGATGCCATTGCTATCTACCTTCAGGATCGTCTGGATGAAGGCATTGATATCTCTGATTTCCGCCTTGAAGACTGTCTGGACTCTGTAGAAGATCTGGTCAGATACAAAAGAGGTCTTTCTGAGAAGAAGATAGCTGAGGAAGCAAGGAAGGCAAAGAAAGCCAGACTTGGAGAAACCTCTGGCACCAAAGCTTCAGCACCTCTGAATGTCTCTTCTGGTAAGTCCATTCCTCCTGTCTCTTCTGAATCTGTAATGGCTTCCTCTAACCCTCTCTCCTCTCAACCAATATATACCACCTCTGAAATACCACCCTCAATCACCAGAACCTCTCAACCTCCACCTGTTCTAAAAATTGCTCGAAATTTCACAACAACCTCTGACCCTAATCAACTATATCACCACAGCTCTTCATCATCCTCTGAATATGAATCACCCCCTTACCTTTCCCCTTCTTCTGACCAAGAGTTATCTGATCATGAGTCATCTGATCAAGAACACTCTGACCCAAACTCCCCAACAATAGCTGAAATTTATGCAAAAAATTTCGCCCCACAAACTCAAACACAAACTGAAGTAACCTCACCCCTCCGAACTTCTATTCCACCACAACAAACAACAACCTTACCCTCTGAAACTCAACCATCTGATCCTTTCACCTCTTATATCACCCCACCAATCATTCCCGCTGTACCTGAACCAGACTCTGACCCCTTAGATGTAAACCCACTCTATGCTTCTTCCCCAGATTCTGAACTTCAACCAGAAGCAGAATCTGAACCCCAGCCAGAACCAGAAACTGAAACTCCCTCTCTGAATCTCAGCTCCCCAAACTCTCCAACTAATACTCCTGAACCTGAACCTGAACCTAAAATTATCACACCTACCCTTGAGGAGGCCATTATACAGGTTGCAGAAGCTTCAGTCCAGAAGATCAAGTCTCTGGCTAAAAACTCTGAAGTTAGTGATGATCCTAAATCTGTTAGGACACACTGGAACAGAGTCATTAGTTGGATGACCTCTGAGTCTTATAGGCTGAAGAGTATCTCTGAACAAGTCAGAAATGGCTATATCAGAGACTCTGAGGAAAGGCTCCAAGAGAGACTGGCTAGAGAAGCTGAGGCCAGAAGGTTAGAGGAGGAAAGATTGGCTGCTGAAGCTTAAGCTAAGAGGTTGGAAGAAGAACGCCTGGCAAAGGAAGCAGAACTTCTAAGGATTCAGGAAGCTGAAGCCAAGGCTAAGGCAGATGCAGAAGCCCAAGCTGCTGCTGAAGCTGAAGCTCAGCAAGCTCTGTTTCGGGGGGAGTCTTCCTCTGCGATCCCTCTGATTCTTAACACTCTGAAGGAGATCAAGCAAGATCAGCAAGAGATCAAGAAAGATCAGAATGAGCTTCGTGCCAGGATGGACAAGCAAGATGCTCTGAATGAAAACATCCAGAATATGTTTGCCATGTTGCTTCAGAGACTTCCTCAACCTCCAAACCCTTAGGCACTTAGGATTTATTTATTTATTTTTTTTTTTTGCCAAGTGTTTTTGCTTCTGTTTTCTTTTTTAGCTCTGATATTCTGTTGAATCTAATGTTTTGACTGCTGTTTGCCTTTGTGCTTTTCAATGAAGTGTTTTTCTCTTTATTATTCTTTTTATTTTTTATGCCTTTTTGATTATGCCAAAAAGGGGGAGAAATTATTAAATAGCTCTGATGAAAATTATGTCTAAAACCTTAAGCATTCTGAAACAATTATAGAAATAGTTCTGATATAAATAGCTCTGATTAGATAATAGCTCTGATTAAATAACTCTAACATTAAAATTAAGAAATTGCAGAAAGTTTTCAGAAATCTTATTGCTTGGAAAGCTCTGGTAAGAACTTCTGAACTCCCTAGTACTAACTCAGGGGGAGCTTTTGTCTATCTGATCTAATATTTTTCATGTTTCATCTGATAATTTTATTTGTTTTGTCATCATCAAAAAGGGGGAGATTGTAAGAACAAAAAGTGTTCTACAACAGATTCCATGATTTTGATGATAACAAAGGATGAAACCAAAAATGGCACCCTAACGAAAAGTGTCTAAGTGTGCAGGGTTCTATAGAAAGAAGAAATAAATCTGATGATGTCATCAGATGCAAAACAAGATCAGATGCAAAATCTCAAGTATCAGAAGCATCTAAAGAGGAATCTCGTTTCAAGAAGCTCTGAATCTGGACAAAACTACAAGTATCAGAAGCATCTGAACATGAAGTAAAGTCTAGAAGCTCTGACTCTGAACAAATGTCCTCTGTAAACTCTGAAGTTATCAGCGCCATCTGAACTCTCAAGAGATAACATCAGAAGCCAGTTTCTCCAGATACACAAAGACTCTAATCAGAATTGTTAATCATGATGAAGTAACGTTTAAGCCAAGTTAAAGTTCTGCAAATGGATTTCCTCAATTAGAAAGAGACGTTAATCTCCACTTCCAAGAGAGAAGATACTAATTGTGGTAAGTAGTCACTTCTAAGATGAAAAAGTCTACTGCAGAAGCTATTAATGGAATGGCGTAACTACATCTCAATATCCAACAGATTCAACGCTACTTCAACTCTACTTCAACTCCTATAAATAGAGAAGAAATCTCATTCAGTAAACACGAAGAAATCACTAGCCAAAACTATACTGAAATTATATCACGCTCAAGAAAAACATCTTTGTTCTTCAAAGAATTTCACTAAGCTTTTGCTTATCAAGTGAAAAATTTGTTCTTAAGTTTGTAATATTTGCTTTCTTAGAAGCACTCTAGATTACACATCTTGTATCTAATTTTTATTTGATTTCCTCAAGTGACTCTTTGTAGTCTGTAGACTTGAGAGGACTAAGAGATTTTCTTCTCTCTTAGGGGTTGTTTGTAATCTTTCAAGATTAGTGGATTAAGTCCTTGTTGAAGGCGAAATCACCTTGGCCGGGTGGACTGGAGTAGCTTTGTGTTATAAGCGAACCAGTATAAAATCATTGTGTGATTTCATTTTGCAAAAGCGCTTATTTTTTTTCAAACAATTCAAACCCCCCCTTTCTTGTTTTTCTCACCTTCAAAATGATAATACAATGTGATACAAAACCATAAGCAAAGCAATCATACAATCTGCCTCAATCTATCTTATTCCACTTCCACGTCATGTGGTAAACGTTCGTCCAATTACATTATGGTGTGAAATAACTAGACTAAAAAGGAAAACATAATGTAATAACTCATAGATACTTCTCTCTATATCATATTCTTTTGCATTAGCTTCCTAATGCATCCATTTTTGTATCAATTAGAGTTATCATTATCGTTTTATGATGGAAATAGGGAAACAACTCATAAACATACATAATAATGTAATACCAACAACCAAGTTATAATATACTTACAAACATGATTTTATCTCACCAAGAAATATAACATTGAACTGTCTTTCCAACGCATCCGATCGAGCCTCATTCCGAGTTACAAAACTCATTTTAGAGTGAAAATAGGGGAACCAATCAATTGTTGGACAAGAACAATCGATTGCATCAATATTCTGCCATGATTTTTCACTAAAATGGAAGGGACCAATTGATTGGTCCATGGTGTCAATCGATTAACACCTGCAACTTTTCCAAAAATCACATTTCTAAACATGTCTTCTTCTATCCTTTACCATTCTAAACCATTCCAAACCATAGACTAACATAAACCCACACCAAATCAAGTGATTATGAGTTATAACTTCAAGAAACAAGACATAACACACCAATCCATATCAACCACAACATGACTTCATGAATCAACCAACACACATTATAATCATAACACAACAAAACCAACAAAGCACCACAAATCATTTTGTAACAACAATCAAACACAAGTACCATCATAGATTCACACAAATTCTAACTCGCAAACCATAGTTTTTATTCCCCCAAAGGCTAATTCCTATCTAGAACTCACCTTGTAGAAGAAGAAGATGAAGTTTGGTGAAGAAGATGAGATGAAATCATGGTGTTGTTGATAATAATGATGATGATGATGGCTTCCATGGCTATCTTCTTCTTCTTCTTCCTTTCCTTTTCCTTTTCTCCCTTTTCTTCTATTCTTTCTTTCTTTACTGATAACTATTTCTTCTCATTTCTCTTCTTATTCTTATCCTTTCTTTTTCTTTCTTCTTATCCACCACACATATATATTATATAAAATATATAAATAATATATAATATTAAGTAGTGATACAAAATATCTCAATTGATATTTTATCTTCAAGTACCAATTGAACAATTATTAATGTTACCAAAATATCCCTTCTTATACTTATTAATAATGGTCCTCCTCTTTTAATAAAGATTGATCTCTTCAGAGTTCACTGATTACTCTATTGGTCCCAACTGATAACACTTAGAGCACATATGAGCTCAAATTGTTACAACTGATAATAGATAGAGTACATGGAACTCAGTTGGTCTCAACTGACAACCAATTGATCATTTAAGGGAATATGAGATATTACCTATAAGACAAATTGAAAAATATTAGAAGGTCCATTTAAACCCATAACATGAGGTTATTTATATAAGCTTATTATTCCTATCCTTCAGTTTGTCCTGTGAAAGATGGCATATTAATAGAAAAGTTGAAAAACTTCAACGACTAGTAATCCATTGAATAACGACTAATCAAGATCTTATACAATTTTCACTTAAATACACGTGCTTGTATGCATATGCAACAAATTTTTGGGATTCAAGGAGTAGTTAAATTTCACATCGTTTAGAAATAAAGATAATTGGTATATATGATAGGTGACCGACACCTTAGTTACCTTAATATTTGGAGTGGATATATGGCGTCAAGGTCTTTTAAATCCTGAATGTTCATCTCATTGACATTCCTAATATTTTTCGGACTCCTCAACAAGTGGTATCGAAGCCATGGTTATGCTCGGTATGAGAATGGAAGTGAGATCTTAATATGAATCAAGACTAGTGATATGTGTGGCTCACACTTATGAATGAATTATTGGTTAGATTTCACTCGATGAAGAAACAAACATGAAATCTTAGTGTGGATTAAAATTAATGATATAAATGACTCACATTTATGGAATATTGTTGTTTAAGTTTGACCTTAACTAGAAATAAAAAAAAATATATTAAGATTATAGAAGAGGTGATTATACCCATCCTAAATAACAAAGTCAAGTATTGCCTTATACTTTTATGTTGAATTCTTACTCAAAGTCGAGATTGTAGTTTTTATCTTCAATTTTTTTCTTTCTCCCTCTTATATTTAGTGTTCAATTGACTCTTAAGGTATATATTCAAATAAAAACTAATTTACTTTAACAAAAATCCCAAATACAAAAATAAACATAGTCAAAACATATTCAATCTCTGTTCATTAGGATGAATGATTGTAACTTGTAGTACACGTATATATTTCTCTTCTAACCAATTTCAATTGTAAAAAATAAAAATAGTCAATAGTCAATAACATCATAAAAAATTAACAATGGTTTAAGAAAGACACATAATATTTAAGAAAAATGGTTATGAATCATGATCGTTGAATTCATTTTGCAAAGCTTGTTGAAGCAAAGACCATGATTCCTCCATTAACTGAGGACTCAATCTAAACATCAAAACACAAAACTCCATCTCACTGAGTTCACCATCACCATCAACATCACCTTCTCTCATCATGCTCACTACTTCATCTTCCTTCAAATCCTCCAAACCCATCAATGCACTGTTTTTCCTTAAACTCTCCAAAGTTATCACACCTTTGTCTTTGTCCATAAGTAACTCAAACCCATTACTTAGTTCCTTCATTAAACCTTCACCACCTAGCTTGTTCGCGATTACCGGTAACAAATCCTCAAAATCAATCCCAGCCATAACCTTAATAATATCAAAAAGAGAAAAGAAAAATAATTTGGATAATGTAGAATATGAGATATTTGTTTGATGAGATTGATGAATGAGTATTGAACTGTTTATATAGATACATAAGATAAGATGAAGGGGTTTCAAGGAAAGAGGAAAAGAAATTTGATGAACCTTTGTTAGATGACAGCAAGGGAACAGAGAATTATTAGCTTTTGATTATCAAGAAAAAAAACAGGACCGTAATTGCTTCCTTATTTCCTAGAAGTTTGCCAAGGGTATTTGTGTCAATTCAGATTATTAATCTAATCGACTTTGACTAGGTTCTTTCCAGCAACACTGTTTCTACGCTGTTATTTTATTCACACATTATACATTAAGGAACATGTGAAATTACTTGATATAATATTTGCATATTCAAAATTAAGGAACATGTGAAATTGTTTTTTTTTTTTTTTCAACAAAGAGATTATTTTGACTAAAACTATCAAAATATTTAAATACGGTAAAAGATTTCACCCTTGATTTAAAGAGAAAACTCTAATTTTTTAAGTATTTAAATTTTAAATATTGCAATTTTTTTTATTATCTGTAATGTACTTACTGTATAAATAAATTCTTCTTTAATTAGGTTTGAAATAGAAGTTTGATTATTTTTAATATGAATGGCAAAGGATAAGAGTTTAAGAGTCTTTGAAAAATTAAAATAACTAAGACTTAAATATGGAAATGAAAAAAAATGGTGGAAATGTAAATGTAATTCTATAAGTTACTTTTAACAAAAAAAAAACTCTATAAATTACTTTTCCATAAAAAGTTATATATGTTACTTTTCCTATACTACTCCCTCTATATTTTTAATATATAATAAAATTAAATAATAATTAATTTTTGAATCCAATAAATATCATACACAATGAAATTCAATTTGGTATGAAAGTTATTAAAAGAGGGAGCAAACTTTATCACTTTAAAGATGATGCGGAACTCCTTCTATTTTAATAACGGACGTAGAGATGAGTCTGTTCTATTATATCCTTTTAAGGTATAATATACGTGAAGGCTTGTTCCCCATTTTTGGCATTAGTTGACTTTCTCCAATATTTGACCAAAATAATGAATCAATACAAAAACATAGGTTCACACCACTATTCACAAGATTTTAGGGACCTTCCCACCTGCCTTTTTAATCGCTAAAAGGAAAATAAAAGAAGCAAGTGAGTCATCTTGTTTAACATCCTCCAATTTTTTTTAAAAAAATTTGGTATTCTATTTTAGAATTGATTAAAGTCATAAAAATACTATACAAACTAATCTAACACAGAAATTGTTAGCACCTATCAACATTTAAATTTGAGATAGTTATAAGAATATACATTTAAGACTCAAGTTTTTATTAACAGATCAACTCCGAAAGATTTCCAATCTTAAACCATTAACAAGTTCAAAAATACTATCATAAAAGATATACATACTAAAATCATGAAATTTCACATAGGATCAAACTCAAACCTCCTTAATATATTTGCTTAATATATCTCCTTAATATATGATGTAAAAAAGTACAACTAACCTAGACATTTAAGAAAATTTACTTAAAAGATACACTACAAGAAAAACATGTATATAGTGGAGGTAAAAGCTCCGACAATGTAAGATAAACATACTATAATATTTTTTTACCATTAACAAGTTTTTAGACTTTTATAAAAACCAAATTTTAGCCATAGTTTTAGAAATTTGGATTCAACATAATCGTCTCTTATAAATAACAACTTTTAAAGGGAGACTAAAAAAAAAGAGGTTGTTTTCTTAAATCGAATGCTAGTAAGCCAAAAAAAATGTGTAGATGGGCTTTTTGGATTTGAAAAGACTCGTTAATTTAGAGGATTTTCACAACATGTATTATATCGACGAAAATCGGGACGTGGGTCCATCTTGTGAATTTTTTATTAAAATAACTCAATTTTTTAAGGAATTTCTCAAAATACCACTGGTTTAAAAAAAAAATCTCAAACTATCATACTTTTAGGAGGAGGCGCCAATTCAATTGGTGACTCCTCTTAAAGATTGAATGGAGGCGTCAATTGGATTGGCTAGGGCAGATGCCCTAGCCAATCCAATTGGCGCCCATGTGTATTTTTACAAAGGAGTCGTGAATTGGGTTGACACCTCAGTGTAAAATGCAATTTTTTTTGTTATAAATAGATGTGTTGTGTGAGTCATTGTTCTACATCTCATTTAATCATTTGACAATCATGTTTGGTGTTCGTCGCCGATACGGAAAGATGATTTATGCGAGAGACAAACCTCAGATGTTGATGCTCTTCTGGAACATCACTACGTTCGAGCAACTGAAGAGGGAGTTGGTTCGTTGGTTAGATGGGAAAATACCAGAAAGGGGAAAATTAGAAGTATTGAGAGACTCGACAGTATCTTTAGTTGGGTGTGAATGAAGACTAATAAGGATGCTAGGGAAATGATGTTCGGTTGAGATGACATCAATTTGATAGTTGTAATCAGTTAGAAATATTTTTGTTTTCAGTTAGCTTATTTTGTAATGATGTTTGTTGTGAACCTCGTTGTAACAAAAACTTTATGATATATAATGATTGAAGGTTACAGAAATACAATGTTACAAAAAGTTTATGACCCAGATGATGCTCCTCAACTGGGAAAGTTGTTCTTGTTGTGTCTTGGTTGACGACAGATACTACATAATCTTATCATTTTATCCGTCGAATCCATTTCTGTCCTGATACGTGTGTTGTTTGGCCTTCCTTTTTTCTTTCTACGCATCTTGTCGTTGTGCCAAACTATATCACCTTCATATGGAGGCAAGTATACCTCCATTGGTAGTACCGAGAAGCTTTTATTATATACATTCATGACGGTGACAGCCTTGTACACATCAGATAAATGGTTGTAAGCATCTTGACGAGTATATGTGCATGCTGCAATGACATGGGAGCAAGGAATGCGGAAGGCCTGAAATTCTCCACAGTCGCACCAACTTCTGTTTAGTCTAACAACATAAGCTAAATTTGGTCTCCCCTCGTTGTGGTCCATTGTTTCTTGGACGCTGAAATTTTGCCTATCACAGTCAAAGACGGTTCACTACGCCAAAAATGACTTTTAACAGCGCATCTTAGACAGCGCTTTTAAAAGAAAGCGCTGTCTAAGGTTAAAATTAAAATAAAACACGGAAAATGTTCCAAAAAAATAATGAAAGCGCTGTCTAAGGGGGGGTCTTAGACAGCGCTTTCTAAAAGCGCTGTCTAAGACCCCCCCTTAGACAGCGCTTTTAGAAAGCGCTTTTAAATATAGACCTTAGTCAGCGCTTTTGATAAAGCGCTGTCTAAAGTCTTTAAATTAAAAAAAAAATTAAAACCAAAAGCGCTGTCTAAGGGGGGGTTTAGAAAGCGCTTTTGGAAAGCACTGTCTAAGGCATACCTTAGAAAGCGCTTTCCACAAAAGCGCTGTCTAAGGTCTAATTAAAATAAAATTTCAGACTCCATTTCAATTTTCGTTCTCTGTTCTTTTGTTTTCCCTCCTGCGAACGTTGAAACCCTATCAGTTCCTCTTCTCTAGCTAAACCACAAAACGCCATAAATTCCTCTTGAAACCTAACCCTAAGCTCCAATCAAGCCAAACTGGGGAAGAACCCTAGGTTTTTCAACTTAAATTAAATGAAGCTCGTGCACGGATTCACAACTAAATCTTAGGTACCTTCGAAGTGGGGGTTTGCTCTTGCGAACGTTGAATCGAAGGTTGCAGCGCAAGGAGATCACTTGAATACGGTACGTTCTGCTCTAATGCTCTTCCTCTTCTTCCATCTTTTGAACTTGTTATGAATTCTAGTATGCAAGCTCGAAATACGAATGATAGTGATTGCGGATAGGGATGATGAGGAGGCTGAACTCTTGTTGTTTCATACCTTCGATGTGATGTGAGGCTCTGAGCAACATTGAAGGAGAACGAGCTTTACAGTGAGGCTGAGAGAGAGAAGTGAGAGAGAAGAGAGGGTGATTTTGTAGAATTTTTGGGAGTGATGAATGGATGAAACCCTAACTGAACTATGATGCTAGCTTTTATAGACTCCAATTCGGTTACAGGTTCACATGAAATTCAGGTCAAATGTAGATTGAAATTAAGAAGTTAGTTAGAATTAATTAATGTCCGAAATTAGATGAATCAGCTTACTAGTAAGTTAATTGTCATGTTAATGCATTGTTATGAAAGTTAGTTTGAAGTTGATGTTGGAATGTTAAGTGAATTGTTAAATCTATTAGGACTGCAGTTAGTTATATTTGGTATTGGATTGTTAGTGAATTGGATTAGGAAATTTCAGTGAGCGGGTTAAACTGTCATGAATGGGCTAGTGTTAGAGTTGTTAGTGATATTAGAGATGATTAGTTAATAGTTATTTAAGTGTTAATGAATGTTGGTTTTGAAGTTGAATCAGTTAGTGTTTAGGGAATTAAAGTGTTAGTTTGAAATGTTAGTTAAGTTAGTAAGTTAGTGAAAAGTAGTTAGTTGGTTAATGATAATATGATTGTTAGTTGAGTTGATTCGATAGTTAGCTATGAAACTGTTAATTATGTGTCAGAGACTGTTAGAGATTAATTAGAACAGTTTTGTTAGTAGGACTGTTATGAAATTTGAAATGTGATTCAGTTAGTTATTTAGGAAAGTTGGTTAGTCATGTTTGAATTGGCAAATAAAGTTAGTAAGTTAGTTAATATTGAATGGACAAGGTTTATTAGTGTATTTTGAAATCAGTTATTGAAATGCTAATAGGAGTTAAAGTAGTAGTTAGTGTATCAATTTAGTAACTCATGCTAGTCTGAAAAGAACAAGCTACAAAGTTTGGTGACAGGTGAATACTAGTTAGGATGTTAAATGGATTTTGGTGAATGTTAATTGAAGTTTTAGGACTGTTGTAACAGTTAGTGTGATAATTATAGATTGCTTGAGTTAGGATTGTTTGAATTGTTATTGCATTTTAGTGATTGAGTTAGTATGCTAACTTGTTAGTGATTATTATAATTGTTATGGAATTGGATGATTATTAGCAAATGATGTTAGAGCTGTTAAACTAGTATGCAATTGTGTTAATAAATTGTTAGGTAACTAATTGTGTTAGGAGAGTTAGATTAGTAGTCAAAACAGTTAGGAAAATGTGTTATGAAAAATGTTAGTTAATAAGCTGTTAGTAATTAGAGGTGACATGAGTTAGAAGTCCATTGATCATGTTAGTTGAGGTTAGTATGGAAGTTAGAAATCATTATTGTGTTGATGGACGTTGCAATGATATGCTAAAGTTAATGATGCTTTGAAATCAATTTGAATGTTCATTGAAACTACTATGGAATATGGTTGGTTTATTGATTTTGAATGTTGATGTTAATTGAATTAATTCTAATTTTATTATGGTTAACTGTTTGTTGAAAATGCTATGCTAATCGGTTAGTTGCTGGTGTTACAAATGCAATGTTTAATGATAGTTGGTGATTTGGGAGTTGTTAGTTTGTGTATGTATGTATATTGAATTGTGTATGTATATGTGTATGCAATTTGATTTTCTTTATACTTGCTTGGTATGCATGATGAATTTTGAAATGCATTGCATGTTGGGGCTGTCATGACTA